>NW_015090920.1:811231-894273 GCF_001431845.1 Calidris pugnax | reverse complement strand
TTGTGTCCAGTTTTGGGCACCTCAATACAAGAGAGATATCGAGGTGCTGGAGCGAGTGCGGAGGAGGGCAACGAAGCTGGTGAGGGGGCTGGAAAACAAATCGTATGAAGAGCGGCTGAAGGAGCTGGGGCTGTTTAGTGTGAGGAAGAGGAGGCTGAGGGGAGACCTCATCACTCTCTACAACTACTTGAAAGGACACTGTAGAGAGGTTGGTGCTGGTCTCTTCTCACAGGTAATTAGTGACAGAATGAGAGGGAACGGCTTCAAGCTCCAACAGGGGAGGTTTAGATTGAACATTAGGAAGGAATTTTTCACCGAAAGAGTGGTCGGGCATTGGAACAGGCTGCCCAGGGAGGGGGTGGAGTCACCATCCCTGGCTGTGTTTAAGGGCCGTTTAGATGCAGTGCTGAGGGACATGGTGTAGGGGAGGACTTTGTAGAGTAGGGGAGATGGTTGGACTCGATGATCCCAAGGGTCTCTTCCAACCTAGATGATTCTATGATTCTAAGACATATCTCAGAATAAAGGGAGTAAACACTACCACTGGTTCAAAACAGTATTTAATATGCTTTTCAGTATAGTGTGGGACTGAACTTGGGATTCATGAGGTCTTGGTGATTTTACAATTTTTTTTGATAAATCTTAGTACGCCGAATTGCATGTGTCTACTAAAAAGGACCTCCATGAAGAAAGCTGAAAACAATGGAAGTCCTCTATTAGGGAGACAACACCCATGCAAATCCTTCTCCATTTTTATTGCGTTTTTAAAGGTTGGGGACTTTTCTTTGCACACGATGCATGGCTTTCTCTGTGAAATGATGGTTTTATTCTTTGCAGTAGTTGTTGCTCAAATATTGTTATTCGTTGCAAAAGACAATCAAAAAGCAAAGTGAAAAAGTTTATCAGACTAAGAACATTAGACTAAAAAATAGACAGTCAGCCTTGATTCTTAATGAGTGTAAAACATTAATTTTATTACAACATCATAAACTTGAAATGATGACTATTTCTCTAAAAAAAAATAGGACCAGAACACTTCCAGAAAACAGCCCTGGGTTTGTTTTTTTTAAAAAAACAATATTAAAAAAGCAGCCTGGTCAACTAATGTAGTAGTAACCCCCTTTGTGCTGTTTAGCCAAAAAGTTTTTATTGCCTGAGTAACTGGGCATATTCCTGTCATGCTTAAAAAAAACTTTAAAAATATTCAATAGAAAAAATATATATTCAAATAGCCTAGAGTTTAATTGCCAGTTCTGAATGCGCTTTTTTTTTTTTTGTTATTTCAGATTTTCTTAACAATCTCAGGGCACCTAATATAAAATCCAAAATATATAAACTGAGAAACAGAGTTGAATCTTGACCTAGAATTTGCTACTTTTATGTGCGGTATACTAATAAAACAACAATATTCACGCTTAAATTCCTCCTCCCCATTCTACTAATTATTAGTCTAAATCAAAAACCTGTAAATGAACTCTTCCTCTTACAAGACTGAGTTTTTTCAGCCATTTGATATTATTAAAAAACACAGTAACCACCACAGTAATAGTTTTAGTGAAGTATTGCAACCTCATAGCAATAAATTTAGGCTTGCTTTCCACTACCTGCATCTTTATCAGCGTGTTCATTATGTTTGTGAGAGAACTGTTAACATGTCACTGATATATTTTTGCACGATAAGGGGAGGTCTGAAAGATGAGTTTGTGCTTAATGAGGGAAGGGCTGAAGTATTCAACCTGTTCCACCCTTGGTTTTGTCCAAAGAAGAGTTTATTGCACCAGCTGTGCTGAGTTGCTTCCAGTGCACTTTAATGGCATTGTTTGCCTGAAATGATGCAGTAAGCTCGCGGACCTCTCACAGCCTTGGTGGCTTCTGCTAAACTTTGATGTTAAAGAGCAAAGAAAGCTGGTTTTTTTAATATATATTCACAATTTGCTCTTTCTTGCTTTCATTCATGCAAAATTTGTTCATTTTCATTTTTTTTTTTTGTTTAATGGGAAGAAATTATTTGCTCTAATTTTACTCAGTTCCTGTTTTCCAGGGAGAACCAAATTGCCAGTGCATTTATTCTGCAATAAATCAGAAGTGCTTCATAATTTCTTTTTTGCTTGTTACCATGCTATAAAACAAGTAATCGATAAAATATTTTCACAGCATACCACGTGTGGAATGAGGAAAACATGTATTAACAGTTACCACATAATTCAGGGTGAAGCCTGGGGGTGGTTATGTCTCTTTTTTTTTTTTTTTTGGCTTTCAAATGCTGCAGTCATCGTGTCAACTCCTACGCTTGAGGATACTACATGCTTCCTTTTTTGTCTGTATGGGATTTCAGGGAATGATACCCGAGTACCTGATCATTTCTGAATACAAAACACTCACTATAAAATGAGGGGAAATGCGAAGGTGTAGTATTCTGTGACCTTCATATAATCAAAATCCACTACCAGCTGTAATTCTCTGCTCTGAAGAACGGGGAGTAGTCACTTTCTAGTGTTACCACTGCCTTGTTTAGCTGTGCTGGGTATGGCATTTTTTTGTGACTCCACATAGCCTGTAGCATTATAAGCAATAATACGACTCTAACTCTAACAGAGTTCTTCAAATTAGCGTATTTATTATCAGAAATAAGAAACAGCTAATTGTGCTTCTATATTTCTGCTTTACAGTGATGGATAAAACCAGGGAGGAACAGTTGGAGAGTTTTTGGAAGTACTACAATCTTTGTAAGATGTCTTGTTGCTTTGAATGTGCTCTGAGCCTGCACTGGTTCCTTTTTTGTCATCTTTTCAAAAGTGAAGCACATCCTGAGATACAAGTGATACCCCAGGTGAGATGACAGGCCTCTCACAAAGCCTATACTTGCAAAAGTATATACATTGAGCCATCACAGAGACTCAAAATAAGATGTAGAAAAAAAAAAAGTGTATTAACAGTGGAAAACCCAAGTGCTTCTCCTCGCCTGTGTTGTGTTGCTCTGGTCATGTCCATTTTGCAGCACTGTGGGGACTTCAAGCACCGATACCATGTGATACAGTTTTAAGCTTTAAATAAAGGCAAGTATAGAAAAAAGAGGAGGCAACAACATTGAAGAGTATATTGTAGAGGGAAGCTGGACACTGAAACACAATTCAATGTCTTATAAATATAAAGAAGCTCTTAAAGCTGTTTTCAGAAGCTTGAGTTCAGGTTATTTCTCTGCTGAAAAGTTTGAAATCTTCAAAAACAAACATAGCCAAACTTGATCCTCGTTCATGGGTTTTGTTGTGTGCAGAGAAAAAAATAACAGGATGTGTGTATAGAACAAAGAATTGCTGAATGTAACCCTCCACTAATGGCTTTTTTACAAACTTTATTAAGAACAGAATCTATGTATATAACTAAAGCTGTAGCTTGATATAAGACATTTCCTTTTGCTTAAAGCAGTGCTGAGAGATGGGGCTGGACCTGCCTTTGTGAGCCGCCTTTACCAGCCTTTACCAGGGTTTTGCTAATGGAGCTCAATACCTGTTCCCCTAACCTGAGGGCATCTTCTCTGATCAGATGCCTTTTCCTTCCACGCAGAATAAAGATTAACAGACAGGGGAGGATTAGCAGAGAGGGGAAGATTATCATTATCCTGGAGGCTGTGTGTGGGTAGAGGCTGGTTGGGAATTCAGGATGCACACCCAGCCAGCGGGGCTAATACAATCCTCACGGCCTGAGAAGGTATATTTGCACTGTAGGGGTAACAGAAGACCCAAGACAGGACCAGAATCACAGAATGCTATGGGGTTGGAAGGGACCTCTGGAGATCATCTAGTCCAACAACCCCTGCCAAAGCAGGGCCACCCAGAGCAGGTCCCACAGGAACGTGTCCAGGTGGGTTTGAATGTCTCCAGAGAAGGAGACTCCACCACCTCCCTGGGCAGCCTCTGCCAGGGCTCTGCCACCCTCACCCCAAAGAAGTTTTTCCACGTGTTCAGACAGAACTTAGTGTGTTCCAGCTTGTGTCCATTGCCCCTTGTCCTGTCACCAGGCTCCACTGAGGAAAGCCTGACCCCATCCTCCTGACACCCTCCCCTGAAGTATTTATAAGCCTTGATCAGATCCCCCCCTCAGCCTTCTCTTCTCCAGACTCAAAAGACCCAAGTCCCTCAGCCTCTCCTCGTAAGAGAGATGCTCCAGGCCCCTCATCATCTTTGTAGCCCTCTGCTGTCCCCTCTCCAGCAGTTCCCTGTCCTTCTGGAACTGGGGAGCCCAGAACTGGTCCCAGTGCTCCAGATGGGGCCTCCCCAGGGCAGAGCAGAGGGGCAGGATGACCTCCCTCCACCTGCTGCTCCCACTCTTCCTGATGCCCCCCAGGATGCCATTGGCCTTCTTGGCCACCAGGGCCCATTGCTGGCTCCTGGGCATCCTGTTGTCCCCCAGGACTCCCAGGTCTTTCTCCTCAGAGCTGCTCTCCAGCAGGTCCCCCCCAACCTGTCCTGGTGCAGGGGGTTCTTCCTTCCCAGGTGCAGCACCCTACACTTGTCCTTGTTGAAATTCATCAGGTTCCTCTCTGCCCAACTCTCCAGCCTGTCAAGGACTTTTGCTGCTCTGTGCAGAACTTCTACAGCAAAAAAGTCCTTGTTACCTACTCCAGGTTTAATTGGATTCTTGTGAATACTGGTTTTAGCTGAAATTTGCCTTTGGATCATAAGTGATGTTTCTTCTCTTTGTGGTATGTGTGAAGAGCTAAACAGAAGGGGATTGATCACTGGACTGGGAGCTGATTAGTTTAGACTTCTGGGTCTGAGTGGAAGGTTACGTTTCATTTTCCTATAAGGTAATCATACTTATTCTGAAAGTTTGAATTGAACTAATGAAATACATGTTTAAACTAATTGATCAAAAAGTGAGTTGCTAGAATACATATTGCCATGTGTGAAACGCTTTTCTGTTTCCTTTTTTTTTTTTCTGTTATGGTTTGCTATAGTTAAATCAGGATAATGTTTTCTGCTTCTGGGTAGCTTTATGCCACATGCTTGCTTAAAAGTGATCTTAAGCAGCCAGGAGAGCCCTGGAAGGGTTATGCTATGTTAAGCCATTACCAAGTAGGAACGAACAAACAAGCAATGTGGCAGTGGCATTAGGTTCCAGGCTAATGAGTTGAAATGAAAAGGGAGTCAGGATGAAGCCGGTGGTGTGCTTGTGCCAGGAGCTTGTCAAACAGCTTGGAGCTTGGATCTTCCAGCAGTGGTAGGATGTTCCTCTGTTTGGAGATAGAGGTGTTGTTTTCCCTTTCCTCCACTCATGGCTAGACAGTGGTGTTAGACAGCTAAATCTGTGGGAGTTCAGCCTCAGCAAATAATTAATTTCTTTTTTGGGAGTATGGTCTCTGGTTTGAAAGGCCTTTCTGGGGTGGCCAGGCCTTTGGCCAAAGCTGTAGGCCTGCCATCAAATGAGTGGGCACCTCTGGGCATGCTTTCAGACACAAGCCATGGCTAGCTATGGAGCGCAGGTACCTTTGGTACGGGTTGGCCAACAGCTGAATGATGCCATCGAGGGTGTCAGTGGTGTCTGGCTGCTGATCTTAGACACCTGATGAGGCAGGACAGCTACTAAGCAGCAATCTTTGAAGAACTGAGTGTGTTGGATGGGAAGATATGTATAGGTACATAAGCCTTTGAATCTCCTGATCACACGGGATTTTTAGTCCTTTTACTTTCTGAGTTGCATCTTCCAGAAGGATATCAAACATGGGCGAGAAGCTAATAATAATTGTGTCATGCCTGCTAGTGGGGACTGGTGAGTGACATTGACATCTTATTAGTGCCGATGAGAGCTGGATACTTGGGGAAAATGAAAAGGCAGGTGGGTGATTTTCGAATCAGTCTTCCCTACCTCCCGTGTGTGGGGGCTGCTGTTAGCAGAATGGTGGGGTTCAGAAATACCCTCTGCTGTCAGTTAGACCCTGTGGCATTGAGCTCACTCTAACATAATTTACAGGTAGCAATGCTGCTGATGAAATTGTGCAGCTGCTCTTTGAAATCCCATCAGCATACTGCCTGCTGGCATGGGCACGGATAGCCTTTGGGAGCCAGGCTGGTAAAAGACCATGAAAGGAGAGAGATTGGATTTTTAGTTGTAATACTTCATCGCACTGGACTCCTGCATAATTTTTAATTAAAGAAAGGTAACTGACAATTTAATTACATGTCCTGACATGCAGCCAGGACAATTTCATAGCCAATTGTTCCTTCTCTGTCTATCCAAGGACAGACCTGGACTTACCCTGATCTTGCTTTTGATGCCTTATGACCATTGATCTCTCGTTGCCAAGCTGCTCCATGCAGCTCACGGCGCAGTCAGCTTGGAGCTGCTGCTGGTGGAAAGAGGTCTGGCAGAAAACAGCCTGGATTGTGTTGAAGGGTTATTACAAACCCACCTGGCCATCCTGTATTCACACCAGGCATTGGGGATGTTTACGTGTGGTTATACATATGGGAGCTGAGAGGAAAATAAGGTTTTAAAAATGGGTGCAGGTGATTAAAGAGAAAGCCTTGCTTTGCATATATACCATATTTAATGGATTGAGGTAAGGTTTTTGAGGAGAGATTCTGTACTCTAGCTTGCACAGAGTAGATGGCTTGATGCCCACAGATGGGTGTTTCTGGGCCTTTCTTTCACTAAGATATTCTAATTGCTGTGTTGGTTTCTGATGGCATATTTTAACTCAAATGTCTCACTAAGAGACAGATAACAGCCAGCGGCTACCCACTCCTGAGGGTCTAAAACAATTATGATAGTTAAAGGAGAAGATGCTTAAAGATGTTGCATGTGCTCCTCCAAGCTAGTTATTTTCTTTCACACACCTGTAGAGTTGTCAGGCATTTTCTTCCTTCGTTGACATATTGCAATTGCTTCTGGCTGCTATCAGCATCGATTGTGGTATTAGCTTGTGTTACAGGAGGAGAGAATCTATGTAAATGGATAGCTCTTCTTTCTTACCAGTACATGGCAATCAATTCCTAAGCTTCTGGGGCTAGCAGAACAAGGCGTTGCATTCCTGCAAAATGAGATATATTCTGTTTGGTGGGAAGCCTCTTGTGCTTGGGTGGATTGCTTTTGCTGAGAGCACCACAAAGTCAGCTTAGGATTTCTGCAAGTTAGATGCAGTAGGTGGGAAGGGAGTCTGTTGCCTCCCATTCCAAGGGCTTCAGAAATTAAACATGGATTCTGTCTTGCAGAATAACTAGGTTGAGCCTTCTGTTAGCACCTGCACATCTCTTGCAGGTAACCGGTCTTACTGTTCTTCTACACTAACCATGGACACTTAATGCAGTGTTGGTCAATAAATTTAATGCAAGTCGTAATTGCTTTCTGAGCAGCTGTTGCAGACTCTGCCCTTTAAAGAAACATGCCTGCCGGATCTGGAGTGAGCCTCATTTTCTAACTAAAGTTAGTCTTTTAAGCTAATTCTCTGAAATACCTCCCAAAGTGGGCAGTTGATTAAAAAACACTTAGAACAATGGAAATGAGGTCATCACGGGCAAAGAAACAAGACTCTACAGAGCAAGAGTTTTCTTGTAATTCACTATTTGTTCTTATGGGGGTGAGAGAGGTTTTCACAAAAGATAGTCCTGCTGTACAGGCTGATCTTCTGTGCTGGCCTGGTTGCAGACAGAAGACTGGTTCAGGTCCATTGTTGCTGGACACAGATGACAATTGCTGTGCTCAGGCTGTCCCAGCCAGGTGAACAGCCTTTTGTGAAAACAGCCCTGTTAGTTTTTGTTAGTTTTGGGTGTTCACCAGTCATTCAGTATGCTACGTGCAGTGACAGACCTGTCCAGTGCCTTTCCTCCACGGAGTCTGGTGAGCTGCACGTGGCTGGGACACGTGCCCCAGAGAGGCTGGAGTTAACAGCTCCAGCAGCTCAGAGTGCTGTATTTCCCCCAGTAACAGTCATGGAGCTGTAAAGATGAAATGGTACAGATGTGTGAGAGTGACTCAGCCTTACTTTCCAAGGGGTAGCCCATGAGAATGAGAGAGCCCAGCTTGAGTTAGCAGGACTGGACTTCTGAAAGTTGGTGTTGCGTAAAAAGGGGGTGCATTTTGGCACTACTTCCACACAAGTATGTCAGCTTGGGCCTAATTCTCAGCAGGTGAGTAGTCTCCCAATGAAATTAATCACAAAATGAAAGCACGTGTAGCAGAGGCTATTTATAAACCAAGTGAAAATATCCTGTCAGGTTACCTAGTAGTACAAATGGCTGCTGTGAAATGGCATCGGGTTTAGTACCTAACATTTTCTCTGGTCCACATCCCCTTAAAAAGTTACACTTTAAACCAATTAGTTGTTTTGGGGCATGTCTTAAAGGACCAATCACGTGCACTATTATTTTAGCTTGTGAAAAAGGCTTTTCTTTACTGCTGTGCACAGGATACGTTTTATTCATGTTTTCCATTAAGTTGTTTTGTTGTTTCCTGGAAATGGCTGCTGTGCACGGTGACCTAGAGAGCTACCTAATGTCTAAACAGCATCTCCACACTTCTGAGGGTGAAATAACTGGGTAGTTTTCCTTAATGAGCAGCTGAGTCCCACGGGAGAAGTTTCCACTGCAAGAGGAGAGGCTATGTCTGCAGCACACAGCAATCTGCTCTTGTATCTTCTTCTGCCCATCAGACAGTGACTCCCATGGGACCTGCAAGCAGAAGAACAAGAGAGAAAGCTGTGCCAGCCCTCGCTGCAAGACACTTTCTCTGGGTTCTGCCTTATGACAGTCAGGTGGTAGAATGTGGCTTTCTGTTTCAAGCTTATGATGACCTGCTGTGTCCGTGCTGCAGAGGACTTCGTACCGATGGATCCATCTACGGTACTTAGTGAGGACAAGGAGGACAAAACAGACTGTGCTCCATTCTGAGTTTTTGTACCTAACCTCTTGTAGGCTCTCAGTTCAGCTCAGTTAAGGCTTGCCTTCATATCTCTTGGCTGTACTATGCCATAATTAGTTTGTGTATGGCTAAAAGGGGCTGTGGTTGTTTTGAAATGTACAAGCTGTCTTCTCCAAGGACGGTTGTGGCCTTATGGCAGTTGGCTAGTAAGGGCCTGAATCAGGTCAGCACAAGTACTTCTAAAAGCAGCAAGAACACCACCCAGGGGAACATGCTGCACAGTATATGAAAATTTCTCTAGAGAACATGCTGTGATTATGAGCTTTTAAAAATGGCCTTCAGACTCTTACCTGACTGCATTGCTTTCTTCTGCTAGTAGTTTGTGTGCTTTGCAGGAGTGGAACTCCGTTCTCATTAGTGACAGTAGGAATCTGCTCAAGGAAGGGTTGTCTCCAGGCCATCCGTCCTCTTGAACTCTTTTTTGGTGTTCCTACACCACCAAACAACTTCTCTGCTGCCATAAAAGTGCTAGCCATACAGCACTTGGTTAATTCTCAGAGACTGTGTCACATGGATCATTCTTGATGTGCTCTGCAGCTGGTCTCCTTTGCTGCTCCTAATCTCTGCTGAAACATTTTAAGCTCCTAAGGACGCACAGTGATTCACAGTGGTGTCCTGGTTTGTCTTCAGTATTAACATAGAGGAAGCATCATCTCACTGAACACAAGAGCCTTCAGGTTAGTGCATTAGGGAGTCTCAGAAAAACCCTAAAGATTGCTGAGCTGAGACTACAAAAATCCTTTCTTAAGCAAAGTAAATTAAGAACTTTTCTTAAAAACCTGATTTCTTTCCTATCAGAGGTCTTGCTGGTGCTCTGTGCAAATGTCTGCATATAGCATGTTAGCCAGGGATTTATTTTATTTAGATGAAAAATGCCCTACAAGGATTTCTCTGGCATTGGAGGGTGAACTGTTGAATTATGCTGGTCCCTGGTGGCACCTTCTGGGTTTAAAATTCCCCAGAGGAAGGCTTGAGAGAAGGCTGAGACAGAGTGCTTTTGTTCCAATACCTGGAGGCAGAAATAGGTCTTTGCACTTACATTGGTTCCTCTGTAGGAAAGAATAAGCAGCAGTGTATTTCTAAGATCTGTTTAGACAAGAAAAATTACAAAACACAGCCAAGAGTTATGTAAAAGTTTAGGATCCCTTGGGGGGCTGAATTTTTCAGGCTCACTAGGTTTGGAGACAAAGCTTGGAAGTAGCCGCCTGCGCTGTGATGGAAGGCCACACAAAGCCCTTGCATGTCCAAGCAAGTGACTCCATAGCACTTCTGGGAGGGAAAGTGCAACCCCATCCAAAACCCCCTTAATGCCAGTGGTTCAGATAAAGGAGGACATGAACCCTTGTCCTCTACCCTTAATTTGCAAACAAGCTAGTACTAGCCCACTTGCGTTAGAGATTCCGAGTAGCAGAGAGGACAGCCATAAGCAAGTAGTCCTACACCATCTTAACATGGCCTTCAAGGTCGTCAGGGGGTAAGGATGCTTCTCATGTCGCATTACCCATTGCACCGTGTGGATAACTGATCATCCGGTCTTCTGTAGTTGAGGGTGGTTCAACTTTTAAGAAATGTGGAACACGTCATGCCGAGGAGACCACTGGTTTCTTACTTGCCTATGGGGGGAGCCAACATGGCTTGGATGTTATGGGCTTACACCATGTTTAGACAGCATTCATTGGGGTAGGAAAAATGGTATTCAGAGCACTTTCTCTGTTACTGTGCCTGTTTAGCTGCATGATCCCAAGGGTTAACTGTTCCTCTGAGATCACCCCAGTTGGTGAACCTCTTCTGTTAGATTTAAATGAGTCACAGATATGCTCACATGAGTGGAAAACAGGCTTCTGTTGATGGTAACAGACTCAGTGTAACTAGCATGTGACAGCACATTAGTGTTGTCACTTCAAACTAAAAGGGAAAATTGCTAGTTTATACATGTCAAGACAGAGATAATGGGATAAAGTTATTTATCATCTTGTCTGAGTATTTTCTATGTATGATTTTCTGAGGTTGTCCGAGCCATTGATTTACCTTGTGAGTAATAAAAATTGTCTTGACAATCACAGAATGATAGGTGTTGGACGGGACCTCTGGAGACCATCTAGTCCAACCGCCCTGCCAAAGGAGGTCCACCCAGAGCAGGTCCCACAGCAACGTGTCCAGGTGAGGTTTGAATGTCTCCAGAGAAGGAGACTCCACCACCTCCCTGGGCAGCCTCTGCCAGGGCTCTGCCACCCTCACCCCAAAGAAGTTCCTCCTCATCTTTAGGTGGAAATTCTTATATTCAAGTTTGTGCCCATTTCCTCTTGTCCTGTCCCTGGGCACCACTGAAAAAAGACCAGCCCCATCCTCCTGACACCCACCCTTGAAGTATTTCTAAGCCTTGATCAGATCCCCCCTCAGCCTTCTCTTCTCCAGACTCAAAAGACCCAACTCCCTCAGCCTCTCCTCGAAAGAGAGATTCTCCAGGCCCCTCATCCTCTTTGTAGCCCTCTGCTGTCCCCTCTCCAGCAGTTGCCACAGTGCTTCCCTTGTTATGAGAACTTGCAGTCCGATGGTTGGAAAACTACCATTTCATCTTTTACAGCTGGTTGACTTACTGGAATAAATGCACTTCAGCCAGTAAGTCATTGTGGGATTTTTCTCTTCTTACCTGAGATGGCTGGCTCTTTGGAACAATCTTCCTTTCTACGCTGCCATGTGATTAGTGAAAAGCAGTTGAATGTTACTGATAGCGTTTGATGCTGTCAGTCTTCTAAGAAAGAGCACAATGAGGGAAGCCAGTTTCTGTGTGCCTGTGGATGTGTGTGTGTGCTCTCTTGACTGCACAGATGTGGAAGCAGCCACGTCGCAAGATGCTGATTCTCAACCAGGATTGCTTCACATTCAGACTCTATTTCTCAGTGAGTTTCCTGTGGCTGCGTGAGCATCAGGTAGATTGTTAGGCATAAAGGAGCAGTGGAAGAAATGCTGTCTTTTCAATGCATACAGTCTCATAAATCATGTGTATGATAACTTCATATTCATCTCAGGAGAAGTTCCTTTGGCTCGTGTCTGCAATAAACGCTGTATTGAGGCAGCAGAGCCACTGGTGCTCAGTGATTGCCAGGACTGTGCTTTAAGTAAGTTTTGCTGAGGACTTTTGGTTCCCTCCAGATGACATAAATATCCTTTCTCCCCTCACATCTTGAGTGACAAGAGCACTGACAGTGTCCTGCTTTGTAAGGAGATCTTTCAGGTAGCAATGTAGAAAATCTACAAAATCTAGCCTGAAGCAAGCGCTCATTTTCAGCTGAAATCCTCCAACCACTCCTCCTAGAATCACAGAATCATAGAGTGGTTTGGGTTGGAAGGGACCTCAAAGATCATCGAGTTCCAACCCCCCTGCCCTGGGCAGGGACACCTCCCACCAGCCCAGGTTGCTCCAAGCCCCATCCAGCCTGGCCTTGAACCCCTCCAGGGATGGGGCAGCCACAGCTTCTCTGGGCAGCCTGGGCCAGGCTCTCACCACCCTCATAGTAAAAAATTTCTTCCTGATACCTAATCTGAATCTTTTTTCTTCCAATTTAAAACCATTTCCCCTTGTCCTATCGTTACACTTCCTGGCAAAGAGTCCTTCTCCAAAAATCCAATCCAAGTCCTTCTCCAAAATCTAGCCTGAAGCAAGCGCTCATTTTCAGCTGAAATCCTCCATCCACTCCGTGTCAAAGGGAAGATGGAGGACATTTAACAGGCTCTGATCCCTGGCTATGAGCTGAACTGTCTTGCACCTGGGGGGCAATGTTAATACAAACAATGTCACCCAGTAAGAATAGGAAATTATGTTCCCTACTTACTATATAATAGACTTTTATTGAGTCATGGAGTAGCAGCTAATAGGCAGTGCTGAGGGCAGCTGTAATGAGGATGGTGACTGGATATCTTGGGATTAGTGTTTTCTTTTCTTTGTAGAAACCATGTCAATGCTTGGAGCTGGAGAAACTGTTGTGTTTTTCCTTCAAAGTGTGCCACAATTAGCATTGCCTATGACTGAGGAAGGTAGAGCCAAGTTGTTCTGGCTATGGTGGAATGGAAGCCACAAAAAAAGAATGGCTGTGCAGAAACTATTCCCTCTTCCCTTGCACCTTCCATCAAGTACACAGGCTTAATTACATAGCTGTAGGATAATGGGTGGACTTGGCACTGCTAGGTTGTACAGAATGATTCAGTGCGCCTTCAACACTGTCTAAATGGGATGGGTGGAGAAGGGAAATAAACTCACAGGGGAGTAGGGAAATAAATTCGCAGCAAGATGGATTAGTGATGTGTCTGAAATTCTGTGAGTTTGAGGGGAGGATTTGTGTTGGTGGAGCACATGATTGCCTGTACATGCTTGAGACACAGATCACTAACTTTATTAATGTGTCTGGTAGTCTCACGCAGTACAAAACCCCGTGCTAACAAATGTCAGGGGTGTCGGACTTCTCATTTAGACATTAACTATGAAACTTGCTCTGTTAATAGCATACTGATCCTGAGCACAGGGCTCTTGCAGCCAGAGGTTGGAACGGATGAATTCAAACAAGGTAAAAGCTGTTTCTTAACAAGTTGGTCCTAATGAAGCGTCCTGCTAGTCTACTATCTTCTGTTTACCCAAATGTTACTATCATGTTTTCTCAACTTGAGCACATGAAAGTTGAGTAGGGTCTGTCTCTGCCCCTTAAAACTGCTACAAATCTGTTAGACTGTACATGATGGATCTAAATATACATTTAGGTAAAATATATAACACAGCTGCTAGGCAATTTGTTTTCACCAGTGGAAAGACTATATTTCAAGACAGTGGTGTAATGTCAAGTGAATTATGGGGTTTGTCCCCTTACTTGTGAAAATAAATTGTATATTCTATAATCTGAACCAGACTAGTTTTTAATTATGTGCTGTTTTCCTTTGATTTACAAGGCAGGTTATCTAGAGGCCAAAACACTAGCAGATTTACTGTAGTCAGTCTGGAATGACTTAAAGGGCAAACATTAAACCAAGCATTTAATTTTTAAAAAGCTACCATGTTTTTTCACTAGGCTTTCTTTCATATTTTGCCTACAACATTAACTCTTTTGTGGATTACTATCAGCTTCTCGTATCTATTTAATGTTTTGACTACTAATTACCAGCCCTGTAGATTCTGCGTATAGGTTACATCCATAGGTTTCTGGAGGAATACATGTCGCTTGTGTCTATGTAGGGCTTTTAGCTAATTGACTGCTCTTCCTTGTGAAGATCTGAGACTGGAAAGTAAGCAAGAGGCACTCGGTGGTTCAGTGAAATGTGTGCATCTCTCTGCTCGGGCAATGGTCCTCAGTCTGTGGCTCTTGGTCCTGTGCCTGGGACCCCGGGCAAGACTTGCAGCCATGGGGAGTTAAAGCCAAAACAAACACAGTTTGACTGGGAAAGGAAAGAGTGGCAATGCTGGTAGCCCTTAATTTCTTGGTACTGCTGCCCAGAGACAAGCGAAGACCGGGAGCCACAGCCAGTTCTGCTGTTAGACCCCTTTCAACTTAAGTCTGATTTTCCACTGATGGTTTGTAAGGAGTAAGGCTTTCCACTCTGGCAAAACAGTGGAGTACATCCCACCTTTGAGCCACTGCTGGGATGCCTGTCTGCAGCCACCTGGCTGCAAGTTGGCTTGTCGAGGAGAAGGCCTTGGCGGTTTGGGTACGGTCAGGGAAAGGCCCCTGGGATGCAGAAGCAGCCAGGACCAGATGGTATCTGGTTAACTGGAGCTTTGCAGACCTCTTGGAACATGTGTATGCTTGGACTCGATGATCTCAAAGGTGCCTTCCAACCATGAAGATTCTGTGATTCTGTGAACAGCTCTGGTCAGCAGCACACGATGGGACATGATATCCCTGCATGCTTGCTATAGTCCCTCATTACTGATAGCAACACCGCTGTCTAATCTTCCTATCCATGCGGTGCTCCAGCCAAACCCCAGGGAGATTTTACTTTCTTGCTCTGGCCTCGTGCTTGAATTTTGTGTTCAAATCGAATGCCAAAAGTTTCTGCAGAGAGATGAGTTCTGAGTCAGACAAGTGTTTCTTATTAATGGATTGTGTGCTTGTAGTAATGAAAATCCAACATAATAATAATAATAATGTGGGTACACTTCCAATGTGACAGTAACACCTCAGCCTCTAGAGTGGCCAATTAGTTTGTATTAGTAAAGATGAGATCTGAGAAAGCTGAATATAAGGACCATCTGCACATGATTGATGTAGTAGATTTAATAAAATTCATGTTACACTGAGGCTGCAAAACTGTAATTAGACCAGAATCTCTGTGTAAAGTACCTAGTAAGGTTACCTCGTGCATCGTAACCCAGCAGCAAGTGAGGATGTTTGCCATTGCCTTGGAAGGTTTTTCTTGAAGGCAGACGATTTAAATAAAAGCTGTTATGTGAAAATGAGGAGATACTAGCCTTTAGTAGAAATTATTTTGGAAAAAATGTTACGTCAATAATTTGGCAGCAGGAGTTCAAAAGGGACAGTGCAGGCAGGCCAAAAGTTAGTGAGTGCTGATACTGTGCTGGAAGAATGACTTCTGTTTTCATATCTACTGATGCTCTAGCCTGATCCTGATTCCTTCTAGGATCTTAAGTTCTTTTAGCCTATTTGGTGCCTTAGGTAGCTCAGCTGTAGAATGGACATATGGGCATTCAGCTTTTGTACTGGACAGTGATTTCTTGATGTGTGGTCAAGTGCTGCAAAGCAAGCTGGTATTTGTCAGCGAGCCCTGGAATCAGATTTGCTCACTTGGATTTGTAATACTGGTTACTTAAGTTAGATTTTTAGTTGCTTTTGGGTTATTGGGCAACAAATCTGTCTGAAGAATTATGTAAGTAGAAAGCTAAATATTCAGTAGCAGTAGTCTGTACTCTGTGTAAGTGCTCCCGGAGTGCAGAGTGCCCATTACTAGTTGTTTGTGACGGGGGATAGAACAGCATCTGCCTTGTATGTCCCCATGACTCTGGTTTCTAAATTAAGCTGGGGAAGAAAATTTGCCCCTACACC
Source organism: Calidris pugnax (assembly GCF_001431845.1). Classification (NCBI taxonomy): domain Eukaryota; kingdom Metazoa; phylum Chordata; class Aves; order Charadriiformes; family Scolopacidae; genus Calidris; species Calidris pugnax. The sequence goes on along the minus strand of NW_015090920.1, from coordinate 878,311 downwards.
ACAAATAGCCTTTTTCATTTTTTACAGTCAAATGTCCCTGTTTTAAAGAAACTCCATAACCAGCAAAACTGGCTGGAACTCTTCATTGACCAGCTTTGCCTGACAGTAACTGCTGAATGTACGTACTGCCCCTGCTGTAAATATTGCCAGAGCCTACTCTGACCGGCCCAAAGCAAAGACCATGCTTTTTTCATTTCCTTATCATGCAGTCAGCATGCACTGGCGAGGTTGTGGAGAGCTAGATTAATTACTTGCCTATATACTGGAAGCCTGGTAGTGCCTCAGATGGAATTCTCCGCAGAGCTGGACCGGCACTTCATTATTTTTAACAATAAGTTTTTAATTGCCTTGTCACTTAAGTATACCGAATTTGCAGACAGGCTTCAGTGAGCTGGCATGTGGCAGTACAGCTACTGAGCATTGAACATGGATCGTGTGCTTTATCTATAGGTCTGGCAAGAGGGGGCTTTAATTCTTTGTATTAGTATGAAGTTAGTGTATATACAACTTCAGCAAGTGTGCATTTTTATATTTTTTTCTCTTGCACAAACCTCTATTAGGAAAAATAAAAACTCTGCCCGTTGAGAAACACCTTTCGGCATCAAGGAGCAGTGCTGTGTTCACTGCCTCTTAGTGTCAGGGCAGCTTCCTTAAATTGTTTTGCTGTTGTGGGGGATATTTACTGCTGGAGCCCTGTGACTAACTGCTAATTAGGCAAATTATAGACAGATACAGAAGAAATGGCTGCAATTCTCAGAAAAGGAGGATATAGCAACAGGGTGGCTAATTAAAGAGATGATCTTGTCAAGGGAAATGGAGGGCCAAGGAAAGGCACTGAAAGCTCAAGAATAACGAAGTGGTTATGGGAAACAGGAGGAGAGAAACGCAGCCTCATGCTGCATTTGCCTTCTGCCTGATGACAAAAAAATAAGCTGCAGTTGTCTGTGTAACACTACCCTGGCTGTGGTCTGACAGTCACCATTTATTCCCAGGCCATCTATTTCTCTCATGGAATTTGTTCTCCTGAAGTAAATCTGAGAAAATAGTTCTAGAAATACATCTGTCTACATCGTTAATTTATTTTCATGCTGTAAATAAGTACCTAAGGCAAACTTGTAGACAGTGTCTAAATAGAACAGTTGAACAGGAAGAAGGTCACTCTGCAGTGAGCACCATCATCTTGTAAAGAAGCAGCTAATTTTTAAGTTGTAAACAATTCAGCAGCGCATAGAGGGCTGAAACTTGCACTTCCTTTTTTTGCTTCGTGTGACCGTGCCCATTACTTCTTCCTGGACATAATTGTATACATTTAATATTGGAGTAAGGTTTTCACAGCAAATGGCATTACTTGAATGAGATTTCATTCTTCTTAAACTTGAGGGTCAGTGAAGCTTCTCTGGGTCACAGCAGAATGAGGTGCTCCACAACACGCAACCCAGGTTTGCTCTGTGGTTGAGACTAAATATGAAGGAGTCTCAACTTTCAAGGAAGGAAGGAGTCTCACTCCTTTCAAGGAGTGAAAAAGTGAGCACAAACAGTAATTCTGTGCTTCTGGAGATACTTTGCGTGTTGCTGGCACATGAGAGGTTGGTTGGCATGATCAGATCCGTTTCTTTTAGATTTGAAATCAAGGAATCCATAAATTGGAGGAAAGGGAAATATTTTAGCTGCTCATCAAGATCTATATTTCAAACGTGCATATTCAAAGGTAGCATTGTAATTCTCTGTTTTGTGGTCATGGTTTCAGAGACCAAAATAATTAACACCCGTTAGCTTGAATGCAAGTCAAGCGTTTGCACAGGTGGGGATCAAGCCATATATGAAACTGGGGTATAACCTCACAGAAGAGAAAGAAGCTAATCTCCGCTTAACTGCATGAAAAAAAAATCCTGTTTTCAATATTTGTAGTGTACCATGTAATATATTTCTAATTAAATGTTGCTATGTTGTTGGATGTGTGGCTTGGATCCCTTTATAGACGGGTGAGTTGTATGCTACCAAACACATCTATTAACCTTCATCTGATAGGATAACTAAATAAAGTTTAAAAAAGCTGTATTACAAAAATAGATATCTATATAGGCTGGTGGCTCCATGTTCTGGTTTACTTGAACACTGTTGGGTAACAGCAGCGTAGGGTTACTTGTGGCTTATCTCAACAGAACTATCAGGGTTTTCCAGCAATTGCTTTTTGCTGTTTCAAAGAAAAGTGTGAGAAAGCCTTGTGGGGAACGGTTGGATGTAGGTATATAAACTCTTCAGACCTTATGTGATTAATAATAATGTGTAAATGTAAATAGTGCTGCTTTGAGGATGTGTGACAAGGATTTTGGGGATGGTGCTGTGTGACAGGCATCATATACAATTTTTTCCATATACTGAGGCCAGTAAATGGAAAAAAATTATCTCACGTAAAATGAATAATAGTGGTGTTGGAAAAAAATAGTTGTAGCCCTTCATAGTAGTGAGATTTCCTGACTACTTGGTAATGCATGGTAAAGCAACACAAAGAATCAAATTTCTCATTTGCTATTATATTTCCTCAGGGTAAAAAAGGTATTTCATTGCTTTTTGCAAGTAATACCTTCATATCTAAAGCAATTGGTTGGGTGAAGCCCTGGTCCCAATTCCTGACAGATGGCAACCAAGCCATGGATGCTACCAGAAGAGAATTCAAGTGGCAATGAGCACCACTCATACAGGCAGGCACAGCATCTTTAGAAACTGTTGTGGGGAGTCCAAAGATTGTGCACTCTCACTGTTTCTTGTGGTCTTTGTTATTCAAGAGTTTGAGTCCTGAAGTCCCAACTTTACTGCTGTTGGGGACCCTAAAGGCAGGGAGGTGTAGGGTGCTGCACCTGGGGAGAAATAACCCCCTGCACCAGGACAGGCTGGGGGTGACCTGCTGGAGAGCAGCTCTGAGGAGAAAGACCTGGGAGTCCTGGGGGACAACAGGATGCCCAGGAGCCAGCAATGGGCCCTTGTGGCCAAGAAGGCCAATGGCATCCTGGGGGGCATCAGGAAGAGTGTGAGCAGCAGGTGGAGGGAGGTCATCCTGCCCCTCTGCTCTGCCCTGGGGAGGCCCCATCTGGAGCACTGGGACCAGTTCTGGGCTCCCCAGTTCCAGAAGGACAGGGAACTGCTGGAGAGGGGACAGCAGAGGGCTACAAAGAGGATGAGGGGCCTGGAGCATCTCCTTTAGGAGGAGAGGCTGAGGGACTTGGGTCCTTTTAGTCTGGAGAAGAGAAGGCTGAGGGGGGATCTGGTCAATGCTTATAAATACTTTAAAGGAGGGTGTCAAGAGGATGGGGCTGGTCTTTTTTCAGTGGTGCCCAGGGACAGGACAAGAGGAAATGGGCACAAACTTGAATGTAAGAAGTTCCACCTAAAGATGAGGAGGAACTTCTTTGCTGTGAGGGTGGCAGAGCCCTGGCAGAGGCTGCCCAGGGAGGTGGTGGAGTCTCCTTCTCTGGAGACATTCAAACCCACCTGGACACGTTCCTGTGCGACCTGGACAGGTTTTTCACAACAGGAAAAAAAAAATAAAATTCAGAATAAATACATATTATTGATACAATAATAGCCAAGTTTGTACCTTCCATGTGCTCATGTGCTAAGTGACAAATATTTTCTCATGTCAGCAGTTGAGACTTAATAAAATACGTCCTCTGCAGTCAGTCGAGTTCATAAAGTGTGGTAAGAGAGAAGGTTCTTAGTTAAATTGAATGATAAACATTTGATGTCAAACAGGGACATGGCTGAGAGTGCTTCAGATGAGTTTGAGCAGCTTTTCCAGCAGTGATTTTCTGTGAAATGCTACGGTGTAACAAAAAGATGCATCTTTTACCATCTGCACTTCTAATGCAAGCCTGGCTGTAAGCTATGGAGTCGTAACCGTCGGTTCCCATGACTTTAATGAACACATGATGCTGATTAGTATATTCTTCCTTTTTTCCTTACCCAACAAGGTACCCACACAAATATCTGTGCTTCCCTTCCCTCTTCTAGAACACGAGGTTATTTCTAGGAGGTTTAAATGTTTGTAAAGGCAGGTATGAATACATGGATTTTCCATCAGAACGATGTGTCTGCTCCCACTGCAGTGGTCAGGTGAGCTAATTAATTTTCATCTCTACAAAGGGAGACCTAGAAAGCTGCTGTATCGTTGCCTCATTTTAAAAAGCAGTTGAGGAACAGCAAGTAACATTGTGTTTTCATCCTGTTTTTTCTAATACGAAGTCCAGAGAATGAGAATAAAGTTTAGAGAGACAAATCACAACCCGTGTGGCTAAACCAGCAGTTTTCTTCTTGACTTTTGTCCTTTAAGTGACATCTTCTCTCAGTAGCTCCAAGTATGTGCTGGAATAGAATTTACTATATTCTAGAAATAATAGTTGGAATTTACATTTTCCAACTATATAAATTATCTCAAAAACCTTCCCATCTACATTATAGATGTCATGTTACTTAAGCCAGTTGCATATTGTGTTTTTATTGATAAAAACTATTTCTGGGTAAATCTGTTGTGCTCCTTATTTACGGCCATGTCAAGTAATGAAAAATTACGCTGTTTGCAATTGTAGTGGTATGCTTTTCATTCCATCCACTCCTACAAGCACGTGACATGCACAGGACTAATATCTGGCAATATTTAGTGAAGCTACAAACTTAGAGACAGAAATGGATCCCCAAGTCATTATTTGACAAATGACCAAAGCACAGATTTGACCGTTAATGGAAGATCTTCCAGGCTAAAGCAAGGTAACCTTTTTTTTTTTTTCTCTCTTCCCCATCCCAGGGGCAAGCTAGAACACGTAACAAATTTCACCCTCATTTCTTTTTGATATTGGTTAAAGAAGTAGAGGTAATGTCTGAACAAATGTAATTGCACCCAAAATCTGTCATCCGGGGGAAAATAATTCAAGAGCCAGGAAATGGTTAAATTTGTGTCAGGTTTCATTCTGTTAGTAAGATTTTTATCATTGCCTAGCTTTGAGCATCACTTGATTGGTGCAGGCTCGATGCAGCCCGTGTAAGTTGCGCGAGGATTAGCACTTTGATCTATGGGTGCCATGTGACAGCAACGTTGTTGCCCTGTGTTGACGAAAGCACAATAATTGATAGAGTGCTCTAGGGTGTCTTTAATATAGCAAAGCTGGAGAAGTTGGAATGCTAGCACCTGTTGTGTTCAGATGACACTTTTCCTGCAGGGCTGCATTGCACTTTGTTAAAACATACCCATTTTATCTCATTTTTCACGGCAAGTGACGGGGAAATAATATGCCCAGTGTTTGCATCCTACTAATTGTGTTGCAGGACGGAACTCATCAGCTACAGTCATCCTTTTGGTATTGGAGTTTTCACTTCAAGCCCCTGAAGAATGGTGTCTGTGGCTTCAGGCAGGGCAGGTAAGACTATGTGCCACAGATGGGGGTCTGGGGCAGGGTGGTACCTGGGTTCATTCCCTTTTTCCTCCCCTTTTCATCTAAGGAGGCACTCGGCTGCCAGGCCATTGCCACCGATGTACAATCCTACTGAAGGAAAGGAAGGGTTTTGGTGTGTAACAGCTGGCCAGGAGACAGCCTGGTGTAACGCCATGGATGCTTCTTCAGCAGTTGGACTTGATATTTCAGTCCTCAGCCATGGAAATTACACAGTAATTTATACAAAGCATCAGCTCAGACTTGATTTTGTAGTATGATCATGGGTCAGTGGTTGTGCCATTTGAAAAAGTCTGGCTGACTGCTATGGTGAGTGAACCTTAAACTCTCCTGCTAATCACCAGCAGTAATTAATCCTCTCTTCAATGCCTTCACTCCCAACTGTGTTTTGGATGCTTCACAGGACTTTGGAACAAAGGTGTTGAATTAGCGGTGTATAGGCACAGAGAAAAGTGAATCCAAAATGTTCTGTGCTAGATCTAGGAGGGAACCCTCAGATATTAGGACATGAGGAGACTCTTTACCAGCCTTGATAGAAAAACATTCTCTTCTCTGGGGCTGAGGTATTTCAGGCATCTATTTGTTCAGACTGAGCTAGGATGTTGTTTACTGCTGCTTAATTATCTGTTTGATGTCCAAGTACTCTCACCTTTAAATGCTGTGTTCTTTCCATGTGCTCTTCAGATACCTCTAAGACTCCAGCTGAGGCAAGTACTTGACCTGAATCATAGGCCTGGAGAAAGTTGTTGGCTTCCAGGTGGGTTGGAAAAAAAGAAATAAAGTGCTCCTAAACTTCTGAGGAATGTAACAGCTGGTAGACAGGATTACCAGCTATATCTTTGCTGCATGTTATCCTGCACTGGTAGCAATAGGGTGACAGCAGTAGTGCAATGCTGGAACTGGGCTTGGCAGTGTAGAAATGGTGTGCAGAGCCAGCCCAAGTTGTCTGTACCTGCAAATTTTATTGTCTCTGTCCCAAGACAGAGTGTGAAGAGAAAAAGGGGAGAGGGCAAGGATCCTGCAGGATGAAGGACAACACACTGCAATTGCTGCTTCTCAAACTACAGACACCTGATCTGAAATGCCAACTGGAAAAAGCTGTTGGTTTCTGGATAGTAGCAACTGCTTCACAATTGAAGCTGAAACTGACTTTTCTGTAAAATCCCCTTTCTCCACCTTACAGGAATTTTCCCAAGAGAAACCACTGTGTTTCAGGTGTGAAAGGGAGATTCTTAGATTTCCTCTCCCCACATCTGGCAGCAGTGCAGTTTTCCAGCCAAAAAGGAGATTGTGCCAGCACCATACTGCTAAATACCCTTGACTGAGATTTTGTGCATTAAGGAACTTCATAGGGAGAAGTTGACGGTGGTTAAAAGTAATGGAGTAAAAAAAAAGAAAAAGAACAAGAGAGATGAGTTCTTAGGTCAGATGCACTGCTTTGATAGTTGCCTCTGTGCAGAAGAGATGGTGAGAGCTAAAATTTGAAGATGGGACCATCTCTCTTACTTCAATACAGGCCTACACTGACTATGAAAACACAGGTTAAGTGTCTATCTGGTCAGTCCAGCCTGTGCAGGTAACTTGAAGGAGTTGGATTGTGAGAAGTGTCACATGGCTTATTGGCATACATTTTCCCTTAAGTCTTGCTTTTCAAAATGATTAAAATAAGACACATGCTGCTTTTAAAGCCAAAGTTTGAAGCTGCAAAATGCCTAGTGCTGTAGGTATGTGACATAGCGAGGAAAAACCTGACACCAGTGTGTGTCCATGACCCTGAGCTTCATCTCTCCAAAACTGATTAAGTCTCGTATCTCAATTACTGACCAGGCCTCAAGGGTGTGAGGGATGTCTGGCATGCAGAGTCGGATGTTGTATGCTCATTCTTGGTTTTGCTAGCAAGTATTGTTAATGCTGAATGCAAGGGCTGAGCTTGGGAGGGTGGTGACATTTAGTGGTGGAATAAATGAGTGCTAAAGCTGTTGATGTAATGAGCAGTCCCAAGGATGAGCATGATTTCTCCTGCAGAAGCCATGGATCCCGTGCTAATGCCTCAGCTGAACCATGGTCAGAACAGCTTGCAAAAGGAGAAGGGGTCATCTATGGGAATGGCTCACGCCCTGCTCACTGCTGGAGGGAGGTTGGTCAGATGATTTTGGCAATTCAAGGTATTTGCAAAGAGAACAGACGAGAAATGGAATATATTTGAGAAGGGAACAGTCACACAGTTCATGCTCCTGCTGCGACAAGTTTGTATTGTTCTGTTAATGTAAGTCATTTCTTAAGAGGGCTGGGAAAGCAGGCAGGAAAAATTGTTGACACCTAAGGATATTTGCCCAAGGTATTTTCCTCAGAGGTCATATCTTATGAGACTGATCCTGATAAAGGGAAATATTTGTGCGTCTTTCAAAGTAGGAAATGACCTAGCAGTTAAACCAACTCTGACCCTAGTTACTCACTCAGATCTCTGTCACAAGGCTTAGTATTTTAGAAAGCTGGCTCATCAACTGCAGTATTTTATGTAAGCTTTTTTGTTTGGCTATTCTTCTGCTTGGAGATACTTGTTATTTTCTCACTAACTATTGGCTGGAATACACTTTGAGGGCTTCATTGTTCATAAAGGAGTTTAATCAGTTGAGAGCAAGATATCTGTGAGACATGCTTATACCCAACAGGAAGAGTATCACGGGGTGAGTCTTGAGCATATATTCCCAGCAATGCTCTCTGTACGTCAGTTTTGCTGTTGGGATAATTGTGTATGGGACAGGACTTGGGAGAAGTAAATTAATACCAGCACGGAAAATATTCTTCAGTCCCACAACTGCTGTTGTCACAGTCCTTAGACACTTAAAAGTTTGCTATCGATGGACGTAAGCAGATCTGCACTCAGGGTTTCTGGCCTGGGCAAAGCAAAAGTTAGCATTAATCCTGTTTTCTTCTGGGAAGAAACCTTTCCCCTGGAAAATACACCCTTTTCTTTGCACGGTTCGCTTGTGGAGAAAATGAGAAAAAATGGCTTTGCTGTGGTGCTAAAGCGAATTTCAAATTTCGAACTATTTCCTTTCAGAGTTGGTATCTATTATTTGAGTGGAGCAGTTCTGAAATTGGAGATCTGTTCAGGGAGCACCTGGCTTCGACTTGAGAAATGATAAAAGAGAGGAAGAATAAAAAGAATGGTTTGTACGATATATGGAGCAATGGCACTTTGAGATGCTCCAGTAGACTTTTGTATCTTGACATTCTAGCCTTTCATGTTACCTCTGGCTGCACTCGCTTAGCTGGGGCCTCTACCTCTACATCTTGTTTGGCTATTCTTCAATTTGAAAGGATTTATATTTTTTTTTCCTGTATGAATTGGCTGGAGTCCATTTTAATGGGCTTATTGATGATGATGGAGTTTACTTGCTTTGGAACAAGCCTTTGATGAGGCATGCTCCTAAGGTGCTTCCTACAGTTTATGGTTTATAGATCATAACTTTCTTTAGTCTGTTTCCTTTGTAAACTTGCTGTGGCCAGGTTTTTCCCAGTCTCAGCTTGCTCCTACACCTCCAGTAAAGTGTGAGGATGCAGTGAACCCCATCCCCACTCCAAGGTGACTGGTGAGTGAGGCTTGTTTTAAAAGGAACTGTGCCAAGTTCCCCAAGACCTGTGAGTTCTGGAAACTATGCAGAAGTGCCTCTTGCCCCTTAGTACTGTGCCAGTACTAAGCTCAAATTGGTTCAAGCATTATTTTTTTTTTTCCCTGCTAAAGAACATGAAAATACAAGTTTCTTCTCATCTGCTGCCTCTTGTTGAATTTTTGAAAGATTTCTCTAACTTCACAATTAAGAGAAAGCTGTTGAATTTATTGAGGCTTTAAATAAATGTGACATGCAGTGGCAGATCCAAACTTTGGAGTTGTGTAATTTCTTGTTAGAAGGAAAACAGGTTTCGCAGTAAATATTAAGAGGCCGATACATCCCAGAGCTGCAGTTTGGAACATGCCCTGGGCTGAGCTGCAGCCCGACCTCCCTGCTGTGGTGGGCGATGCTGCTGGGGGGACCGAGCCTGCTGGAGCAGCTTCCTCATGGGAAGCCACCAGCAGGACTGAGGGGGCTTTTGGGGATCCCAGGAGCCAGCGGGAGAGGGTGAGGTTGAGGAGGAGGATCCCTGACCAAACAAGTACATCCCTGCCTCTGGAATGGCTCCTTTTTAGGCTCCCGACCATTTTTCCATGAACACAACTCTATTGTAGTTTTCCAGCTGCACAATGGCTTCCAGCTCCTGTTTGCTGCCCATGCTGCATGCATTGATGTAGCTGCACTTCACTTGGGCTATTGATCCTGCCACCTTTTTTGGAGGAGAAGACCTAATTCCTACATGACCATTCTCAGGCACTTTCATGGTTCCTCACACATCAATAATCCTTGTGCCTTTGCTGCCTCATGGATCTCCATCCCCTACTTCCACTGAGACGGCAGAATGAAGGACCTTGCTAGCACTCTACCTGGGCTTATCCCTAGCAAGCCTGATTTTATCCCTTTTCCCCCTTCAAATCCAGTTTAAAGCTCTTCCAATGATCCCTGCTAACTCCTGTGCAAAGATCCTTTTCCCCCATTGGGATGGGTATACTCCATCTGTTGCCTGGTGTCGTATAGACAGACCCATAATCAAAAAACCAAAGTTCTGCCAGCAACACCAAGCTTGGAGCCAGGTATTGATCTGCTGGCTCTTATCTCTTAGTAGAGAATGCTGAAAAAAATTAGAATATTGTAAAGATACTGAAATTTTTCGTGGCCTGAGGTTGACTGGCAACTCCCCCCTTGGGAAGGAGCTTGCAGAACAACCAAGTTAGTGCACACAAAAGCATCAGTTTGTAGGTGAGTCTGAATTGGAGTGTGTGCCCCAGAGCTAGGCTGTGCTTCCAGATGGCTGGGGTGATGTGTCAATAAGCTTATTGGGCTGGGGTGGGGGGCCACATCATAACAAATCCAAAGAATTTGAAAGAGAATGTTTGCCATCTCTGAATGTATCTTTACCCTCTCAAAGGCAAACAATTATGCCAGTGATGGTGAGTTGCAAGGAAATTAAAATACAGCCCTGGAATATAATGTAAGTGGTAAGGAGAAGGTGCAAACAAGGACAGAGTCTTTCACATGAAGCCTCAGAGAGCACAAACAGGATGACCACGGGGAAATGTTACTGTGTCAGCTGGTCTGCAATAACTTCTTCCCCTGAACTACCCAAGAGCTAACTCAACCCATCCACCTTCTATGGCTTTGGAGACACAAAGGCTTCTCGAAAGCCACTGTACAAATTTGTAGAATTTTGAAGTAGCAGCTTCAATAAATTCCAACAAGCAAAATCAGAATGTCTCAGTCTTTTTTTCTTTCCTCGTCATCTTTTTTTGATGCTGAGGGTGCATTTCTACTGCATTTCTAACTCAGGTTTTGAATTTGCAGTGGGACTGATGTGATGGAATTATTCACTAATCTTGTGATGAAGAGAGTAAAACCCCATTGTTTTACCCTGCTGACCAGCCCACCAGCTTCAGGAACGTGGTGGGCGGTAGTTCACCAATTGATGCATTTCCGAGTGCTAAGGCTTCATTTTCTAGCCTTTGGAATATAGCTATTACTTTGAAGGAATGAAGCTAATCCTTAACAAGTGGAGATGTTGGAGAGTGTTGTCTCACTGTCTTGCATGTTCTGTAAAGGACACTATTTTACAAGTACAGTATGATATTGGAAGTTCAGGTGAAAGGTGCTGATTTCCCGAGTGCAGCTGTCTGCAACTGAGTGTTGTTGGAGATTCTCTGAGAATTCCTAAGCAGTTCATCTCTCAGGATTTAGTACCTTCCTGTGTACACCTGACATGGTCTTGCTCTTTTGCCTTCACCTACAATAATTGTAGAACAGTATCGTTCTCTTCTGTAGAGCATCCGCTAATGTTGACAGTACTGTGAGAAAGTACAAACAAGAAACTCAGCCCTTTCTTTTGGGTTTTATTATTTTCCATATGATTATGAGTGAAACTGTATATCTGAAGTGTTCTTGTACATTGCAAAAACAATCTACTGTGGCTAGTGACCAATAAATATGAAGAATCATAGCCACCTCAGCTCTGCCTGGTGGTTGACTTAAGTTACATATTGTTTCTAATAACATTGTAAAATTGTTTGGACAAAACAAAACCATTCTTTCTGTACTTGAACTGTATCTCTTGAAGTACATACTCAGCATTATGAGTGAAATTTGACTCATAATACAATTGTTATTTTATCAGTGTAGCACTATGTTTAATTTCTTGTTCCGTTGATTCCAGAAAGTCTTTTTCCTTGTAGTCATCCAGTCCTAGCATGTATTAAATGACCCATGCTGTGCATCTTATGGTAAGAATTAGAAATGGGAGAACTGCTTTGGATGAAATATGAAATGAAGGAGCTTTAATTTCAAAAGCAGGGTTAAACTGCTACGTTGTGGGCCCTGTAACTTTTGCTTGTATGTTGCCTTGTAATGTGTTTTATTTTGCCAGTTTCTCTCCTCTTCTAGCTGGTTGAAAACTGACTGTCCTGGTTTGAGGTAAAACAGAACTAACTTTCTGTTCAGTAATTTTACTTCTTAATTAGGCCTCTTCTAACTCCCCGGAATTACCAACATATTGTGCAGAAAAATGTTTGTTCTCAGAGTGATCAGACCAATGTTTATAGTTCATGCCAAGGAAGGGTGTGCAGAGAGGCTCTTGCTTATACTTACTGCTATAACAACCAAGGTCAGCTAATTTCATTATTTGCCCTGTTGGAGGGTCAGAAACGGAAAAGCGTAGAGGGGTCCCACCTGTGGGGAGGAGGGGACAGGAGAGGTGACCCAAACCTGACCAACAGGGTGTTCCATCCCATCTGCCCCATGCTCAGTGTAAAGTATGGCACCACCTATCCAACTTGGCATGGTTTGGAAACAAGCATTCAGTGAGCTCCTGTCATGTCCTCTGCTTGCCTGAGGAAGATGCTGAAGACTGTAGATGGGCAATACTTAGAGGTGTTTTAAAATGAGCCATTTTAAGGGAGAAAAAGAGGGAAGAGTGGAACATGAGTCTTGATTTAACAGCTCCTGAAGGGAGACAAACAACTGAGAAGGATGGCAGAAGTTTGGGAAACTAGGAGGAAGTAAGAGATGTTGCTGGTTGCTGGTGTTCCTTTTTACCAAGATCCTGTTGGCGAGGGGATTGAACCCTTGGCAATTATTTTTGTTGAGCTGGTTGAAACATATAGCACCTTCACATGCATTTAGGAGAACAGCAAACCTCTGCAATTGCATGACACTATCTGTCTGAAAGGGTTTATGGAATTGAGTTGTATTGCCCCATATTACATGGTATGGCCTCAAGTTGCCCCAGGGGAGGTTCAGGCTGGATATTAGGAAAAACTTTTTCACTGAAAGGGTCATCATCCATTGGAATGGGCTGCCCAGGGAGGTGGTTGAGGCACCATCCCTGAAGGTGTTCAAAAGACAGGTTGATGTAGTGCTGGGAGGTATGGTTTAGTGATGTTGATCCTTTTTGTTTGTTGTGTGGGTGTCTATTTTTGTCAGTTAGGTTGACAGTTGGACAAGATGATCTTTAAGGTCCCTTCCAACCTAGAAGATTCTGTGATTTATGTTACTAGCTTGCACTGGGCCAAAACATGGGTGGCCATCCAGGCAGCAGAATCTGTGTTCCAGGTCCTGTGTTCCTAGTCCATCCAGGAGCAAGCCTGTCTTGTGTGTGAATTTGGCTGACAGGGGCAACTCTGCTCAGAACCTGAGAGTCTGAAGGCAGAGAGGGGTTTCAGAGCCCACGTCATGCCATTGTTAGTGCTGAAGCTGGGATGTCTGTTGTCAATAAGGACAGAAATCCACCAGAACTAATGAGCCCGAGGTGTGGTGAAAACAGTTTGTCCAGCTGAGTGCTTGTGGCCATTAAATGCTTTCAGAAGTTCTTCCATCACCCATCAGCCACAGCGCTTGAGGGTACCAGTGGTGTGTGTCTGCAGTGTGGCTCAACTTGCATCTTACCCTTAAGTTTTCCTTTTCATGAGGAGGAAAAATATGACTCCTACTACTGATGGGGAGCTGAAAGAGAGTAATTGGTTTCTCAAGAGTCTCATAAGAAGTCAGTGGAGACAATTGATTTCTAAGGATGCAAAGTATTAGTTTTGCAAGTTGACCACACACAGGCCACCTTTCATGTCACAAAGACTGGAGATCTAAGTCATGCTACAGTACTTGAACACTATAGTTACCTAACTTTATGATACACTGACGGAGGAGTTTGGAAGTGTGCGACACCGATGGTTCTAGTAACAGAGTTGGCTGAATTGTCTCTTTTTATTTTCAGGCCAGAAGTTATTTTTTTCTCTTAAAATCCATGTAACACTTAAAAAAAAAAAAAAAAAAGTAATAAAGACCCCCAGCAAACGAAAAACCCCTCAAATGAAAACATGATTTTAAAATGCATTTTAAAAAAATTTAATGTGTTGCCAGGCAGTTAAAAATCAGCACCCTTCAAGTGGTGTGCTTGACTGTCAGAATCAGTGCTGAGAACAAGTGTCTTAAGTGTGAAGGTGCTGAGTTTTCTAGTAATATAATCAAGCTTGTTATGTAGTCCTTGCACACAGAATAGACTCCTTTGAGTCTTCTAGCACTTGCTGCTACAGGGGATGGTTTTGCATAGGAAACCTTTTTTTTTCTGGTCCTCTATAGAAACTTGTGAAAATCAGACTTACAGAACAAAGCCAGATCCCAGAGGAATTTCAAAGCTTATTTGAGTTGAATATCTATAAGATATTCAAACTTAAGTAGCCATTTACATGCTTTTGCAGGCATGTATTTGAAAGCTTGTTGTTATAGAATCACATGGGGTTGGAAGGGACCTCTGGAGATCATCCAGTCCAACCCCCTGCCAAAGCAGGGCCACCCAGAGCGGGTTGCACAGGAACGTGTCCAGGTGGGTTTGAATGTCTCCAGAGAAGGAGACTCCACCACCTCCCTGGGCAGCCTCTGCCAGGGCTCTGCCACCCTCACCCCAAAGAAGTTCCTCCTCATCTTTAGGTAGAACTTCTTACATTCAAGTTTGTGCCCGTTCCCTCTTGTCCTGTCCCTGGGCACCACTGAAAAAAGACTGGCCCCATCTTCTTGACACCCTCCCTTGAAGTATTTCTAAGCCTTGATCAGATCCCCCCCTCAGCCTTCTCTTCTCCAGACTCAAAAGACCCAAGTCCCTCAGCCTCTCCTCCTAAAGGAGATGCTCCAGGCCCTTCATCCTCTTTGTAGCCTCTGCTGTCCCCTCTCCAGCAGTTCCCTGTCCTTCTGGAACTGGGGAGCCCAGAACTGGTCCCAGTGCTCCAGATGGGGCCTCCCCAGGGCAAGGCAGAGCAGAGGGGCAGGATGACCTCCCTCCACCTGCTGCTCCCACTCTTCCTGATGCAAAGACCCCATAAACCATTTCTACTTGAAACAATGGAAGTCTTACTGACAATGTACTACTGTTAATTTGTATCACCACCTCTTTTTAAGATTTCTGCTTGAAAAATGCAGAGGTGATATGGAGAGATAAGTTATGATAATTGATGTTTTCACTTTTTTTTAATTGCTCGAGAATAATTATTGTTTCAAAATAAAATTGCTACGTTGGTTTTTAAGTAATTTTTTTTGTATTTTCCATTAAGAAGTGCAACTTGTCACCAGAAATTATGCTTTTGATCTACTTCTGTAAAACATAAAGTGAATAACAAGGAAGATAAATTGATGACGAAATAAAATTAAATTACATAATATAAGGACTGCAAAACAGAAAGAAGCATGATGGTAGAATAAAACTCAGCATAGACAAGTTTAGTTTCAATTTTTGCTGATATTTCACTGAATTTCACTGAATTTCACTGAATTTCTAGAGTTGGAAGGGACCATAGAGATCATCTAGTCCAACTCCCCTGCTGAAGCAGGATTGCCTAGAGCTAGAGCATGTTACTCAGGAGCATCCAGGTGGGTTTTGAAAATCTCCAAAGAAGGGGACTCCACACCCTCCCTGGGCAGCCTGTTCCAGGGCTCTGTCACCCTCACCGTGAAGAAGTTTTTCCTCATATTTGAGTGGAACCTCTTCTGTTCCAACTTGTGCCCGTTGCCCCTCGTCCTCTCGGTGGGAACCACTGAAAAGAGTCTGGCTCCCCCCTCCTTCAACCCTCCCTTGAGATACTTGTAGGCGTTGATAAGGTCTCCCCTCAGCCTTCTCTTCTCCAGGCTAAAGAGTCCCAGCTCTCTCAGTCTCTCCTCATAAGGGAGATGCTCCAATCCTTGAATCATCTTTGTAGCCCTACGCTGGACTCTTTCTAGTAGTTCCCTGTCCCTCTTGAACTGGGGAGCCCAGAACTGGACACAGTACTCCAGTTGTGGCCTCACCAGTGCAGAGTAGAGGGGGAGAATGACTTCCCTTGACCTGCTGGCTACACTCTTCCCTATACAACCCAAGATACCATTGGCCTTCCTGGCCGCAAGAGCACACTGTTTACTCATTGCCATTTTACTGTCCACCAGGACCCCTAGATCTTTCTCTTCAGTAGTTGCCTCTAGCGGGTCCAGATTGGCACTTTCTTTTTCAAGAATAATGAAAGGAATCTCCTTAATGTATACTTAGCATGAAAAGTCTGAGATTATAATATATGCAATATGTAATATATGCAATACAGGTTCTCATGCATATATAAAACTGCCTGCTGCTAATACCGAAGAAACCTTTCCATTTAGTCTAACTTTTTTGATTCTTTTTGTCATCATAGAAGAGCAATAAATGCCTTCTAAGACTGAACAAAGACTTTTGGTTTTGCTCTGAACAAGGTTGGACTGAGCATGTGCTGGCAATACTTTTGAATTTTTCTTCTAAAAAGAAATGAACCTCATGTATTCATAAGGTTCCCTGGAGATAGTGTGTGTGTGTGTGTGTGTGTGTGTGTGTGTGTGTGTGTTAGGGCCAGAAAACTGTGTCTTGTGATTGTGCTAGCTGGGATTTCTCTCTGTGTTTTAAATGACTAGACTTTCACTCAATGCTTCAGCGATGGGTGCAGTTTTTCAGTGTATCTTGTTTTCCCACCATTGTCCCCCTTGGGTCTAAAGTAGATCAAAGTCTGAGGAGAAATAACACGGACGTTTGGGACAGTTGAATGGGGACCACAAAAAAGAGGAGGCAGAAGTTTTGTGGGAAGTGCCTCGGGGATGATGCCTGGACAGCAAGCCGCAGCAAACTTTTTTGGGGCTGGAATAGAATGTGAAGAATGGGGACAATGGTATTTTTGTCTCCCAACTACACCAGCGAGCAATGGGAGAAGAGGCATTTAGGGTGTACAGTACAGCAGCCCCTACTAGCAGTCAAACTGGCTCCAGGCAGGAGCAGGGCTGGGGAGGAGCAAACTGCCTCTCCATGGGCTCTGCTTGCTGCTTGGGTAGATCAGGCCCAGGAGACTACCAAGGGGCTCTTGCAGGGAAGACAGCCTTTCCAGCAAGGAGAGTTTCTCCCAAAACCTCCTCTCGGTGCAGATGCGTCCTGGTGGGATGTGCCCTGGGGTAGGGAACTCTGGGAAGATGAACCACCCTCCAAACTTCATACCCCAAGTGATAGTCAGCCCAGGAGAACTTGTGTCTTGGTGGAACCTGAGGCAGCCTGCCCCGTGAACTGTCTGCTAAACTGACATTTCTGTTGGCGATGATAAAGTTTAAGAGCAAGAGAAGAGCCAAATCCCTTGAGGGTTTGTCTGTGTGACAGTCAACGTTTCTTCTGGCAGAGACAGAGCTGAGTGGTTGCCCTCAGGGCAAAATGATAGACTACTTCAGGTGCTCATCCTGTGCAATGAATGGGACCCTTAGAAAATTGAGCTCGCTGTTAGACCAAAATGCAAGACCCCTTGTCATTAAGCTGCTGAAGTCAACTCTACAGCTAAAGCTCTAGCAAATGAGCAGTTTAAAATGATTTTATGCACCTAAGGGTAGAATATAATTCTCCTAATGGAAGTGGATGACAGGAGAAAAAATAGGCTCACAAGATTATCAGCCATGTGGTAACTGCTTCGGTTGCCCACTTTGGGGTGTGAGACACTGGAAAATGAATTGCACACCTTGTCATCTGTCTGGAGCTCTCAGACCCTGATTTAGTCTGAAAGAGATTGTCAGTTTAATATTGTGTGTGATCATAACAGTTGTCAGACATATATCGAATGGATTGAGTAAGAAAAAAATCCACTATTTGAATGTGAGTCCTAGCTCTAGGAAGGCATCTTTCTATAAAAGTTTTAAATAATATCTTAACATTAAAATGGAGATGTCAAGAGTAAATCTCATTTCAGTCAAGTGCAAGCTGTTATTGTCACCTTTGGTCCCTGGCATGCTGGTTTGGGGTGGGCTGAAGGTGCAAAATATGCCTCAGTCTGGATTTCATATCCTGCATTTCAGTGGCACTGGATGCTGAGACTGGGCTGTTCAGCAAATGGCAGACACTAGCTTTGCATTTAATCATTCCTGGTGGTTCGCAAGTTTCTGTCCAGTTATCTGTCCAGTTTAATTTGTTGGACCTGACTGCTCTCTCACGCTGACACGTTTGATGGCTCCAGTAACTCCAAAAGTCATATGGATGCCACCTAAGTCTGAGGACCCAGGGCATTGTGTTACCAGTTACGAGGCTGACTGAACTCAATAGAGGTTGTCACTTAAATCTAGTAGACATGTGATCTCAGTTCATTCATTCCACCCAACTGTTCACAAAGGAAGCTGGTCTTATCTGCTCAAAATTGGAGGGGCAGGGTAGGGAAGAAGGAAATAAATTTGTTGCCTGAAAAATAGCTTGATTTTCAAATCTTTAAGGTGCTCCAAGCTGCACTGAGCCAAAGGCAGAATCTTCAGTAATGAATTTCACAAGGTTTTGGGTTCAATTCATCCTTCTGCCTTAGGTACATAATTGGCTTTGATCTCCTTGCTTCCTGGCTGCCTGGTTACTCCTTTGAGATTTATGGAAACATCTGTTCTTTCCAAGTCAGATAAGAGGGTAAAAATTGAGGCAAAAGGCAGAACTTTTAAGGTAGGTAAGTCCTGTAGGTTGAATTTGCTCTGTATTCAAGCAAACGTCCTGTTGATATTCTAGTTTTGCTGAAATAAGTATAATAGGATTTTTGTATTGCAGGTGCCAAACTAAAGAAGTGTGAGAAATATTGAATGGTATGAGCAATAGAGAATATGTGAAATCAGGCAAAGAAATGATCCCTCCGGTAAGGCTTACTAGTTATCTTAGAGGGAAGCAGAAACTACTCATCTCAGAAGAGAAGTAAGTTTGTCAGAAGTTGCTAAGAATCTCATACTTAAGCTTATTTATTCAGATAGGTACCCGTCCTACACAGTCATAATATCTACAGGAAAACGGTAACATAGTTAGGTAGTTTAATGGGCTTATATCTAATCCTTGCATCCTATCATGTCCTTCCCTTTGCTAGACCATAAATTAGTATTATGCAATATTTTCTTTAGCTTAACCAGTCTTGTTTTAAATGCTCAAGGTGTGGGAGTTTGTGCTAATTTACCTGCAGGTAGCATCTGGCAAGTGCATGAGAAGACATATTAATTCCCTTGCTAAGGGACTGTATTAAGTCCCTTATTCTTCCTTATTCATAGTGGTATATTAACATTACTTGCTGAATATGAGCATGCCTTAAGCTGTTGGAATATGTCCATTTTATTCTAAAAAAAACCCCAAACCGAACCTTTAAAAACAAGCTTTTACTCTCTGTTTTGAGGGAAGGATTTGGGTTTAGCAGCAGAGTAGGGGAGCTGCTAATTGAACACAGACACAGCTAGTTTCTCCTGTCTCCAGATCAGAGTACTGGTTGGTTTCGTTAGTGTGTCTAACCCTAGACTATTCAAATTCAAGTCTTTGGTGAATGCTGTGATACTAATCCAAAAGCTTTGAACATTCAACACAGTTGAAAATTGCTAGCTGAGAAATGGGAATAAGCCTGCTTACCAAAATCCAAAATCTGTCTGGATTGAATTTCCATCAGAAGGCAAGAGTTGAAAAACAGATTAGGCCAAAACCCTAAAAATTATGTTAATTCCAGATACGGCTTCTGGCAATTTCTTTTTCTCTTATGGCCCTGCCTAGAGCCAGGACTGAAACTTCTTTGTACTACAAGAAAGTCTGAAAGAGAAGACCATTTCTGTGTTGCCTGGACAGCCTGTGAAGCAGACTGCTCTCCCCTATGAATTCACTAAGCTCAGGTTTGTTTTAAGGCTAAATCACAATTTTGGAGCTTCAGGCTGTTCTGTTTTCATACCTGCTGCTTACTCTGGGCCTATTTCTGGCAGCTGTGGATTCCCTTTACCTTTATATCAAATATATCAATCATGCAGTTCTTGAAGAGAAGCTACAAGTGCTGCTTACTCACCTGTGCGAAGACGGAGCTGAGTTGAGACCTGCAGAGGTTGGGTCATCTGCTCACTGACTGATGCCTTAAATACTCTTCCTGCCTCCGTAGTTTGCTTACAGTTGATCACAGTCAAAAAGAATTGCACAAACTTCTTCTCAAAGTTAAGGTTCAAGAGTATTTACATGTTTCTTTTATATACTACCCCCCCATGTATGAAGGAGCTGTGCTGTTGGGAGGTGGAAAATGCTTCCCCCTTTAGATAACTACTTAGAAGGCAGTGTGTTTTTTAGGGAATTTGCAGGATCCTTTTGCTTACTAGACGTAGTCACAGTGCTTCAGTACCCTGCAGCATAAGATTAGCAATGAATCCTCATCAAAGGTGAGGAAAAAACAGAGCTTGTTGGAGACTACTGAAGGTTGGCATCACCTCTAATTGGCCTTAATAGATAAGAATGTGCCCTGGTGCTTTAGAGCCGGTCATTCTGGGCTCCCAGGTTCCAGAAGGACAGGGCAATGCTGGAGAGGGGACAGCAGAGGCTACAAAGATGATGAAGGGCCTGGAGCATCTCTCTTACGAGGAGAGGCTGAGGGACTTGGGTCTTTTGAGTCTGGAGAAGAGAAGGCTGAGGGGGGATCTGATCAAGGCTTATAAATACTTCAAGGGAGGGTGTCAGGAGGATGGGGCTGGTCTTTTTTCAGTGGTGCCCAGGGACAGGACAAGAGGAAATGGGCACAAACTTGAATATAAGTAGTTCCAGCTAAAGATGAGGAGGACCTTCTTTGCTGTGAGGGTGGCAGAGCCCTGGCAGAGGCTGCCCAGGGAGGTGGTGGAGTCTCCTTCTCTGGAGACATTCAAACCCACCTGAACACCTTCCTGCGCAACCCGCTCTGGGTGGCCCTGCTTTGGGAAGGGGTTGGACTGTATGATCTCCAGAGGTCCCTTCCAACCCCATACCATTCTGTGATTCTGTGATTCAGCATTGCATTGCTCTGGATGTGCAAGGAGACTTCTGTCTTCATTTTGCCCTTGGCTTCACCTGAAAGATAGGGTTAAATACTAGGATATGGTTCATGTTCTTAGCAGCTTGCTACTAGTCTCTGTTGAGGTAAATTTTGGGGCTGTGAGGTTTTCACCTCCAGAATTAATGCGCAAGCATTATTGCTTTTAGTCCAAATTGCTTTTATGGACTATTCAGCCTCTTAAGAAGGAACTTACGTGATGGCAAGAAATAAAGCAGACACACATTTCCGTTCACCCTGAGCAAAAAGCAAAGCTTTGTAAGAAAGTTACTGTTTTATTCAGATGGGTTTGTAATCTACCAGCTTCCTTACTGAGTTTGCCTTCAAATTTCAGAGACATTGTTTTTTACTGAGTCAGTTAAATTTAGGCACTACGGGAACTCTTCTGAGTAAAAGAAAGCTCGATCCTTCACAGGAAGCCAAGACAGCAGAGGTAGGTGGCTCTCAGCCTCACCACCAGTGAAAGGGCAAAAGGCAACGGCCGCAGACAGAAGAACAAGAAAATCTGTTCCAACATAAGAAATCTTTCTCCTGTGAAGGTAGCCGAGTAGGATCAGGGGCTGCTCAGAGAGGCTGTGAACTCTCCATTCCTGGGGATATTCAAAACCTAGATGAACCTGGTCCTGGATAGCCTGTTCTAGCTGCCCTGTGTTGAATAGGGGCATTGGACCAGATGATCTCCAGAGGTCTCTATTGTTTTGTGTGCAGGCTGCAACCTCTCTCTCCATAAGCACCTATGTGAGGCAGAAAGCTGATCATTTTACTACAGTAAGATAAAGGAAAGCTTTGTTCAGCCATGCAAGGAAAAAAAGACTCAGGAGTGCTGCTCTTTTTGCAGAAACTCGTAATAATGAATTTCCTGTTCTAGCCTATAAAACGTGTGGAGGAATTCTAGGCTTTATAGTATTCCCTGTAAAAATAGGCTGACTCGGTTATTTTCTGCACCTGCATGAAAAGGGTCTATTAAACACTGCTGGGATCTGCCACAGCCTGATTCACGATGCATTTATTTGGTCTTGAGTTTTAAACTTGCATGCTTTCAGTGTCTTCTTACACTCACAGTCCTGTGAAAATATATGTATTAAAAGCCTGTGCAACACTTGATTAGACAGAAGTGTTACATATGCACAACTTTGAAATGGCAGCCTCAGCTAAAATCTATGGGCTGCCTTAAGAGAAAGCTGACACCTCTTAATATCACGCGTTTTACCTTTATATAACACATACAATATATATGAAATTAATGTAATTTACAGAGGGGAAAGCCAGACTATTTCAGGGATGCCTTGGGTTACTTTTACAGACTATTCATTGTATCTTTTCACTTGTAAAGCCATATGCCCTATAGTTGAGAAATCTAACTGGAGGGAGAAGGAAAAAATATGTAAAATAGCTTTCTTGGACATGAAAATCTGAGGTCTGCTATTTTGGAACATACTAATGTTAAAAATCAAGTGCTGACAGTCGCAGCACTGGTAGAAACCTTTCCAATTCCACATCTCCCTCTGAGCCTTTGCAGGAGCATAAGACCTGTCCTCCAGGTGTCCTTCAGGCCTCCTTCTATGAATGGACGTTGTGGGATGTACATGGCTTAAGCTGAAACACGGAGCAACTTGAGGAAGGGAGAGGGGACTTCACATACAGTGCTTTTCAGGAAAAAAACCCCTAGTGTTTGGGAAGCTCGGTGGGCAGACTACGCCATCAGAGTCACAGTGCAATACTTGCATCAGAATTGTGTTTTGTAAATATAAACTCTATAAGCTCCTCCTGCAAACAATTTGACTTGCATCTATGGTAAAAATATAACCATCCCAGCAAGGCCTGCTGCAGAATTGATGTCTTTTTACCTGAAAATTCCCCTAAAGGAGTTAAAATTCCCTTAATGCTGCCTTGTGACTCGTTTAACTTGATGTATCACTAGGCTGTAACTGCGGGGGGTGTGTGTAAAGTTAGCATTAATAGGTGGTTTTGCTTCATTTGTAGCATGTGTAGGTATTAGAGATACTTAAAATTGTTGCTTCTTTGTCAATGCTAGCAGAAGATTGTGTGCTGTAACAGTGATTTTTTTTTTTTTTTGTGCTGCTGCTGATGAGTTGAGGAGCCTTAGCTTAGTGGAGCAACAAGTACAGTCTACGTGTCATGTTTTAATGCGGAGTGGACTTTAAAATACATTGGAATACCATTAACCTCAAAATAGAAAAACATTCTCATCGTTAGCTGGTACGTACCACTGTTATTGAACTAGTATAATAGTGACATTCCCACATCCCATAGAGAGTTTTCTTTCTGTTCTGCTTGGTTTTGAAAACAATACCGGGAGAGAAATGAATGTTTCTAAGATGGTTCACGATGGTGTGTCTGCGATGTGAAAGACTAATACTGCCTATAATGGCAAGCTAGGGGTCTTTGTGCTTTTTAAAATAAGTGAGAAGAACAAAAGTAATGAAAGGTGATACTTTTATATCTGTAATGCTACTCCAAGTGAGGTGGAGCGGAGGTTAAGGTTTGGCTTTAACAGACTTGGTAAATTAATGCAATAAACAAGTGTAAATAATTGATTTAACATACTTTCTGCTGGGGACCAAGCTATCTGTAAGAATTTTAGTGTCTGAGGGTTGGAGTTGTTTCTTAGCATGGCTAAAGAAAGCCTTTGCCTTTATAGAACACTGCATGGGGTTGTCATTCTCTGTATTAATGCCTCCTGCTATGAGTTCTGCTTTGGCAGAGAACTTGTAATTAATATAATGTGCTACAGTGTCCGACTGTGGCAAGGTTCAATTCAAGGTGCTGTGGCAGCACTGGCACAACACAATTATCTGTTTCTCTGAGTTCATTTTATAACTTCAAAGTGGTGTTATTAAGCTTGTTGCCTTTAGGGTTAAATTACCATGTTGAAGTTGAATATTTGGGAACATTTTTGGTAGCCAGCTGCAAGATATATTATGATGTAAAAAGCACTCATAAGCTACTTAATTTGCAGAAGTCAGTAGACAGCTTTTTTGGGAAATGGATAACCTTTAATTTTCTTAGGAAAGCAGCAGAAAAGTGTCACAAACCTGGTCATAAGCAGCGGGAGAGTTGTGTGTACACAACCAAGTTACCACAATTTCCAAGGGAAAACCTTGTGGGATGGTTTATAAAGAGTTTTTTTTTTTTTAAGAGATAAACTCAGAACACATAGAATTCTGTTTTGAAATAAGCAGGAGCTGGTATCTTCAGAAAAATCCCTAATTGTGAATAACAAGCAGTGATTTCAAATTATAAACAGCAAGTGTGCTTGCAAGGAGATTGACTTCATGACACAAGGCAGGTAGAACAAAATACGAGTTAGGCAGGGGCAAGATGAGAGAGGAACTGAGATTCTGAGCAACCAGCTGTGTATATTCACTGGTGTTCTGTTTGTTATAGCTACCTCATTCTGTTAGGAATGGTCATAAAGGTATCTGGTGTAATGTTTTCAGAGCCACAGATGGTCGGAGGAAACATGCAGCTGATGAAGGCCTAGACTTGTACAGAAGTTGCCCACGAAAAGCCAATTGCAGAAAGCATCATGCTCTCTTTTGAAGCGTGTGATCTGAAATGAGTGTTCTGAAAGTCAACATTAAATATTCATGGCTCCATAAAATAAGACTGAAAGTGAAATTGGATCCCAGCTGTTGCAGCTGTTCCATGTATGCCTGAAGCCTGCAGGATACCTTCTTTACTCGTGGATAGCCGTAGCTGTCAGGAATCCTTGCTGCTCTTTCTGCATGACTCTCATGGGGGTCATGCTTCATGTTTAGGTCTCTACAGAAATGAGGAGGTATTTAAGAAGTGTGTAGACGTGGCACTTCAGGGCATGCTCTAGTGCCCGAGATTGTGTGTGGGGGGGTTGTGTGTGTGTGTGGTTGGACTCGATGATCTCAAAGGTCCCTTCCAACCATGAAGACTCTGAGTATTCTGAGTGGTTTTTTTCAAAACTGGGAACAGTGAAGTGTCTTTAAATTTGGACTTTGATATGCTTAACCCTTTGGAATATATTTAGTGCTGGTTTTGTACCAGCAACAGCACAAGTCTCTCAGAGCAGGAATAAGAAGACCCACAAGGAAAATCTAAAGCGGGGTCCCCTGTATTCTTCCTGAATTTCCATCCAGAAAATTAGGCTATTGATTTTGAACTGCCTAGCAGTGTAGATTTGTAAGCTTGCTTGAAGAGATGCTCTTCTGTCAGAGAGCTACAAAGACAACTTACTGTGCAGCAAGAGTTTTCTATGACCTAAGTCATCAGTGTTTAGTCTCAGAAACTAAAACTTGGAGAAGACCCATCCCTTTCCAACCCAGTTGCTATGGAAGTGTTGATTCTACAAATTCTCTGGTTCGGGTTACTGTCAGGGAAGGTGTTAGCTGAAAAGGTTGATGTTTCTCTCAGCCACCTCTGCTGAACCTGTCTGTATCCATTTGACCTGGCTAGCAATGGATTGGCAGCTGGAAGAAATGAAATTTAGAATAACAGAATCCCCCAGTAAGCAGGTCCTTTATGCCATGTTTATCACTAAATCCAACAGTGACAGCCGTACTAGATGGGCTGTAAAGGTAAGCATCCATATAGCATAGCTTCTACTTTTTTGATCTTTTGCTTCAGTGATATTTTAAGTTGTACAATGAATAAAGAAGCTTCTGTCATTGGCTGAAATGAATTATCCTTTTAGCTTTCTCAACTACTTACTGCTTTTGGTGCAAATACAAAAGATAAGGTGTGTTTTGAGCTGATAACTAAAAAAAAAAAGGCACTGAGAAAATTGATAAATGCCTCTTCTTTACGTTTTTCTTAATCCCTGTGATTGCACGGATGCTATATACCATATAGGTAAAACATGGAATGATGCAAAGACAGAAAGAATACTTTGCTGGCCTTTCTAGATCTGGTATTACTCAGATCCATTTTGGGTGAGTAATGACTGAGAGGCATTTTCGTATTATGTTCTGATGATGTGTTTTACAGAGGTTTGTGCCAGACACAGGTGAAGACGACAGATTCAACCTACTGTGGGCAGTATAGCCAGAGCTTGTCTGAAGGAGTAGGTGAGACAACAAAGAAAGAAGGTATTTTGCTGCTTCTGTCAAGTAATTCTTCCCGAGCTGCTGTTAGGGAACTCCTTTGGATTTCTGTGCC
This sequence comes from Calidris pugnax, assembly GCF_001431845.1. Taxonomy (NCBI): domain Eukaryota; kingdom Metazoa; phylum Chordata; class Aves; order Charadriiformes; family Scolopacidae; genus Calidris; species Calidris pugnax. Next base: position 852,289 of record NW_015090920.1, on the reverse strand, counting down.
TTCCTTTAGAAGACAGGGTTAGTGTCTTGTACCTCCGCCTTCTTCTGGAGTTGAGGTGGGACAATTAAGAAGACAGTGAGCTCGGGTTCAGTGGTGCAGAACACATGGGCAGCTGCCCACATGGAGTGAGAGAAAATAAACACGGCTTGTGTTTACAAACCAAACACGTGCAGGTGCTCTAGTGTTCGTGGTGTCACGGGTGATGGATTTCAAGAGGATGGAGAGGACTGCTAACAGTAGAAGGAGGCTAAAAATGCTAAAGGAGAGATCAATGTGTGCAAATTCTCACTTTACTCTCCCTGTTTGGTACTGTTAAGGAGATTACAATAATCTTAATTTGATTTTTAAATAAGGATTAGGGAGTCTGTTTGTTTGTTTGTCTGTTTGTTTTTTGTTTTTTAACATTACAGCACTTGTGAAATGTTTGAAGTGATCCATCTGACCAATGAGGCTGGGGTTTTAGACAGATTTTTCCAGACAGGGGGCATGATTGACTTGTTGTTTGGTTGCCCTTAGACCACTGTGCTTACGGTTTGGGACTGGTAGCTTTAACAAAGGAACCAACTACTGATAAATGATGAAGAGGAGGGTGTAAAAGGGCTGAGAAATGAAACTAAAGAACAGTTGCAGTGTCTGATTTACACTGTGACAATGAGGTACACCTTTCCAGGTGGAAGTTCCTTTTTTGTGTGTCTTAGTGAGTTTTATTTTTTATTTCTTTCAACGGAGAGCTAAGCTGTCCCCTCTAGCATCTGTTCTCCAGAGGCCTTCCAGTTGGGAAAACTTATTTATGCTAAGTCTTTGCCTCCAAGAATGGAAATTCTATGTTCCCACTAGTATTCATGTTTCTTGTGTGTGTCTGTGTATCTATAAGAAGCAAGTAAATGTTCCCTTTACACTGTTGCTTTTAATTGTTGCCCATTCAAGCTTTTAAATGGTCTAGGTTTAAGTAGTTGAATGACCTGGTGTTCCTCAAGGTCTGTTAAAGAGCCTTAACACAAAATATTACTCCTTCACAGCACTTTACCAGTGATCTTGAGAGATCTATATTTAAAAAAAAAATAAAAAATAAAAAAATACTTGAAAAATGAGGCGAGTGTATTTCATAATGTGACATGCTCTCCCAGGAACGTATTTCCAGTCTTAGGAAGTTGTGCTAATTTAAGAGTTTGGCATCTTTAGTAGTAAGATTGATTCTGAGGCTATAAAATCCACAAATTCGGCTTAATCCAGGCCCAGCTCTCTGACATACCTGGATGACGGGCCGTTAGGTTGTTGCTTGTATAGTTGGCTTGTGTCAGAACGGATGGCTGGCTGACTGAGGTGGTGCAAACAACCTGCTCAGAAAAGGGTTTGTGCTCAAAGGATGGAGTTGCTAGCAGCACAAAGAAGAACTCGTTGTTCAAGTTCATGGTGGTGGTAGTACATTTATTAGTCTTATGTTTCAAACACTTTGAATTCCCTCACTCCTCTTCATAATTTATCATTAGTTCACTCCCTGGTTAAAACGAATAGAAGCTGTTTGGTTTTAAATGCCTTTGTTAGTTAACCACTTTCAATTATTCTGAGCTTCTTGCATAAAATTCAGTTAGCTGGATGCTCAGGAAAATCAGCAGTTCTGCATACAGCTACATGCTGATAAGATGTGCTACTCAGTGGGGTTTTTCCTGTCTGCTCTTTGGGTTGCTATTTCAGCCTTGATGTGCTGAATGGGTTCAGTTCTGTCTTACCAGGATGTTACGATAATGAATTTAGCCAAAGAAGTAAAAGATCAGGGAAAAGCCTGATCCCATAATTAAAGCACAGGACTAGTAGCAAGGCCCGCTGAATTCCAGGCCGCAGTGCAGTGTTACAGGTGTTACTATGGAAACTTTTTTAAAATCAGAAAAGTATGTGGGTGCACAAACTTCCCCAGCAAAGACTTGGGAGACAGCTCCTTCTGTCCATGCGAGATACAGGCTCTGAGCTGTATCACAATTGGACTTCTCACTGAAAGCCAGGGGAATCAGGGGCTAAATGAGCATTTGAAAAGTTAATTCATTAATAACACTTATTTTCTGAGCAGTTACTGCAAGTGGATTGAATAGCATGTGTAAGGGTGTCGTGATCTGTCCTTAACTAAAATAGCAGCAGGAAAAGTATTTATGGGCATGACCCGAGGGTTTCATTGTTCAATTACTTCTGTATTCCAAATTATTTCTATTCCAAGCATATTTCTTGAAAAACTTCCTGAAGTGGAAGCTGTTAAGGCAAGGACAAATGTTACCAAACCTGTGCTATGCAAGAGATTCATGGGCTGCCCAGGCTGGTTTCCACTCCGTTCTTACTGTGGTCTCAAGCAGAGTTGACACGGGATATGAATGTCCGATTGGAAAGGGCAGCACATCTGTCTTCCACTGACTTTAACCCTTTAAGGTCTTTGTTTTCAGTGCAATACGAGACTCCTGGCAGATCAAATCTCTGTTTGCTTTCCCAGAGGGCAGGAAAGCTGACTCCCTGGCAACTGTTACGGTTTAATTAAGATTTGAGATTTTTATGGGGTATAACATTTTATACCAGTTTTGCTGATGAGACTGGTGAAATCCAATTCTGTTTATATATACATACGTCCTGTCCTAAACTGGGTTTGCAAGCATTGTTTCCTTTAATGTAGCAGCTGGCTATCAAGAAACTCCTTTCAAAGAGACCGCTGGGGTAAATGTTCCCACAGACCTCCCTCCCCATGCAGTGTCCTCTGAAGGTTCTCCCTAAAGCAGGCATAGCTGGTGTTGGAATAATACCTAGGCTTTTCCCTTGTACTTCAAGAGGATTTACTGTAGGGTCCCTCCTAAACAAAGGTCAGACCAAGTGAAATCCCGAGAGGGATTATTAATGACACTTGCTAGGAGAGAGCAGAAGAGAACAGAGACAAAAGGACACAAAAGTCCCCTTACATTAAATATCTGTCAGGCCAATGAATGAAAATTGTCAGTGATGTGTCAGGATGATGAGTAATGAATGGTATGTTTTTAGTTGTTCCAGCTTTCTGGAACGGCAGCATCATACAGCCATTGTAGAGATGACCTCTGTCTGGACACCCAGAGAGACCATAAAAAATTTGTCACAAGTCAGAAGTGACCTCTACAAACCCCATGGGAGATGGTTTACAGGACTTCAGGCTGGTGAGCTCATCAGGTGAAGAGCTGAAGGACGGGAGATGGCTGTCATCCGCTGTTTGGTGGTCACCTTTAATACATAATCCCACCCTTCACCTTCCCCTTCAAGACTGCCACATCAAACGTCAAGGGAGGACTTTAAAGCTCTGAGCTTTTTTTGTCTATACTGATGCAAGTATTGTTTGACCACTGTGTGTGGTGTAACTGAAATCTTCTGTGTACCGGTCCTGGGACTTTGTTTTTGGCTTGAGTTCCAGATCTGGTTGCTTGCAAGTGACACAAACTCTGCAACTAAGAAAATGAAATGATGCAGTGTCCTTCAGGTAGTGATACCTTTTTTTAGGGTGGGTAAGAGGAGGAAGGAAGAAGATTTAAGGCTAGGGTATTTCAGGTTATGTAGCCAGCCCTAGATTAAGAGTCTTATGCATGCTTTGGTAAAAGATTTGAGCATTACTGTTATTTTATTAATTAGTATCTGAGTTCTCTGTACCAGTTATGTGTACTTTATTTCAAGTGTCAGTTCACAGATAAGGTTTGTTTGCATTCATACTCATGCGTGCTTTGTGTCAGAATTTTCATACAGTTACAGGAATAAACTTGTTTGAATGTTCTTAGTTAAGTGTAAAAAAACCTATTTTCCCATGAATATCATATTTTTGGCAAACGTTTATGGGGAAAGCACCTGTTGTGGAAACTGTTCTGTGTGTTTGGGAACATCTTACTTCGAAATCCCTTCATGTTGCTGAAAAAAAAGGTTTCAGTGCCAGTCATTACACAGAAGGCTTGCAGAAATACAAATTTCACCCAACTTTCTGTGATATTGATAAATAAGACTGTATTCCTCCCTAAAAGATTCTTGGGGATGAGGCTGAAGTTAAGACCCATGTTTTCAGCAGTATCTGAGGAATACAGATCTTACAGGTCTTACAACCTGTTTGAGGGGTCGGGATATGTTTCTTGTTTTCACATGTGCAAGCCACATCTTGTGTTGCAAGTTTAGAACTGGGAAAATTTGATATTGATTTCTTGGGATGGAAACAATTCTGCCAGGTTAAATCATTATACGCTAATTTTACTAATGTAAGCACTGTTTTAAAAAAACTGTAAGTATTTTCAGATACTATGACTGTATCTGAAAACTAGCACATTACGTTCTTTCTTTTGTTTTCATTTTCTCAGGTAACAACATTATACTGAGGGAAAACTGCATTTTCTCTGGGATCCGGAATGCAGTTTTCTCCTCTTTGTTTTTGATTCTGAGGTCTGTAGGAGGTCACTGGAGATGATTGCTGAGAACAAATGAAAGTGTGCTAGCACAGAAAGCTACAGTGCCATAATCAAGCATCTGTTGCTGTAACGCGTGAATGTTTGGCATTCTGGGAGCTGGGACACAGATTATTACTAGCCCCTCTCCAAGGTTATTTCAGAAGCACACAGAGCAGCTGGCAAGGTCTGGGGCAGGTTTAACTCTCTCGTGGCTTCCAAGCACAGGCTGCATTAAAAGTTCTTGATGCAATGCAATTTTTCTCAGCATAAGTTCTTTCTCTCCTGTAACTCGTGCTTGACCTCAATACTAAATCCCTGGGTTGCCCTCTGAAGGAATTACATGGTGTAGGACACGCAAAAACCGAAAACAGAAACCTGCAATAGGTTGTGATGGGGCTGGGGTTTTAGTTTTTTAAACGGAAGGCTGGAGCAGAACCGTGCAAAATAATATGATCTATTTATTGGGAGCTGACATTACAGTGTAGCCAGACATTAACTGCCCTAGCAATGACCCGTAGGATGTGAGGAGACTTTCTCCCATCAGCCATCCCTCTGTTCTCCAACTCGGTAACTGAGGTTACAATTTGCCATTCTTCCTGCAAAAGGTTTGCTGCACAACTGCTGGCAGCTAATAAACTGTAGACTGTAACATCTTTCTTCTTTCACATTTAACCTGAGCTTCTTAGCTGTTTGGTAAAAGACTTCAGACTCAGTAAAGTGAAATAATACCAGGAGAAACATCCTGATTAGAGAATTAAGGAAGTGTGGGATAGGTGAGGGGGCAGTGAGGAGGATTGAGTCCTGGTTGTGTGACAGGACTCCGAGGGTTCTAATCAATGGAGTGGGCTCAAGTTGGAGGCCTGTGACCAGTGGTGTCCCTCAGGGGTCAATACTCGGCCCAGTCCTGTTCAACATATTCATCAAGAATCTGGACGAGGGGACAGAGTGTGTTGTCAACATGTTTGCTGATGATACCAAACTGGGAGGGCTGGCTGACACCCCAGAGGGCTGTGCTGCCATCCAGTGTGACCTGAACAGGCTGGAGAGCTGGGCAGAGAAGAACCTCATGAGGTTCAACAAAGGACAAATGTAGGGACCGGCACCTGGGGAGGAAGAACCCCAGGCACCAATACAGGTTAGGGATGGATCTTCTGGGAAGTACTACTGAGGAAAAGGATCTGGGAGTCCTGGGAGATAGCACACTTTCCATGCGCCAGCAATGTGCCCTTGTGGCCAAGAGGCCAATGGGATCCTGGGCTGTGTAGGGAAGAGTGTGGCCAGGAGGTGGAGGAAGGTCTTTATCCCTCTCTCCTCTGCACTGGGAAGGCCACAACTGGAATCCTGCATCCAGTTCTGGGCTTCCCAGTTCAAGAGGGACAGGGAACTACTGGAGAGAGTCCAGCGTAGGGCAACAAAGATGATGGAGGGATTGGAGCACTTCCCTTTATGAGGAAAGGCTCAAGGAGCTGGGACTCTTCAGCCTGGACAAGCGAAGACTGAGGGGAGGCCTTATTTATGTTTATAAGTATCTAAAGGGTGAGTTGAAGGATGTTGGAGCCGGACTCTTTTCAGTGGTTTCCAGCGATAGGACAAGGGGCAACGGGCACAAGCTGGAACATGGGAAGTTCCACTCAAATATGAGACAAAACTTCTTTGGGGTGAGGGTGAGGGAGCACTGGAACAGGCTGCCCAGGGAGGTCGTGGAGTCCCCTTCTCTGGAGATCTTCAAGACCCGCCTGGATGCAGTCCTGGGTAATGTGCTCTGGGCGTTCCTGCTTTAGCAGGGGAGTTGGACAGATGATCTCTACAGGTCCCTTCCAACACAGACAATTCTGTGATTCTGTAACTGCTTTTTTGCTATTCCTCTACACCCAAGGGATGCCCCTCGCTTGGTGTTTTCTGTACCATCTCTCAACAGCCCACACGACGGTAGCATTGGACTGTGTTGCCACAAGGTATGCTAAACAGCCCAACGATCTGCCCACTAATTGTAGCAAATGCCTGGCAACCGAGTTCGGTACAGAAGAGAATGATTGGGCAGAATGACAACAGGGACTGTCTTGAGGAAAATTACTGAGGGATTTAGAGTGTGTGTTTATATCTTTTAATACACAATTCATGTTGCACCCCAATCTGAGTCCGTCCTCTCCTTACGCCCGCAGCCAATAATTTGATAGAATCAAAATGATGGTGGCAACAGGCAGTAGAAGATAATTATAGCAATAACGTTTTGAATGTAGCAAATACACAGCCAAAGAATGGAAATGTTGTTACAGCAGTACCTGATACCATCACGCATACTGACAGCTCTTGACAAGCAGAGTGCTCTTAATGAAACTCTTCCTAGTTTCAGGAATTAAACACAAGTTACACTTAGGAGGAAACAGCCCAAATAGTGGAAAACTTGTTAGTGCAAATGCCTGCAGGGATGACACTCCGAGGTCCTTTGGCTGATGCTCTCAAAGGAGCGTTTGTTGAGAGAAAAAGTTCTACACTGGGACTTCCACAGCAGCTGTTCCTGTAAGGAGGGCTAGTCCAGGATAGAATTCTGGACTTCTGTGAGGCCTTGGACAAGGTCCCCCACAACATCCTGCTGCCAAATTGGAAGGGTATGGATTTGATGGGTGGACTGTTCCCTGGATAAGGAACTGGCTGGATGGTCGCATCCAGAGGGTAGTACTGAATTTCACTGAATTTTTACAGTTGGAAAGGACCATAGAGATCATCTAGTACTCAATGGCTCGAAGTCCAGATGGAGAGCAGTGGCAAGTGATGTACCCTCAAGGGTCCGTGCTGGGAATGATACTGTGTAACATTTTTATCAATGAGATAGAGAGAGGGATTAAATGCACCGTCAGCAAGTTTGCAGATGACACCAAGCTGTGCGGTGTTGTCGATACACCAGAGGGATGGGATGTCATCCAGAAGGACCTGGCCAGGCTGGAGAGGTGAGACCCGGTGAACCTCATGAGGTTCACTAAGAACAAGTGCACGGTTCTGCACTTGTGTCAGAACAATCCTGGCCATCAGTAGAGACTGGGGGATGAGGTGTTAGAAAGCAGCCCTGAGGAAAGGGACTTGGGGGTGCTGGTGGAGGAGAAGCTGGACATGAGCAGGCAGTGGGCCCTTGCAGCCCAGAAGGCCAATCCCATCCTGGGCCGCATCAGGAGGTGCATTGCCAGCAGGTCCAGAGAGGTGATTCTTCAGCTTTATTCTGCTCACCTGGAGCACTGTCTGCAGGTCTGGAGCCCTCAATAGAGGAAAGACATGGACCTGATGGAGCAGGTCCGGAGGAGGGCCACGAGGGTGCTCAGGGGGTTGGAGCACCTCTGCTCGAGGACAGGCTGAGGGAGCTGGGGTTGTTCAGCCTGGAGAAGAGGAGGCTCCGGGGAGACCTAATAGCAGCCTTCCAGTCCCTGAAGGGAGCCTACAGGAAGGCTGGGGAGAGCCTGTTGACAAAGTCCTGCAGTGACAGGATGAGGGCCAATGGCTTCAAGCTGGAGGGGAACAGATTTAGATTGGAGATGAGGAGAAAGTTCTTTCCTGTGAGGGTGATGGAGCACTGGAACAGGTTGCCCAGGGTGGTGGTTGAGGCCCCTTCCCTGGAGATATTCAAGGAGAGGCTCAGTGAGGCCCTGGGCAACCTGGTGTAGTTGGGGGTGTCCCTGCTGACTGCAGGGGGGTCGGACTAGATAACCTTTGGAGGTCCCTTCTGGTCTGGACCATTCTATGATTGTATGAGAGGTCCGGTGTCGATACCAAAGGGCTAGTGAGATGTGATGGACTGCCTGAGGCTGAGACAAAGCAACACCTGCAACGTGAAAGGAGTCTTAAGACTTCCTTTGCATCTTTAGTACCTTGCAGTATAATTTGGTCTGGTTAGGAGCTCCAGTGCCCCCCACTGCTGGAAGGTCTAAAGGCCTTGCTGGTTGTTAGATGTCCACTCTCCAAGCCCCGTTTTGAAGAAAGGGAAGAGTGGTCCCACCGTCCCCCTCGGCACTCGTGGCACTTGTCCCCTGAGCAAAGGGCTCCCCACTCGGGCAGCCTCACAGCCACCTCCCTGAGGTGGCCCAAGGGCAACGCTGTCGCGCCCCCAGGGCTTGCTGTGCGTGTGGCTCCCAAGGAAGCCACTTCAGGCTCCCTACCTACGCAGCCCCACAGGCACTGTGCGCAGCTGGGGAGGGGGACCAATTCTTGCCATTGCCCCGAGGCAGGAGCCCGGGCAGGAGGGGGAGCCTGAGCTACAGAATGAGGGAAAGCAGAGCCCACCCCGTCAGCCCTTGGGCAAAACGCTCCCCGGCTCCGGGGTGGCTGAGCAGTCAGCACCCAATGCCCGCCTTCCCCCCCAAAACGATGCACGCACACGCAGAGACGCAGCTTTTCTTCCAACACAACCTTAGTCCATTCCAACTATGTACAAAGGGAAGCTCCCAGAGAGAAGGGACCCTCTGGAAGACACCAGGGGAGCCAGGGGACAGAAACCCAGCTCCGTCCTTGCAAAGCCCTGTCAGACTCCGTAGAGCAAGAGTCCTGTGAGCCCAGCCAGGGCTTTGCTGTAGGCTTCTGGATCCTGCTGCAGGCGCTGGAACAGGTTGAGTGGCTCAGCTTCTCGGAAGGCTGGGGGCAAGACGATGTCCTCGGGCAAGTGGTCATTGCCTAAGAAGAAGTGAGGGAGGTGCTTCTCCTCCAGGCAACTGCGCAGGTACACGAGAACATCCTGCAGCTGCATCAGGAATGAGGCCCTCGTCCAGTTGGAGGCGGGGATGGTGTTCAGCAGGTGCATCACCACCGTCTTCAAGCTGGAGGGGCAGAGGCAGCTCTCCTGCTCATCGCTGCCGTGCTCCCACTGACGGATCCTCTTCCGGAGCCACAAGCAGAAACTGAAGAGCAGCACAAGGTATCCAGAGACCACAAGAGCTGCGCCAGGGTCCATGCAGCAGGGAGCAGGGCTCCCCAGGCAGAGTCGCTCTGCTCCGGGTTCCTCAGCACGGCGTCCTGCTGCAGCCATGTTGTCTTCCCATGCGGGAAGTCGGCATGCTGCTGCAGGCGCTCCATGGTGGCCTCCTGCAGCTCCTCACCGGCCATGGGTGGGAGCTGGGTGAGGAGGAGCACAATGAAGGCGAGGATGCTTCCTGCAGCCATAGCCTGCAGGAGGAGGGAGAGAAGGGGTTCAGTGGGGCTGGCAGGGAGGCAGGAGCTGTCAGAGGGGGGAGCGGGGCCGGGAGCCTCAGGGAGCTGGGGGCAGGGAGGAGAGGGGCTGAGGCAGCCCGGGGGTAGCAAGGCCTGTGCCCATCCCTGCCGGCAGTGGCCCCGTGCCCGGCCCAAGGCCCTGCCTCCCAGTGGGTCAGAACCCACCCCCCGGGGGCCAGCGTTGCGGCCCCGGCCCCGCTCTCCAGCCCAGCCTCCCCCCGTCAGCCCACTCACCGCTTGCCCAGGCCCTACTGGGCCCTCCCCTTGAGGCACCAGCTTCAGAGAGGACCCCCTTGCTTTCTACACTCCTTCCCAGAGGGGAGTCTCGGGGCGGCTGCATCCAATCCCAGCCCCACACTTGCCCAAGGCTTTATGCCTGAAGGAGTCTCTCTGGCCAGCCAACCCTTCCTGTCACTCAGCTAGCATTTCAAACTGTGCCGTGCCCGTCGTCACTTCCCCAGCATCTGTTGCAGCAAGGAATGGCTCAATCTGGAGAAGTAATCTGGAGAGGCGTCCCTACTCAAGGCAGCCCGCTGCCATGCAGGAGAGCTGTAGGGGCTCTTGGGCTGTTGACTATTTCTGGGAGTAAGGTGGGTGATCTCTAGTCATATTTGCATATCGACCACAGCACCAGCACTGCTCAAATTCACCCTTGGCTCCTGTGGCTTTTTCTGGCTTCCCCAAAGCACCTTCGAGCCCCAGATGCTGCCCTCACTACGTGATGCACTTCTTGTGACCACCTCCGTTGGCTATCGCTTGGATCTCTAACCTGATCCTCCTCCATCAAGGGAGAGTCTTCCTTACTCCAGGCCCTCTCTCTCCTGCTTCAAAGGCCTGGAGCTCCTGAGGGCTGGCCTTAGCCGTAAAGCAAAGGTGGCATTTAGTACCTCTGCCTTCTCTGGTTCTTCCATCACCAGGGCACCCACCTCATTCCGCAGTGGGCCCACATTTTCCTTAGTCTTCCTCTTTCTACTGATGTACTTCAAGAAGCCCTTCTTATTTCCCTTGACATCCCTCACCAGGTTAAATTCCAGGCAGGCCCTAGCCTAAACTATTGCAGGCTTGCATACTCTGACAGCGGTCCTGTTCTTCTCCCAAGTGGCTAGTCCTTTTTTCCCCATTCTGAACATTTTGTTCTTCCATCTGAGTTTTTCCAGAAGCTCCTTGCTTATCCATGGATGAGCTCCTTGCTCATCCATGCAGGTTTCCTTCCTCTTTTGCCTCATTTCTTTCTACTAGACATGCACCCATCTTGAACTCTCTTGTGAGAGAGCTTGCCCTTCTTTCTAGAGCCGTAGCCCATGGCATTCCTCCAAGGAGGTCTTTGGTTGAGGCACCATCCCTGGAGATACTCAAAAGACCGGTTGACATGGTGCTCGGAAATATGGTTTAGTGTTGTGTTGGTTTTTGGTTTTTATTTTTGGTTTTGTTTTTTTTTGATCAGAGGTTGATGGTTGGACTAGATGATCTTAAAGGTCTTCTCCAACCTAGGCGATTCTGTGATTCTGTGTAACTTAGAAGCTTCTGATTTATAGTACCAGTAGATACAAAGCTGTACAAGACTGTCTCTTTCAGAAGCTTATAATTAGAGTATCAGTTTTCTTTTGGGAAGCTGTTTCTTTGTATAACTGAAAGGATAAATTCCTTACTAGTTCTATCATCTGTTTTTATTTATTTTTCATGTTATACTTCAGAGAAAAGTATTTTTCAAAGGTTAAAAATTCAGTAATTCATATTTGACAATCTGCAAGTCAAATCCATTTAAAAAAAATCATACATTAAATGAGAAATAGCACTGTAGACTCTTTGTTACACAGAAGTCTTAAGAATTGTTTTTTTTGTAATGCCTTAACCCTGAAAGCAAGTCGATTGAATATATCTTAAAGACTTCTCTTTCTAAGCGTTCCACTGAGGAAGAGGAGAGATTGTCAAATAGTCATTTGCCAAAGGACGTGGTGCTATTTAATACCTGGATAGGAACCTCTGGCTCCTTCTTTAGCCTGTTTGGCACAGCAAATGGGAATAATAACCTAATTAAGAGTTAGACTCCACAACAAAGAACATGTGCCCACTCTGTTACTGTTCTGCCTGAACCTTTTGCAGGTACCTCAAGAACAAGAGGTAGTTTCTTCACAGCTGAGAGATTATATAGCCCCTATAGCCTTCAGTTATTTCCCATTTCTAAACATCTGATTTGTTTTGCTATTTGTTCAAGGTTTCTTCCTGTAGTCAAAAAAGTCTCCAGTGTAGAAGCTTTTGGAAAAGTCAGGCATTTTAAATTAACCGACACTATTGCCATGTCTCCAAAAACCTAGAGGGTTATTCAATAGTCAGAATGAGAAAATACCAGACAACCCTCCCAGATTTTAAGAATTGCAACTTGATGAAAAATAGTTTTCTGGGGTGGGTGCCCCCTCTTCCCACTTGAATGCAGGATAATGGAAAAGTGCTTTATTACTAAGGAAAAGGAGCTAGTGAAGGTTTGGACACACGTGAAGATACATCAGCTGGTGTTTGCTGCTGCTTTCCTTCCAGGACTTACTGACCTCCTTTGTGGGTGCCAATGAGAGGGAATCTGTGGGTGCTCCATAGCTGTGCTATACTGAAGTCCTGTGCCTGAGCTGAAGATGCTGTCCTCTTGAGTGTGGCAAGAGGGCTCAGATTAACTCTTCCCACAGAAAAGAGATGTGGGGCAGTAAGGCCTGCCTAACTGCTAGTAAGGAAGAGCACTGTCAGTCTTTCATTAAGTAAATGTGTGTTTAAACCTTAGCACCTTTGCAAATTTCTTTAGGAAATGCACAGCAGCTATTAATGGTATTTAGCAACTATTGCTCTCTGAAGAAATTCTCAAATTAATTTTCCTCTGCAGTCAGTTTCTCGATTGTACTTTTTAGTAACACATCTGACTACTTTGAATGAAACAGTCATCATGTTTTCTTCCATTTACTATATAGAGCTGATAGGATTTTGTTGTTCATAGAATCATAGAATGGTTTAGGTTGGAAGGGACCTTCAAGATCATCTAGCTCCAACCCCCTGCCCTGGGCAGGGACCCCTCCACTAGACCAGGTTGCTCAAAGCCCCGACCAATCTGGTCTTGAACCCCTCCCAGGATGGGGCAGCCACAACTTCTGTTCCAGTGCCTCACTCCTCTCAGAGAAAAGAATTTCTTCCTAATATCTAATCTAAATCTCTCCTTTTCTAGTGTAAAGCCATTATTCCTCATCCTACCGCTACATGCCCTTGCAAGAAGTCCCTCTCCAGGTTTCTTCTAGGCCCCTTTCAGATACTGGAAGGCCACTATAAGGTCTCCCCGGAGCCTTATCTTCTCCAGACTCCAGCCCTCTGATCAGCTTTGTGGTCCTCTTCTGGACCCGTTCCAACAGGTCCATGTCCTTCTTGTGCTGAGGACTCCAGAGCTGGACACAGAGCTCCAGGTGGGGTCTCACCAGAGTTGAGAGAGGAGTAGAATCACCTCCCGTGACCTGCTGGCCACACTTCTCTTGATGCAGCCCAGGATGTGGTTGGCTTTCTGGTCTGCCAGCACACACTGCTGGCTCATGTTGAGCTTCCCATCTACCAACACCTCAGGCTGCTCTCAAGCCATTCTGTGCCCAATCTGTATTTGTGATTGGGATCTACATTTTCTTCAGTTCTATTTGTAACAGGTGAAATTACTATATCAGAAGTCTAAGGAAAAAGCTTGATAAATTTCCTTTGTAAAGGTAAAGTGACTCAAGTAGTTGGAAAACAGGAAATAAATATTCTACCTAGCTTGTGATGAGTCCAAATGTACAGTTTAAATATATAAAACCCAGTTTTATTTGATGACAGTGATGTATACTTCAAAATCTGCATAAAGTCTATTAGAAATAACAGAGTGTAGACCTCTTGATAACCTTTCCAAGTTGTTTCAGAAACCAAGAGGGCTCTGGGATCACAGTATAACTCAGGGTGTAAATTAGTACCTCATCAAAGCTTAGTCTTGGCATGCTCCAAGAATGTTCCTGAGTTGGGTGCTTCAGTGTCTGAGGGTGGATTGGTGAGGAGGTGCAGAAGAACATTTTTAGAAATAAAAATGCCAATTTTGTGCCTGTTGACACCTTGCACTTGTGATCCTTTGTCTTCTGCCTCTTTCACTTATACCTGGAGAGTACTCTCTTTGTCTGTGCTTACCTGGACGTCTCATTTGGTGCAGACGTTTCATGTCTGAAAGTTAATTTTGTAGAAGAATTTGACTGAGAAAAGAGGTTAAGGAGAGGTTGCTTGAATTTATGCCTGAGTTAGGTGAACTGTCACACATTTGGGAGTACGAGCACTAGCCAAGGGGAGCCTGCTCTGCAGTTAGAATGTCTTTTTTTTTGCTGTCTTCCCAATCTGATAAACTGAAGTCACTCTCACTGAACTTTGGTTAACCCTTGCATCTTACTCATATGCACCCTGTGAGTTTGGCTAAGTCGAGACTGCCCTTTGTATAACTGCTCATGATCTAAGCTCCAGATACTGCAGTAAAAAGAAAAACAACTGAACAAGTGAATGATGGATCCTGAGATGAGATCATTGAGCAAAATAATGAACAACTCCTTTCAGAGATGAAATACTGCTGTAATTCCAGCGATGTTCTGGCTATCGTAGTTGAATTACTATTGCCCTGGAGGTTTTGTAATCAGCCCACTGGAGTGCAGTCTCATGTCTGCTAAAATACTCCAGTTAAGTGGCTGTACTGATTCAGTTTTGCTTGTTTATTACATGTTTACATTGACTATAGGTGGAAACAATCTTCTGTGCAGGGGATAAGCAGAACAGGAGAGGTAAGTCAGTATTAATAGTGGAGACCAATAAATGTGGCAGGGTCAAAACTACCCTCTCGTGAGGGTCTGGCTGAGCAGCAGTGCAGGACATGAGAAGGAGCTCACTGCTGAGGTCTGTGTTTCCCCTGTGCCAAGAATGTGCCTGCTTATGGTTCTGTAAGAACCAAACTCCTTGCAGACCAGGCTCTCAAAGCATTCTATGGTTATATTGCTTTAACTGCTATTTCTTCTGTGGTAACTCGGGAAGTAATAAACATCAGGTTATTCCTGTCAATGTTTCAAGAAGTTTGGTCAGAAACCCAATCAAGGTGTGGGCTTCCCAGTTCCTGGGCTTGGTCTTGCTCAGATGACCACCTTTTGGGAGGAAGACGAAACAAACAGCACGGCTTTTGCAACAGTGAACTAGAAAGTCAAGTATCTTTTTGACACTTTGTGCCTGTAGCATAGAGATGGGTTTGTGGGACTGAAGAAAGAGCAACGCGCCAAGATGGGTGTAGTTGCCCTGCTGCACATACTGAGGCCTTGGCAAAGCAGCATCTGGAGAAAAGAAAAAAAACCCTCTGAGGTTAGTAGGTGGTGAAACAGATTGCAGGGCTGAAGTCTGCCCTGGTGCCCTGATACTGTTCCTCATTGCAAAGCCAAGAAGTCTAATAGATTCCCTCTGGTGGGAGCATGGGTGCATTACTGTGTCCCCCTTGGCCTTACAGCATGGACCGCCCACCACAGTCCCTCTTACTTGGCCAACAGCTGGTCTTCTAATAGTTCACTTGGAGAGAGGATATTTCCTAAATACAGCTGTAATGCATACAGATGTCTCTGTTTGAATGCTCACTTTATGACTGTTTTTCAAGAAATACTGGACACCTCGCTGGTCTTGTGAAATCCATTAAAGCTGTGGGTACTAAAAATCAGTGAAAATCTGTGAGCCTGTGCTTGAAATGCTCATTTTTCCTCACCTAAAGAACCAGTGTTTTATAGACTTCGTCTTATGTTTTGTACTCACACCGGTGCTGTGGGATGCTGTAACTGTAGCCCTCATTAAATCTAAAGTGGCAAGCGTTGTCTGTGTATATGCTTACATAAGATTAAGAAAGTCAGATTACTAATCTAGAAAAGGCTGAGAAAGAACAATTTGAAAATAACCTTGTTTACCAGTGAACTTGCTGCTTTTTTCTGTACACTTTGGGATGAAGGACAATGTTGATGTCCTTCATTGTCATTCAAAATTGAATGACAATGTTTGGGATGAAGAACAATGCCAGATCAGACCTGTAATAGAATCATAGCATATCTCAAGTTGAAAGGGACCCATAAGCATCATCGAGTCCAACTCCCTGCTCCTCACAGGACTACCTAAAAATAAACCATATGACTAAGAGCATCAGCCGGACACTCCCTGAAGTCTTGACAGGCTTGGTTCCAGAACCACTTCCCTGAGGACCCTGTTCCATTGACCAACTACTCTCTCAGAACCTTTTCCTAATATCCAATCCGAACTTCTCCTGATGCAGCTTCAGTCCATTTCCTCATGTTCTGTCACTGGTCACCAGAGTTCAGCACCTTCCCCTCCACCGCCCTCCTGGAGGAAGCTGTAGGCTGTGATGAGGTGACCCCTCAGCCTTCTCCAAGCTGAGCAAACCAAGTGACCTCAGCCACTCCTTTTAAGTGTTGCCCTTGAGACCTTTCACCATCTTGGTCGCCATCCTCTGGACACACTCTAAGAGTGTGAATATCCTTCTTATATTGAGGCACTCAAACCTGTACAAGGTAGTGCCCCACCAGGGCAGAATGGGACAATTGCAGAATCACAGAATCACAGAATCTTAGTGGTTGGAAGGGACCTCTGAGATCATCAAGTCCAACCACAAAAAAAAACAAAAACAAAAACAAAAACCCCCAAAAAAACAACCACCAAACAAATACAAAACACACCACACCTAACGCCCACCAAAAACACCGCACCCACCAACTAAACCCCACACTCAACACCTCACCATAAACCAATAACCTTGGGCACTAGAGCATGCCCTGAAGAGCCATGTCTATACGTTTCTTAAATACCTCCAGGGATGGTGACTCCACCACCTCCCTGGGCAGGCTGTTCCAGTGCCTGACCACCCTCTCAGTAAAGTAGTTCTTTCTAATATCTAATCTAAATCTCCCTTGCCCCAACTTCAGACCATTTCCTCTGGTCTTGTCGTTCGTCCTTTGGGAGAAGAGGCCAACACCTGCCTCTCTACACCCTCCTTTCAGGGAGCTGGAGAGGGCAATGAGGTCTCCCCTCAGCCTCCTCTTCTCCAAACTCAACATGCCCAGTTCCCTCAGCCTCTCCTCATAGGACTTGTTCTCCAGACCCCTCCCCAGCTTGGTGGCTCTCCTCTGGACACGCTCCAGCACTTCAATGTCTTTCCTGTAGTGAGGGGCCCAAAACTTGCCTCCCTTGACCAGCTAGCTCTCCTGTGCTTGGTGGTGGTACATCAAAAGAGACTGCTCCAGTAAGCTTCCAAAGCAGCATGTTGTTCTTTGGCATGTCAGCCCCTTCCCCAGAGAGATGCAAATGGCTGACAACCAACCCTTTTTCTCTGGCTAAGATACTTCCACTCTAGTAAAAACCAGTCAACTTTTAAGCCAGGTTGCCCACTGTTCAGCAGGCAAGATGGGCTTGGGGAGTGTTTGAGCAAAACAGCTGTCAAGACATGGCTTCTACCTAATTTAAAACACTCCTGTGGTAGGAGACACACCTGTTGAGTAGAAGAAATTTGTCTAGTTATACTTGTTAAAGTATGTCTTGTCTTCACCAAATATTACCAATTGCTGTATTTTCTTTTAAAACAAGCTTCTTGGTAAATAGTTCCTCTGAGGAAATAGCCTAGTCTTGACTGGATGTTGCTTAGTCTTTCTGCTCAGTATTCTTTACCAAACACACTTCAGCTGTACATTGTCTCCATTGTATTCTACTATTAATATAATTCTCATATGAGAAGGTTTTTTTTTTCACCAGCAAGTTGCTGATCCCTTTTCCATTATCTTCTGGTCTCATTTCTCTCAAAAAGCATACTTTAGAGACTCGGGAAATTCCTAATTACAGTTTGACATAGCATGGACTGCTTCTTTGGAAACTTCCAGAGACAGCTCAGATGATTTTCAGTCATGCTGTAAAACATTTTCTACCTTTTCAGACTTTACTTCCTTTACCAGTTATTTATACTCACTTTATTATATAGGTTTAACCCAAAGATTACCATAAATGAAAGAGCAGTGATGGACTTCTATCATAGGGATGGGACAAGCAACTTTCAAAAACAATGTGGAGTGAGCAGTTCAGATATCCATGATGCAGGTTCACCTAAGCCCATTTGCTTGTGTGAGTGACAGTCTGTGTGGCATTTTGTAATGGATAAAAATCAAAAGGGAATAATTCAACATACTTCAGTGAATTCTAATAACTGCATTTTACTGTTGTCTTTCAGAACTGTGGATCAACTGGTCTCTAGCTTGCTGATGTGTTGGCATAAATGTCCTACCCATTACTGAGGAGAACAAGTGTCAGTGCATTGTCGTGATACTGGTTGTCTTGCACCACAGGCTAACGAGGCTTTCGGAAATAATCATTGAACTATAGGTTCTTTTAAAAAGATTTGGCTTCCCTGTCTCTTTTTTTTTAAAGTTGAGGTCAAATTTTACCTGTTTTTAGATGCTGATATGAAGCAGATTCCAGCTGTGACTCTGATATTGGTGTTTTGTCAGTTTTCTTACAATGGAGATTGCAGCAGCAATAGTACTCAACACAGGTGAAAAGAGAATTTTCACCATTTTACCCAGAAGACAGTTGAAGGCTGGCTTTGCAGGGCCCTGCTGAGTAATGCTAAATAATGTCGGTGAAATACTGCAGCTGATAAAAACATGAGGCCTGGAGGCTGATCTTGCAGATATTTGTCTGTATATTCTTTCTAATACGAGAAGTCATTTATCAACAGGACTAGCTGGAAACATGGGTAGGAAAGCTCTGCAACAAACAACCCAGAATTGGTGTACGGATGTGAATGTATTTGCGGAATTTAATTTAAATAGCAAATGCACAGTGTAGCATATTAGTGCAATTATTGTATGTAAAGGAAAGCATGGCATTTGGAACTTGGTTTTTCACCAACCGGAAGACAAAGTCGTAACTCGAGCTATTATTTTGCTAATACCTGTGAAAGCTAAGACAAAACACATAATAAGCCAAAAAGGGCAAAGAAGGGGTATATTTACTTTTTTGGTTGGGGACTTTGGGCTGGGAGGAAAATTACCTGTAATTTTCCATTAAACACAGCTTGGAAGAAGAAAAAAATAGAGGGTCCTAATATCAAGGAATGCCCAGATTGTACCTTGCAGACAGTAAAGCCAGAGGTGTTTGTGTTCTACACCACGTAGCAATGTTTTGTTTTCATTTGTTTCATTTGATGAAGAACCGAAGAAAAAGTATTGTTCATTTTCACTGAGCCGCTATACTTCTAACAACCCCTGACAAGTGTCAGTATGCCTGGCCAATTCATCAGAACATGCTTTGCTTGTCAAAAGCACCTGAGGGAGAAAGAAACTTCAAGTATTAATTCTTTTCAGAAATTTGGAGGGCTATTACATAAAATATGTTGCAGGTAAACCCCCTGCATCAGCTGTTGGAACAGGCTGCTACTGTGTTCCCACTGATAGGGGAATTTCCATGGTAGGAATCCATATTAATTAAAGGTGAAAGGAGCACCGTAACATACTGTGTTTGGAAGGGAGCTTAAATATGGTAGATTAGAGGCCACTTAGAACACCAAAGAAGGTAATACTGAGGGGTCTTGAAATATGCTGATGAAAAGTGAAAAACAGGGAGAAACAAATTTCCAGATTTTTTTTTTTTTTTTCAAATGGATATCTGAAACATTAGATCATGGTTGTAAAAACAAAAGGAAAAGAAAAGGGGGGAAAGTGCATGTAGAAAAAAACTTTTATGCATCTAACAACCAAAAATTTGTATGTCAGTATGGGCAGAGTTTGGAGTGTTGGAGTGTTTTTTATCCTAGCTGGAAGTTAGCTGAAAGGCCAGTGCTTAAATTGCTCTCAGTGCTATCAGAACCACGAATTTTTGGCCCGTTGGTGAAAGACTGTGGTGAACGTTCCTCCTGACGACCACAGACATACCCTGGTGTCTGGCAGATAAGAGCTTGCATGCAGCCCCAGGCCTTGGAGAAGGAGTAAGATCCAACTTGCATTTTCTTCAAGCAGCATTGGATGTTCAGAGTGAACAAGAGTAATGAACCCTTTGTCATTGAGTAAATGGACAACAAAATTACATCCAGAATAGAATTACATTATGTTGTGGTTTTGGACAAATTTACCAAAACCAGACTGACAGATGGCCTTCTCCCCCACCCCCCTAAAAGAGAGGAGAGGAAGAGGTAAGGAGATTCAGAAGTTTAGAATGAACTATACTACTTTAATGAAGAAATTTAATATTAAAATAAAAAAAAAAGAAGAAAATAATGACATAGATACAATATATACAAAACCATGTCACGCTCCCAGGATGACAGTCCTGTCACCGACAGGCACTGGGGAGGTCCCAGACTGGACTCAGCAATGGATGGGAACTGGGTTCCAGCTCTGGAGTCAGGAACACACGGATGGGGATCAAAGGCAGATGAACAGAGTCATCTTCGAACGTTGGCCATTGAAGAAAGAGCTGACCCTTTGATCCCTCAGCTTTTACACTGAGCATGGGGCAGATGGGATGGAATACCTTGTTGGTGAGGTTTGGGTCACCTCTCCTGTCCCCTCCTCCCCACAGGTGGGGCTTTTCTGTTCCCAACCCTCCAACGGGGCAAATAATGAAATTAGCTGACCTTGGCTGTTATAGCAGTAAGTGTAAGCAAGGGCCTCTCTGCACACCCTTCCTTGGCATGGAGCGGTCTGATCGCTCTGAGGACGACCAGTTTTCTGCACAATATGCCGTTAATTTCAGGGAGTTAGAAGAAGCCTGGCTGAAATGTAACATTACTAAACAAAAAGTTGGTTCTGTTTTAGTTCAAAGCAGGACATATTATTATAAAATACACTTTCCTTTTTTTTTCAAGAGTGGTCTTTTACCTGTGCTGCTCTTGCCATGACAAAAGCAGTAGAAAACCTGATCTGAAAAGTTAAGTCCAGAAAGTCTGCATTATGCACTGAATTTTAGAGTACGGGCAGTATTGGTGTGTGGAACAGTATTCTAGTGTGCTGCACAGAGTGCATGTATTGTCTTTACAATTTCTGTTGTAAGCATTTTGCTTGTTTGTATGTTGTCACAGGGTGGCACGTGAATAAGAAAGCAATATATGTAAGAAGGCAATTTTGAAATGTTTCCTATTTCAAAAAATCCAAAAAGCAGTAAACTGAAATAGTCGTTACTGAAAAATCACGGTCACTTTTCTATTGGGTTTTAAAGTTGACTTTTCTGTGTATCTCTAGCAAAAAAAAAAGCATCACCTCTGTTGACAAGGTAGATATAGCATTCTGGAGGATTTCTTAGCTGCTATATTATATAAATGAGTAATGTCCTGCAACATTTGGCCTTGACAGTCTTACACTGTTTTAAGTGTAATCTTTATAATAATCTAATATTTTTACACCCCCTTTCAACACTTAAAGCATAAGCTTCTATTTTGCCACCATTAATCTAGGGCTACTCTTTCAGGATGCGGTCTCTTTCCAGCATGAAGGCAATTTTCCCCCAAATAATTTTGGTCTCCTAAAATGCTAAGTGAGATGGCTGCAGGTTTAATGAGAGGGATATTTCTTAGTTCATTAGGACATTTGCATTGGTTTGGCCAACAAGATTCTCATTATAACAATTTCCAGATAGAAAAAAGCCGAATGTTGAAGCTCATCTTTAATTAAGTTTGCTATATCTAGCTTAGCTTCTTTTAAAGGCTTAGACAATAAAATACCAAATAATTAAAGGGATAAGGCAGACTAATGACTAGGAGGTATAAAAAAGAACCACATTTGTTTTCTTTGAATCACAAAATGTTTGGATTTTTTTTTGTGGACTTGAACATCTCAGCTCTTGTGGCTCAGTTCACCCAGCTGAAGAAATAAATGGTTATAACGCTCCTGAACAAGTTGTTAGTGAAAAATACTTGACAGCAACCTTACAAGATTTATTATTTTTCTAGGTATTTCCGCAGAGGAAAACATGACAGTGTGATAGCTGTGGATGAACTCTTTGGAAGATGAGCACTTTGGTTGCTGCGAAGACAATTACAGTCTCTGTGGGTCTGGTCAGACACACCAGCTTTGCTTGGTCGGGTACTGGTACTTGTACAGTGCACCAGTACAGTACTGGTGTTTTTTAAAACAAGCAAGAATCAGACCCGTTGTCTGAATTGGCTGAGTAAACACTGGAGGTTACCTCTTATTTTGCCACATTTAGGCTATTGCTGTGAGCAAAGAACTGCTGGATTTAGAAAATAAGGAGCACTGATGTTATGGATATGTTGTCAGGTTATATACATCTCCTTAGTGATATTTTTGTTGAAGTGTGACAGAATTTGAAGGGCCGTTTGCCAGTTCTGCTATCTTTTATGACAGAGTTACATTAAGAATAGTATTCATGGTATTTTAAATCTGGAAACTATTAAGAATAGTATTCATGGTGTTTTAAATCTGGAAACTTGTTGACGTTCTGTGACAATGCAGATTTTGGTAATTCTTTACCAGAACCTACAGTTAAAATTTAGACGTCATAATCTAGACAGAACTTCTGGAAACATGCATGAAAGTTTTCCTTCTAGTTGGTTGCCAGGAAAACCTCAGAAGGGTGGAATGACACCTGGCTGAGACTAGGACAGTGGCACAGATGGGTGTTCCTCATTTCCCACAACCACAGCAGATCTAATATTCCCCACAAAAATTTTCATGCCAGTCTTGTCTGTGCTTTCTTCAACAATGAAGAAGCTAAAGATGATGACAAGGAAAATGCTGAACGGAAGGTACGAGCAGTCCACAGGGTGAGATATTTTCAAAACATCAGAGCAGGGATGGCTTTTTGGTAACTAACTAGTCTTCTCCCTTTTTGCATAAAAATAGTAAATATTTAGGAGGTTTTCAGAGGGCAGGGAAACACTGAATTTCCATGAATTGGAGCATGTTGAACCCAACCAAAGCATGCTCAAGACTTACTGAAGAGAGCAAGCCCAGAGAACATGGGCAATTATTTTTCCTTTAACATACATAAAAAGTAAAAACGTCTATAAATTGTACGGAACAAATTCTATGGGTATAGCATGGAAGACGCTGTAGTGTGTTTTTCCATCAAATTATAAGGAACATATCTTTGTGTTGTTGCTCAGAATGTATTATTGTATTCTTAGAAAAAACTTCCCACGGGCAAGCCACACTTTGAAAATGAAGCTGGGCAAGGGAGATGAAACACAGATGCTGTGTTGTAGATGTTGTAGAACAAGAGTTCATTGAGAAAAGGGAAAACATCACCATCAAGAGAAGTTCAGCAGCATGGATTCAGCCTTTTTCTTAGTTTTCCATTCTCTTGGCAGTGAAATAACTGTAGTAGCTATTTAAATCTGTACTATGTCTTCCCTCGTGTCCTGAGGAAATTGGAGAAGGGTAAGAAACAGAGAGGGATAGTCCAGAGGAAAATAAACAATGGGACAGCACAGAGGGAAGTCACTGCCGACTTAATTTCACCGTACTACAGTCTGTTGAGGGCTGTATAGTTTGACAATACCAGAGTTGCCATCAGTCCCCACTGTCAAACTTTAGATTTGTGCTTTAATTAGTTCACCTGTGGCAACATGAACTGGAGGAGGTGGTTGGGGAATGTGTTACGTCTCGTGCTGGAGCTGAGGTGTGCAGATCAGCACTGAGCACCCAGGTATCTCAGAAGAGAGAAGAATTCATAATACGTGCTAGGCAAAGAATACTTTGCAATTCTACAGAGAAACACTAAAATATAAAGAAAAGGATCCCAGATGAAAATGAGGCCCTATGTTTTTATTTGCTTAGAAGATAATTGTGATCTTTATAAAAGATCATATATTTGCTGGGAAAGCTGCTAAGTAGTGCTGGGAGGTATGGTTTAGTGATGGTGATGCTTCTTGTTTGTTGTGTGGGTGTCTATTTTTGTCAGTTAGGTTGATGGTTGGACAAGATGATCTTTGAGGTCCCTTCCAACCTAGAAGATTCTGTGATTCTGTGATTCTGTAAAAGCACCTAAAGCAAATCAATTCTTCCTAAAAATTCTGGAAAGCAAATGGAATTGGATATAAAGGCATTGCTTTATTATTGAATTGTGGCCATCCTGCACATACTAGAAAAACTATTACAGCTTTTCAGAAGCTTCTTTAAAAGTGAGTTAAATTAAATTGTTTGTTTTTCAATCCAGGCCATCTCTTTCCTGTTGGTTGCATTCTGTTGCAGTTAATACTGATTGCACCTCATTCACATCTGCAAATGTGCTGTGCATCATCCGGGACACAAAATGTTAGGATATTTGGTTAAAACTGAATAGCCACTATAAACTACAGTAAATTATTGCCTTAGATCTGTAAAGGATATAAATATTTACTATTTGACAATAATATTCATAAAAGCAGCCACACAAAATTACTGACTTCTCAGCCTGTGCCATCAAGGGACACCTGCAGAATACTTGCAAAATGAGACTATGAACTAAAATTCCGTAACAGTACACTCAAAAGTAAAGACCCAGTAAGCTTATTTTGTGATCTGTTATAGTTTTCCTGTTGGCTGCTCCTGGTAACGTAAATGCTAATGGCTGGTTTTTCACCTTTGAGATGGACAAAAAACTTCTTCCCCTCATTCTGCTGACAAGATTTTTCTACTCTGTTATGATACTGTGGTTTGGTGGTGGTTTTTTTTCCCCCAGTAAAAATCCAATTGATTAATGTAATTGCATTTTACTAAAACCAACTGTGATTCACTTGTATTAGATTTTTGCTTTGCTAACCCATTGTATGAAGCCAAAGCTCATCATTCACCCTCTCAGTTATTCTCTTTACAAGTCCTGTACTTCGTAATCCTGGTGATGACAGGTGTTAACAATACAATTCATAGAAACATTTCCTGGTACAGATAAAGGTCTTCAGCTGCTATACAACAGCATTTAACCTTTTAACTTCATTGAAGCCATGGTGACGGATAAAGTGATTTTAAATATTTGTAAGAACAGTATTAAAGCAGCAAGAGTGAAATGCAGCTTGGCAGGAGACACACCAGTCCTATCTAGCACCTACGTACCCAACTACATTGCTGTTCCAGAGTGACGGGAGGGCAGAAATAACAGGCATAATGAGAATAAGAAACAAGGTGGTCAGTGCTACTTGTACTACAGATGGACCGGTCTGGGGTGAAATGCCAGAAGAAATCCTCCCCTGTTCTTCATCTGCACTCACGTGGAGTGTGTCAATACCCACTGACGTCTGCTGTAGAGTAGACGTGGTCACTGGGTGCAACCACGGCGTTGTGAATAGGTAGGAAAGGTGCTATGTCAGGTGAGTGTGTCTGAGCTTCAGGAATAGCCAGAAAAGGCACTTCAGGCTGTACTCTCATCCTCTGTCTTTAAAAATGATCTAAACATCCCAAAGGTACAGATGATGACAGCAGTCTGTAGAGTGAGGTCCTCCCAGATGGTAAGTGATGCGCATCAGAGGTGGCGATGGAACGCCATGATCTTTAAAGCTGAGACCCTTGGTACCATAGGGTGTAACTGGCACCTTCAAATCACGTTGTGGATTTCAGCCATTTCACATGCCAATGTGCTTTCATCTCTTCTTTAGTGCATCTTAAAACTTGCCCAATGGATAGATTTTTTTGGGGCCTGCCTGTTTGTGCGTTATGCACAATTTGGTAGAGACTTAACTTGGATCCTTAACTTCACAATTCCTTATTAATTTTTTCATTCTCTTAATTTTTTGAGGGTGCTTTGGCCACATACAATGAGTCAGTAGCTTATGGAAATGGAAGGTATTCTAGAATTTGTTATGTAACTAAAAAGTCTTCTTAGGTGTTGCTTGGGTTGAGTGACTTAGCCTGTGTTATAAATGTGTTTTTTCTCTCTGTCTCTCCCAATATCAGTGGGGTGTAGCGGGTGGTTGCCTGACAGGTACGATGGTTTAATGAATGCAGTTCATAACTACAATGGATATGGTTTTGGGGAGGAATTGAGCAGAAGAATCAGCACTGAAATATTACCATCAAAGCATCTGTGAAATGGAATGTTTCTGCCTTTAGCTAAACTCTGAAAGGTATTCAATGCATGTGACTTAGCAGTAGTAAAAATGGTTCTAGTTTCTCCTCTGGTCTCATGATCTGTGCTGTGCGTATGTTTTTCTCCTTTGGGAGCCCCTTCTCATGTCCCATCCCATGAAAATGATGTTTTCAGCATCATTTTAATAATCAGGATATTGCTGCAGGGAGATGCCCACAGATCAGGTCAGTGAAACTGTGCTTTGGAGAAGCTAAGCACGGAGTCCTATTATCCGTATGAGTGTGGATCTCAAAACAAGGGGCATGTCGAAAGGTGGTTTATTTTACCGAAGCAGTTTCCAACCCAGAGTTCGCAAGGGCAAAGTGATGTCCACTTCTCACTTGAGCTTTTGAGACTCTGTTTACCCCACACAGTAAGTTTGTTTACATCTAAGTATTGTTTATCCCTGGAGGTATTTAAGAAACGTGTAGACGTGGCACTTGAGGGCATGCTCTAGTGCCCGAGGTTGTGGGGGTCTTTTGTGTGTGGGGGGTTGGACTCTGTGGTCTCAGAGGTCCTTTCCAACCACGAAGATTCTGTGATTCTGTGCTAGTGGGACCAATACTGGGACACTTTTTCCTCTCCTGTTCCAGGCCATCTACATACCACCAAATTCAGAGAAATCATGAGGGCCTGCCCCAAATTTTTCTGTGCCAGAAAAAGTCCCAGAATCAGTGAGTTCTCTCTGATTTATATGGTCTGTGTAAAAATTGGCAAGGCATTATTTACTCATGCTTTATACAGTTACTTGCAGTGGTATTAGATGCCTTTCCTGATCTGTCGAGATGGGATTCACAGACCAAATTCCTCTTTACTTTGCTTCTAGTGCAATGAGTGGGTGACTTCATCCTGTTCCTCTGCAGCAGAAAACGCAGAAAAGAAAATCCCATGCCAGAATCTCTGAGAACTGCGTATCCAGCAGTCACCTTATGCATATTAGATTTTTGTTGCTTCCTAATGGAAGCACAACGTGTTGGGCATTGCAGCAATAGAGAGTCATTGTCCTGGAGAACTTAAGTTGAAACAGATGTGTTAGAAGTGGGGGAGGAAGAAGAAAGACACAGAATAGCAGCATGGGTTTGCCCAGATTTGCTTGGCTGGCAGAAACTTGGACTAGAACTCAAATCTCATGGCCCCTAGCTCATTGGATTTTTTGGGGCTGAATCCTGTTCTCTGTTTATATTACTCATGACATCTGTCTCATTTCTGAGACTTGCCAGGTAGGTTGAAAAGAATAAGTTAATGGGATGTTATCACTGCAGTATGGATATCCAGAAGGTCCCAACACTGCAATTACATTTTTGGAAGGGAGAATGTAATAGTAGTGGGTTTTTTAGCATCCAGATTTACTGAAATATTCCAGTTACAGGATTGACTTGTACATTATTTCTATGCAAGGATCAGTAGGAATGGTTTTAAAGTTCTGGGACAGATTTTCCTACTCTGAATTTTTCAGCTCCATTGTCATGTTAGCAGCGTAGCAACTTGCTGCTGTCTGGGGAAGTGGGATGGCTGTGCCAAGCCTTCATGCCATTGTACTTCTGTAGATGGGCCAGGCATGATTGTGGGTTTTTTGGTTTGTTTCTTTTTTTGTTGTTGTTGTTTTATGAAGCGGGGAGTGGTGGGGAAGCTAATCATAAGAGTATTGCGTTTTGTCTCGCATCTGGTCCCCAAGCTCTGGCAAGCAGGAAGGCTTGGTTGCTGTAAAGCCCTGGTCTGTGTTTGACAGCTAGGTTCTAGCTGAGAGCTGGGAAGGTTTCTGGCAACTTCTCTGAAAGGGATTTGGGTCCCACTGGGGGCCTAATGGTAAATGCAGTGTGATCTGGTTCCACAGAAAGTTTCTTTTCTTGCGTAGCCAGCTACATTTTCTTCCTGCTCTACAGTCTGTATTGTGTGGGTGAGGGGGGCTTGGGTGGGCAAGGGGGGCTTGGATGAAGTAGACCTCGGTAAGTATTATCATCACACAGACTCTGTCAGTTACAGGAAGAAGGTTGTCATTTTTTTTGCCTAAGTTTTACCTCAAAAAGTCAAAGATGTTCACAAAATAAATTAAATATACTGGAGCACGAGTTTGAGACTTCCTAACCTGGGGCAGGGAGAGGAGAGTGGCTTATCAGGAAAAAGAGTAAAAAAGTGGAGAAGCTCTTAACTGGTTAGGGCTTGGGACTCTCTGTGAATGGCTTGGTGGAAATGAGGCAGATTATGCTACTCCTCTATCAGCCGTTTTTTTTGCATGGCAAATGCCCCTTGTTGATCTCCTTTTAAGTGGAGAATTTCTGGTTGTTTGTTGTTGCCTTGAAGTCTTTCAGAACTGCTTCTCCATAAATGAATATAAGCAGATCTCTAGCAGCAAAGACAGAGAGCCAGAAGGGACATATGAGATTGTGGAGATGGTCAGGTGCATAAGAGACCCTGAAGGAAACCTGCTATTGAATGCTGGGAAGCCTGGGATTTCTGTTTGGTATGTCACCTCAAAGCTTTAAAGAATTCCGGTAACGGTGAAGAACAACTGTTAGAAGGTTATGCAATTGCTAGTTACCCATAAAGGTAAATATTATTCCTTATTTGAATTTTGTAATTATTTAGTTTTGCTGGCTCTTGGGATATAGGGTATGTTTCTATTACCTAGTTTTGGTTCCCCAATACCTGATGTGCAGTGAGGCAGGTGTGATACACTGGTAGCCTGTGTCAGATCACTCCCTTGTTATTCAGCATTTGTTGCAGAGTCTGAGTGTCGGAATTGTGTCCTGACTTAGAAATGCTCCTGTCCACCACAGACGAAAGGCGGCAGCCTCCCTCACGATCTGCATGACCAAGGCCTTTGGGAGCAGCTGTTGAGGTTCTTAACTCTGGAAATACCAGGTCCAGCCTTATTTTCACCATTTTTTGGATCTGGATGTCTGTCATGGGAGGCTTCTTCCACAGCCCTGAAGGAGCTAGGGAGCAGTGACTGTTGATTCCCATGCATAGCCTGCCTGTGAGGTGCAGCAGGTGACCTCTGCGTTTGCAGTATGTACCACAAAAACGAGATAAATTTAAAAAAAAAACACAACAAAACCCAACAACACAACCTGTATGCCAGATCCTTTTTTGTATGTAATTAATACAAATTTCACCAGCTCTGGTTAAATTGGTTGATGAAGTAGTGGGGTCAAAAAGTGAGAGGTCTATATGTCATACATCCTGGGTTACGCTGCATAAAGCAGCAATCTCCACCGTTTTGCCTTGGTGACTTGAAAGCCTTACTCTGGGTACTTAATGAAGAGAAGCATTTTTTCTTCTTAAAGCAATAGCCTTAATTCTCTCACTGTTGCAAAAGTGGCCCTTTTCATCTCCGTGGCTGCTTGCCTAGAGGAGGAGGCCATTTGCCACGACATTTTGGTAAAATCTCTGGAATTAAAAACTTTCTAAGTACACAGGTCATCAGACATACATTAGGTTCTGGAAAATACTCATAAAACTAAATGAGGCACGCGGAGATGAGTGCAGCAGCCTTTGTTGCTATGATTAGGTATCCAATTATGTTGCTTCATTTAAATATCTGATCCCATGCAGCCTCCACTCACGGCATCACCTCCACTCACTGCATCTGTTTTGTGTAATGTTGGGGAAACTGTGACAGGAGCTAAAGACAGACATCAGTAGTAAGCAATAATATAAATGCTTTAAAATATTCAGATGTAAAAATCCTGTTCTTGTGGACAGGGTTCTTCTTGGGTAAAAGGTCTTGATGAAGAGGGGAGTATCCACAGAGGAGGAACAGATGTCAACGACATTGCGAGAGAGAAAGCCAAGAGCTAGCTGAAGTGTTTTTTCAGTCAAAAAGATTTTATTAAGCACCTGGAAGGCATAAAATACATAGCGGAAGTACTCTGAGTCAATGGAATGGCCTTGAAAACAAATTGTATGTGGGAGTAGAATAGACAGATGCTAGACTGGCATTCATGTATGGGACAGCCGAAAGAGGTCCCTATTTATACGTGATCAAAAGGACGTATGCAGAGTGGCAAATGGGGCTTTTGGACTATGAAGATAAAAGCCTTATTTTGCTGTACTGTTAAAATTAAATGGCTCAAGAGCTCTCTAGTATTTTGAAGTAAGTGCCACTGTTTGAGATGGAGGATTGTCTGTCGGTCATGCCTCAGAATGCATCCAAAAGAACGTAAGAGAAAGGAGTTTGGACTGCTGTGTTTTCTTTTAATATTGAATCTGTTGCTAGAACTATCTGTCACTTGAATCCCCTGTTGGAATTTGAAGAGCTTAATTGGGAGATCCTGAAAGCTCCCAAAGCAAATAGTGGAGCAGAGTAAATGTTAAGCAGCTGTCAGTGCTTAAAAATTCAACAGGCTTTCCAGATGAAACAGGGAGCTGTAGCTGTGTTTGTTCTAGCTCTCAGCTCTGTGCCATGGTGCAGCAAATAGTGCTTACCCCCAAAATCTCTGGTCATGCTTTAAGGGCTCATAGCTGACTTAACCGTAGAGCGATAGCGAGGACTGCATACAATCTGTCTCCTTTAAATCCATGTGATTTCACTATTTGTTCTTGACGCCTTTCTGAATGCTGTTTTCAGAGAAAAGGGGGACAAACATAGCAGGGCAAACACAACTGAAGAAAGTATTGTGTAGAAAGAGGCTATGCTAAGGAGTTTGGGAACTGATGACTTAACTGTCTGCCTTTGTAGTGTCCAAACATGAGAAGGCTTTTCTCTCAGAGTTAGGCAGAGCTTTACAATAAGCCATGGAGACAGCTGTACTGAAGTAGCACTCAGGTTTTCCTTGTGCCCAGTTCATGTGAAACGTGTGATGGAGAATGGCAAACACTGCTGCAGCTTTGAACGCTCAGGTTCTTAGTACTCAAGGTGTAACCAAGGTTAAAATGAAGATGGGATGTAAGCAGTCGGGATTCGCAATCAGCAAATATGAATGGGATTGCATGTCGCCTTTCCTGATTTTCTTTTTTGGCTTTATTCTGCTAGTTTAAAGCTCCATCATGTAACGGACACAGTAAGACCTGATTTGCAGTCCTGAGAAATGATGTGCCATGCATTAAAGCTGAAGTGCAGCAAGAGTTAGGGAGACTTGATAGAAGGCAAACATTCCACTAGCAAGAGTCATCTGAGCTTTAACAGTTTGCACTTTTATTTCAATTTCATCTAGTCAGGACCACAGTAGAAGGGAAGCAGTAGATAACCAAGTCCAAGTGATCCATAATATTGGTGAGGCACTGAACGATTCTCAACCATTTTTGACCTGGGTGTCTAAATAGTTTAACTGAAGAGATATGGCCTAATATGTGGTTGAAAGAAGCCTGGGCATTTAGTGAAATCAGCAATAAAATCAAATTTAAAAAAGAAAAATGAAAAAAAGCAACAGCAGCCTTAATGAAAGCATTTTCAATGCTAGGGTAATAAGAATGCATTCATAACATTAACAAAAAGCCAGTGGGTCTCCTAGGAGGATTTTGAGGAAATGAACAAATATTGTTCACTGTAGATGCAAATCAATACTATTAATACACATTGATATATTAATCAATGGCATACTGACGAGGTAAGCTATTCAGAGGGATAGGAAATGATAACGTATCTGGGAATATTTGTTGCAGTAGTAAGATAGTGGATGTTATCAGCCCCAGATGTAGCCTATGTGCATCTGTCATTGAAGGAAGTGGGGATGGATATTCCAGGAATGCACTTAAATTATTGCAGTATAGATTTTGCACGCAACGTCCTGCAAGTAGTTCATCTGTGGCTTTACCAAAACTCTTTGAAAATGACTGTGGTTCCCTGGCATACAATACGTTGGTGATAGTAGGTCCAGGTTTCCTGCAAGTATTATATCTTCACAGCACCTAACCTGTGACAATTGCTATCACGGTGATGATTGCCTCTAGAAAACACTAGAAAGGATACTGGAAGAATGGCTGTGAAAAGATGAGATTTGCAGGATCTGGGACATGGTATGCTCAGTTTGTAAAGGCATTATGCAAGTCATGATAGTAGCAGTCTTGACACAGTAACTTTAATGGATGAATTCAATGCATTTTAGCAGTCCTCTGATGCATTCCTTAAAATAATCCTTCAGTAATATGGGAGAGAGTTGTTCGTTTCCATCACCCTTGCTTACTCTTGCTCACTAATGAAAGCTGACCAAGAAATTCTGTATGTGGGTTATTCAGGTCTTCAAAATGAAAATTTCTGATTTGTCCCTGGTGGCAGAGAGAGTATTTTGTGGACAAACTGTGTAACAATTTCTTCAGTTTTTGCTGTCTTGTTTTTTGTTGTGATGTGGTCATGTTCCTCTCCCCTCTCTGTTTCCCCTTGCATCTTAAACGATGTGGTCCATACGATGAGGCTCATCACCCTTCAGACCTGCAGTCCAACAGGTCAGCACTGCCCTTGGGGAATCTGTGCCAACGTTAAACGTCGGTTCTGTTCGACTCCCCATTTTCCTGTTCCACTAGGGTAAAATACAAAGCAATGGTTGCATTCAGTTTCTCATGAAAGTTGTTTGAGACAAACTTCCTCCCCCTCTATGCTTGTTCTTTACAGAATCACAGAATCACAGAATCTTCTAGGTTGGAAGGGACCTTAAAGATCATCTTGTCCAACCGTCAACCTCACTGACAAAAATAGACACCCACACAACAAACAAGGAGCATCATCACTAAACCATACCTCCCAGCACCACATCAACCTGTCCTTTGAACACCTCCAGGGATGGGGCCTCAACCCCCTCCCTGGGCAGCCCATTCCAATGCCTGAGAACCCTTTCAGTGAAAAATTTTTTCCTAATATCCAGCCTGAACCTCCCCTGGTGCAACTTGAGGCCATTTCCTCTCGTCCTGTCGCCTGTGACTTGAGAGAAGAGACTGACCCCCACCTCTCTACACCCTCCTTTCAGGGAGTTGGAGAGAGCAATAAGGTCTCCCCTCAGCCTCCTCTTCTCCAGGCTGAATAACCCCAGCTCCCTCAGCCTCTCCTCATAAGACTTATTCTCCAGACCCCTCACCATCTTTGTCGCCCTTACTGAAGCAATGTAACAGCAACTGAGTCAGAGGGTGATGTTTGCTGCAGATGTCAGCAGAAGTCATTGCTGGGATAGATTTGGACTTTGTTTTTTTTTTAAATGGACACAAATTGTGCCTCATGCAAACTGTACCTGTACACCTGATGGAAAAGCTTTTTGTTACAAGAAAGCATGGGAAGGAGTACCATATCACACTGGGAGGATGTTCTGCGTGGTGTTTTCATATTTCTACTCAGAGGTGAGCCCTGACAGTTAAGTGAATGAGTGCCCTCTGGACAGGGTATGCAGACAGGTTAGTAGAAGTCATGAGGATTGTGAAATACAGACACAGTGACACTTACATAAGTTCATTGTTGAGGGTCTTCTGAATTCTTTACCTGCTGTCTTAACTGTGTTAAATTCATCACACCTAATGCATTTATTCCTGCAGCCAGGTTCACTGTGGGGTGAACCTGGTTTTTTCCTTGTAAATTTACTGCTACTGTAGGGGATGGATATTTCTGTTTTTCCACCCAGCCTATTGAGAGTCAACATAAACTGGAGCTCCTGTTTACTGTTGATGAATAACATTCACTTCATAGTGACTTGAGAAGATTGCTTGGCCAGTGATGAGATCCTCTTATGGTTTAGGTTTTTCCTACTACTTAAGCTGGTAAATTGCTTATGATAATGGCACTGCTCCCAGCGTGCATCTATGAGAAGAAGGTGAGACTGTGCATTTAAGCACCAGCTAGCAGGTACACAACTGTACTGTGACATTTGGGCTGCATTCTTGTGTATATACATGTTAAGTGTATCACCAAAATAAATCCTGACGTAATATTTTTGGGTTTGCCAATTTCAGCTAGGCTGCTGCAGCTGCTAAATGGACAGCTGAGGAGTTTTGTGTAATATATTGCAGAATGTAAGCGTAGATGTTAATATCTGAGGGGAAGAAATCTTCTTTTGCAATGTCAACATTCCCAAGAGGGGTAGGCTAAAAAGCTTTTTTCCCATGAGTATCAGCTTCTAGGAAGATCCCCTTTTCCTCAAAATGTATTTTAAAAAACCCAAAATTATTTTTCCATGGCACCAAGGACTATTCTAAATGTCCACTGTCAAATTGCGAAGCAAACCCATGCTATCTGTATATTTGAAGTTTTTACTCTTTATATATAAAGGAACAGAAGTAAAATGTTTTGTTCTAAACTGTCCTGTGCAAACAGGATCCAGAATTTGCTGGTTTGAGCTTTGACTTATAATAGTAAATCAAGATTCACTGGTGGAATATCTACATTAGAAAGGAAATTTTTATTTTTATTCCTTCCTACCTGCTGCCATCCCTCGTAGGGATACATAAGCTTGTGTCCTGTGCTTCTGACCAAAGACACAAGGTCAGTTACCTTCCGTCTGTCCTGTGAATCCAAACGGAATTTGGTTTATGGCTGGGAAAGAAGAGTATGTTTATGTATGGGCTAATTCCAAAGAAATCTTGGAGCAATATTGGAAGATGTTTAGGAAATCAAAGCCAAGTGGTGTAAAATCAGATCTAATCTGAGATCTTGGCAACAGCCTTGTGAAAGAGTCAAATCTTGTAGTTACTGAGTCCTTAAACAAAAACATTAGTTTTAAAGCTTTCTGTTGATGTACCTGATCTTGGTTGTCTTGTTTCTACATCTCTGCATTGATCTGTCACCATAAATCATCACTGTATCTGTTGAAGCTCTATTCTATGTCTTCTGACCCGTTTTCAGTTCTAAGGAATTAATATAATTTGAAGCATATATTACATGGGTGGCCGTCTTTTCCTCAGTCAGAACACAGTTGAATCAGCTTCCTTCTGTTTGTCCTGGATAACCTCGTTTTGTTTTTCAAAATGTTTTTAGTACAACTCTAGACTCAACAATTTGGACTTGAAGGAAGTAGACCAGATAAAATTGTTTGGGCTCTTATAAGAGGAGGAGAAATTCTCAGCTGAATACTGACATCCAACCTAAACACCAGGTTATTCTGATCACTTTGCACAGAAAGGAAGAGGGAAGTGAGGTAAAACCTTTTTTTTAAAAAAATTGAATATTGTGGTTCTCCCATCTGACTTGATGCACATTTTAAGAGTCCTATATTAGTCCCAGTTATCTAGACTGGAAAACAGAACACGTAGTTTGGAATTATGCTGCTGAGTACAACTAAAAGTTGTGTGTGAGGTTCAATTGCCAAGCACAGGGCTGGAAGAAGTTATAAAGCAGGGAAAGCAGAAAATCTACAAACTGGTGAGAAATATCTTGCTGCAGTTGAGGGATATGGATGTGAAAGTGGCTGGATGCCTGTGGGTTCTTTGAGAGAAAATGATTCCCAGCTGGACAGCTAGTAGATTTGGTAGATTTGAAGATGCACAAATGATCCAGACATTCCTAATGACTATGAGCAGAAGCTTCCTATATCCATTTTCAGATGTGTCAAGTTTTGGCCCTGCCTCTGAGCACTTGCATGTCTGTGCTTTAGGGCTATTAGAGTCAGTAGCTTTACTCATTTGTAAAACATCTTGCAGAATCTGTCCCTATGGAAACAGTAAAGATTTAAGCCACTTTTCAAGGTGTCATTGATTAATTCTGAGCGTAGCTTTCCTTTTCTTGCTGGAGACTAATGATACAGAAGAATACTTACTTGGTGAGCTGTGGTTGTAGTTTCCTACCTTGTGGCTTAAATTTTGCTGAAACCTGCTATATTAAGTTCCAGTTCCTTCCTTATTCACAGCTGTAATAGTGGATGAATGAGGGAAATAGTGGTAACCCAGTACTCAAAAATATCCAACAAAAGTTAAAACACTAGTGGTTAAAAATCCTACATCTTCCAGAATATTCCAGGCATGGGGGACTTAAGACAGATTTCATCTGTGAGTGAGCAAAGGATAAGGTGAACTGATTTCCATGAAACTGAAAATGGGAAATGACTGTCCAGCCTGTGCTATTGCACAATATAACCAGTGAGAGTAGGGTAAGAAGATATTTCCTGAAATGTGTAGTGAATTCAGTACCGCCTCCTCCATCGGTGTCAGCCAACAGAAACTAAGGGGGGCAGCAAATGCCTTCTGGGATTAGTTACACTGAAAAAAAGTGGTGCTTTTTCCTGCTTGCTTATACGTTTGCCCACTTTGCTCACCGGACTGCAGTGATGCCTGCAGAGAAGCCCTGCTCCAGAGACTGTGTGCGTATACACATCCAGGAACACACAAAGGAAGCCCGAGTCTCCTATATATACTCTATGGAAATCCACAACCTGTGCAAACCCACTCTTGCTAGATTAGAAAATCCCTGCAAAATAAGTCTGACTTACTGAATGACGTTCTTTTATTTGCTGTTTGGCTTCCTGTGGGTCAGAACTCTTCAGCAGGTATCTTGAGCTGTTAACAGCCACACAGTTAACTTTAGCAGTAGACTGAAAACAAATAACCTGTTACACCCTCTGCAGTGACCAAGTAAGAAGGTGAGGCTCTGCACAGAGCAACAAAGTCAATTTACCACTTCCACTGGTATAAAAGGCTTTAAGGGCAAGAGGCTTAATAGTGGACTGTACGTAGTTCAGTGGTGGTAATAATTACAGATCAATTGCTACATAAGATGGGCAAGGAAGAGGGAACTTGAATAAGTTTCTCTGTGGCTCCCAACAAAGTGACGTCACTTGCCAAAAGAGTACATTTGCCCAGAGGGCCAGAATTACCTTTAGAACTACCTGCACTTGGTCACGGGCGTTCCAAACTGTTCTGTGCAAATGTAGATTTCATCCTTCCAGTTCTCTGGTTGCTGGGTGATGTGTTTCTGGTTTGTCCCATTAAATGTTTTGGGAAAAAACCCAATGTGTTTTTCTTCCAGAGGGAAAGATTCAAAATCTTAGTTCCCTGCCATGCAAAGGTCAAGTCTTTGAAGTGTCTCAGTCTGCTCAGGTTTGATATCCAAGGAGTTGGATAGGAGAAGTCTTGGCATGGAAAACTAGCTGGATACCTACCAGCACCAAACCAGGCTTTTCTTAGTCTTAATTGTGTATTGCATGGACTTGGATAAACTGTTTCCTGTTATAGCCCTGCTCCTAGTGGCCTTTCCTTACTGTGGCTAATAGATGCTGGATATTGGTAATACATGTAGAAAAGACAACTCAGGTCGAAGGATTTCAATGCATTTTACTAATAAGCCCATAAAGCTGCAAATAGGAATTGTCTACAGTCTGAAATTCAGCTGTAGAAGGCTATCAGCTAGCAAACCATAACCACGTGAGAGAGAAAGAACAGTAGCAAAGGGCCACCAATAAGCGAAGTAAGGAAGAAAATCTGACTACAGAAAGGGTTCTCCTCCTTGTTATTGTTGTAATTATGTATTTATTAATGGCCAGACTTCAAATGCACAGCTCAGTTTTTGAAAGCCCCTGCGTTGCAGGCACAAGGCTGTGAGCTTTCTGCTGTGCGGGACCAGGTCTGGCGCAGGACCAGGGGGTCTGTGTGTCCCCGCTGGGTCCGTGTGTCCCCGCTGCCGCAGCCAGCAGCTCCAGGCTGCCCCGCAGCTCCCTTCCTGGGAGTCTCCCTGCTTAGGAAGGACATTGTGCTGCTCTTCTTTCTCTCTGGGAGCTGGAAATTTCCCTGGGGTTACTTCTCTCTGAAGAGAACAGTACAGTAACAGAATAGTAATTTCCTATAATTTAAACAAGAGGTCTTGTGTGTTAATATGGCTGTTGTTCAAGTGAAGGCAGAGAGCTGGGGAGACAAAAGTTACAGAAGTGCCTGAGTTAAGTTTTTATATAACGTCGATTACTGTGATGCATAATGTAAGGCTCCCATATGTACAAGCACCTCATCAGAGCAGGCATGGTCCTTGATGGTGGAAGGCTTTTCAGCCCATTAAGAAATGTTTTTTCTAGTATGTCATTCTGGCTGTTCTCCCTATGAGCCTGCATTGGCAGCTAACCAAGCCGAAGGCTAGCACAGGTATCCTGCTGTGCGAGTGTTTAATTCCGTCCTCCTCGCCATCTAAAGTTTGTGCTTGTTTACTTTCTCTCCCTGAGCAGCCCTCTATCTGTTTACCCTGTTTACTCCTGGCACCCATCTTTGTGCAGGTATGAAATAAACAAATAGCTCAGTTCTGTGTGTAAAATCGGCTCACTGCACGCTGGCTACTGGACTCTGCTTGTGGGACAACGGTTGAGACAAGCTGCATGTTGGTGGGGTGCTGCATGCTGTCCCTGATGCTGAGGACCTCTGTTAGCCCCACCTCTGAATTTGGCAGAGAGATGATAGCAGTGGCTTTGGCTTTGGTCTGCTTCCCTTCCCCTCTCTCCCACCCGCCCCCCGGCCCCTTGTTTTATCTCACAGAATCATGGAATTGTCAGAGTTGGAAGGGACCTCTAGAGACCATCCAGTCCCACTCCCCTGCCAAAGCAGGGTTGCCCAGAGCACATCACTCAGGAGCATCCAGGCGGGGCTTGAAGATCTCCAGAGAAGGGGACTCCACACCCTCCCTGGGCAGCCTCTGCCAGGGCTCTGCCACCCTCACCCCAAACAAGTTCTTCCTCACATTGGAGTGGAACTTCCCATGGTCCAGCTTGTGCCTGTTGCCCCTCGTCCTGTCACTGGGAACCACTGAAAAGAGTCCGGCTCCATCCTCCTTCAACCCACCCTTTAGATCCTTGTCAGCATTAATAAGGTCTCCCCTGAACCTTCTCCTTTCCAGGCTGAAGAGCCCCAGCTCTCTCAGCCTTTCCTCATCAGGGAGATGCTCCAATCCCTCCATCATCTCTGTTGCCCTACGCTGGACTCCCTCCAGCAGTTCCCTGTCTCTCTTGAACTGGGGAGCCCAGAACTGGAGGCAGGATTCCAGTTGTGGCCTCCCCAGTGCAGAGCAGAGGGGGAGAGTGACCTCCCTCCACCTCCTGGCCACACTCTTCCCTACGCAGCCCAGGATCCCATTGGCCTCTTGGCAACAAGGGCACATTGCTGGCTCTCTGTGGACTTCTCTTCCAGGGACAGTAGTAGGGACGAGCCCTCGTGCTGAGCAGCTTTCTTAGTTCTCATTTCTGAGTGGCTACATCACAACACGCTGGGAAAGTGAGGAAAACATCTTGGGCATTCCCCTTCATTCAGGCACTGATATCTGGGCTGGCTGCTGCATTATACAGAGGTTTGATTCCATATAGATAACCAGGCAGCTGAATGCATATTTTTTTTTCTGTTAAAAGCAGAAGCTGAGCCAGTACAGTGGTATCCCATCATCGCTGCTGCAAGCTATAATGTGTCACACATTACAGTATGTAAATGTTCTTCAGACCTCATCTATGGAAAAACTTTGTAGGTCTGAGGAATTTGTTAGACAACTGACTGCTTTCAAAACACTGTAACTAATTCTTGCAGTACTTGGGATTTTTTAGTGCTGTCCCCATTGGGTGGAGCTGGAACCAGCAACTGCAGAATTGTGAGAAATGGGTCATGGGAGAGAAGTCAATGGGGGTGTGTCTAGGTCTGTCCAAGCTGCAGGCTCACCAGATGCTGAGATTCTGGGTCATGCAAAACACTTTTCCAGCTTCTACAGATTTGCCAGCTCCCGTCACTAGAGGAACACCACGTGCCGGGTATGTGTAGCTGAAAATGGGCAGGGTTTTGTTGTGAGTGTGCACAGTTTGCAGAACCCTGCTTGGGCTTGAAAGTGTAACGTTCTGCTGTTTTCAGCTATTATTAGTAGTAATTTTTTTCTTACGATCTCACTGTAGTATAGTGTTAGAAACCGCTTTTTGTCTCCCGACGGCGATCCGAAAGAAGAGGCCAGTAATACAGGGCAATTGGGGTTTTCTGAGAGAGGTTGTGCTTCCAGTCCCGTGGGGTCTGGGGTGCCGGGGGATGGTGGTGGGGGGAAGGATGGGGTTGCATGCCGTTCATAACCCTCTCTGAGCATGGGAAGGGAGCAGCCCCACGCTCACTGAGTCATCTGGGAGCAGACGACAGTTGTGCCATTCAGAGGGGGAACAGCAGCTCCTGAAACCCAATTACAGCTGGAGTTTCCATCACCATTCCCATTCCTGTTGCTGCTGGGGGTCTGAGGCAGGGCTGGGCCTGAGGGGACGGCACGCAGCCATCTTTGTCCAGCTCCCATGGAGGCCTCCCTCGGGCCCGCACAAGGCAAAACCCTGAAGCCCTCCTTCAGCACAACATCTCACCCAGCTGCAGAGACGCAGGCTGCTGGAAGCAGATGTGTCAAGACCACTTAGGTGGTGTGTAGTTGACTAAAGAGGCATCGCAGCCAAAAAGGGGGTGGGGGCAAAAATCTGCGTCGGGTCCCAGGGTGTCCCTGTGCCAGTTGGTGGCTGGCTGGCTGTCTCTGGGGTGTGCTGCAGGAGGGCAGCCCCTTGGAGCAGGGTGAAACAGCCCAGGGAGGCTGAAAGAGCCCAGGGAGGGTGAAACAAACAGCCCACGAAGTGGTGAAACAAACAGCCCAGGGAGGCTGAAAGAGCCCAGGGAGGGTGAATCGAACAGCCCAGGAAGGGTGAAACAGCCCAGGAAGGGTGAAACAACCCAGGAAGGGTGAAACAAACAGCCCAGGAAGGGTAAAACAGCCCAGGAAGGGTGAAACGAACAGCCCATGAAGGGTGAAACGGCTCAGGAAGGGTGAAACAGCCCACGAAAGGTGAAACGAACAGCCCCGGGAGGGTGAAAGAGCCCAGGAAGGGTGTCCGGGCGCTGTGAGGCGGGGGTGCCGTGGGGCCGGCGCTGCCAGGGCTGTGAGGGAGGGAGGGGGCCCGGTCCCTCTGGGGAAGCGGGGCCGCTGCCGGCTCCGGAGCTGCCCCTGAAACCTGAAACCCGGGCCTGCCTCTGAGGGCTGGCCCTGGGAGGCCGTTCCGGAGCCTGCTGCTGGATGTTCCACACATCCAGGCTCACCGAGCCGACCCCTCGGGCTGCTCCCGGCTGGGATTCCCGCAGGACGCGGGGTGGGAGCGCGGAGCTCCCGTGTGAGGGGGGTGGAGGTGTGTGGGAGGAGGGGGCAGCCCCGCGTGTGGACGGGTCGGCTGAGAGGAGGGGTGCGAAGGAAGAGAAACTCCCAAACGCATTGGGGCTGAAACAGGCTGCCACCGTCTCCGAATTTGTCTGGAGAGAGCGGCGCGCCGATGGGTGAGGAGCGGTGACCCCGCGGCTGGAAGGCGGGAGCCCCGGGCCGGGGCCGTTCCGGAGCCGGGCGCTACCGCCAGGGCCGGGGTAGGTGGCACCGGTGGGGGATTTTTATATCTTGGCAGCAAAACCGTGGGGTCTGTTGCGGGACAAATGGGTGCTGCAGAGCAGGAAGCGGTGGCAGCAGCTGCCTGTG
>NW_015090920.1:716297-811221 GCF_001431845.1 Calidris pugnax | reverse complement strand
GGGGGGGTGTAGGCATCTTTTGAGTGTTGTTGTGTGCTGTTGTTTCTTAACAGCGTGAAATACTTCATAACGGGATTCCTTTCTGTCGGTTTTAGGCGTACAAGCAGACTGTATGTCGCCCGGCTACTTGTTGGCTTAAATATAAGTAAAAGAAAGCCCTTTGTGCTTTCGGCGATCTCCGCCTTAGTGCTGGTCGCCGGGTTTGTGAGGGGTGGCTGAAAACCTGCCTCCTTCCTCCCAAAATACCTGCCACCGGCTTCCAGAGATAAGGTCCTCACTGGGACAGGCTTTGCAATAAGGACTCCGATTGTAGTCACCAAAGAGTTACGGAGCCTTCAGTGGATTTTTAGAGCTACCGAGTGGATTTCCTCTTTTTCCCCTCTGTAAGGCTTGTATGGAATATCCATCTATCTTTCTTATTAGTAACGTGCAGGTATGTTGTCAGTTTGGGAGTTTTCGTCTTTCAGCAGAGCGGAGAGTAGTGAATAATTCGGTTTTGATGTTAGAAACATTTTTACAACCGATAACTGGAAATAAACAGTAGGGTTGTTTTTTTTTTTCAAATAGGCGCCCTTGCCCCATATAGGTAGAAATAAGAAACGAAAATAATTCCCCGTGTAGCACAGTGACTTCATAACACTGAATTTGTCTAATATTAATCTGAATTCTGTTTGTCTGTGTTAAATAGCATGGTTGCTGGGAGAGGGCAGTAACTCGTACTGGATCAGCAGGTATTAAGATGGTGTTAGGTTCAGTTTTTCTGTTGCGGAGTAATTCTGTACCTAGAAGGTGACAATAACTTCTGTACATACAGGGGAAAAGGATTGCCCATGGGGTAAGAATTAAGGGAGGGGGCTTTAGTTAATACAAGGGGCAGAGCATCTTGTCCTGGCCAAAAATCCTTAAGTGGCATGTCATGCTCACAGAAGGCACACAGAGTTACACACAGAGGTAGAGAGAAGGGAGGACTGAGAGTCAAGTGCCTGTTTCCAGTCCCATGAAATTTTCATGTTGTGGCAGGTTTTGTTATTGCAAAAGGCATCTTCTAGTACGTGATGAAGTGACTTGTGTTAAAAATAAATGTGCTTAGAACTTGTGCTTCTTTGTGCACAGTGTCTAAAGTTGTTTGTCTGCCTCTTCGGTGATTGTTGTCCTGTCTCTCAGCTGCTTTTTTTCTTCTTCTTTACTTGGCTTTCATTCTTTACTGAAATTACACAGGTTTAGTTTGGAAAAAATAGTGTGCCCACCCCAAAAGCAAAAAAAAAAAAGTCCCACAATCAGTAAAAAATGTAAAGCCGTGTAGAAAATTCAGCTAACAGCATGATTCTGTCTGGAAGGAGTGGCTTCTTTGCAACACGCTTCTGGGTGCCAGTGAGAGGTGGGTGCTGTGGGTTGTTCCTTTAAGACGTTTGCCTCTCCTGTGTTTGCAGGCTGGTGTGTGAAAATCCCTTTTGTTAGCAGTCCTGTAGTTAGGTTCAGTTTTCTGAAGGAGGAGTTTAGAAAGAGAGAAATGAAGATCCCTTAAAGGAAACTGCCTCACAAGTAATAGTTTGAACTTCTGATAAGGTCATGTCTTCAGAAGTAACTAGAATAGAAAACCCCTGCGGAGCTCCACGTACAGCTAAAGCACACAGGCATCTCTCAGGATTGTTTCATCTCTTGCTGCTTGATTCAATATCTAATTTTCTTAAACACACCAGGTGCAAAAAAAAAAAAGAAAAAAAAAGGGAGTTGAAATTCCTGGTGGGTATTTTGAAGTGATTTGCATCCTATTACCTTTAGCTGTCTTCTCTGCAGGCTGTTCGGTGTTTATTGTGACCTGATGGCCTTTGGAAGTGTGGTTTATTCCTGGAGCTATTACTTACTGGCTTTGTCTATATTGGGCAGAGGCAATGCTTGACATGATTTTTTAATTTTTTTTTATTAAGTAACCTCCTGAAACATAGTGCAACACTTCATCATGTTAGGGTGGCATTTGTGTTGTAAACTTTCTTGTGGGTGAATGCACTGTGTGTTAGCTTTCAGCCAGGAAGGAAAAGAAAATGTTGTCTTCTCGGCATTCCAAAACAAGAAAAACACTGAAGGAGAACACCTGCTATAGGTTTTTTGTTCAGTGTCTGAAACTTGGCTTTCTGTGATGTTGTGGACTCCAGGTAAGATGAGTGGCTGATATTGTTGGACAATAAGGAAACACACCACTTTTAATGAAGCTTCTTACTCCACTGCCAGTCTTGGGAAGAACAGAAACTTTAAAAGACAACAGGGGACAAATTTTCAGCTTAGATTCTCTTCCTGCATGCAAGACTGCAGAAGGTGCTAGTGGTAAGATTTGGTCTATGTTAGTTTCTATTACTGTGCTAAAAGCAAGAATTTCTAGTTAGAATTATTTTTTTTTATAGTTGTTGCCTGCATTTATTTAGAAAACCTTGATTAGGTTGGTGGTTTTTTTGTTTTGTTTTGTTTTTTTTGTTTGTTTGTTTGTTTTTTTTTTTTAATTGAGGGATAGTGGGTGGCTCAGTTCTATAGTACTGGAAAGGGCATGAATATACCAAACATCTCAAAGATGGGTGGTGTGCTTAAGCTTCAGCAGCATCGCAGATAACAACAAGCCCTGTGTTGAGGGCTTGATAAAGACAGGTGAGACAGATGAAGACTCTTCATCTACAGAGATGTAATCAAATTCTGCTGAAACCCCAGCCCTATAGCAGCAGGGAGGGCACGCTGCCTTGGGTGGGAGCGGTACTGGGGGAGCCAGGAGAGGCTGCCTTGCCCAGGAGCAGGTGGATGGTGTTAGGAGGCAGCTAATTTTGGTCCCTGTGGGATCCCAACCACAGCAGGACAGCCAGGAGCTGATGTCTCCCAAGCCCCATAGGTTTTTTGTCTTTACTTTCAGTTGGTGCCCCCAGGATGTGCCTGCAAGCTGGCTGTAGCAGCCAGTCTGTAAGTGGT
Organism: Calidris pugnax; assembly: GCF_001431845.1. NCBI lineage: Eukaryota > Metazoa > Chordata > Aves > Charadriiformes > Scolopacidae > Calidris > Calidris pugnax. The sequence goes on along the minus strand of NW_015090920.1, from coordinate 808,272 downwards.
GTGAGGAGCTGCACGCTGAGAAACTTCTTCCTGTTCTGCAGCTTTTTGTACATTTCCTGGCCCTTTCCTTCTGCTTCATCATTTTGCCAGTTACATGTGGGTGATCAAAATGTTGGTGGTAATGGCTGGAGTGAAGCTCTAAATTTATTTTGTATTTAATTGGTTATGAATGCAAAATGAATCGTAAGGGTCCTTGATTAGTTCCCATTATAAGCTAGATCATTTATTTTCAAGAATAAAATTTTCTGTTTTGCTAACAGAAAGTCACTTGATAGACTCTCAGTGCTCTGAGAGTCTACCACTTGGTATTCACAGATACTCACTTGGTATAATTATCATCAGTCTTAAAGTATGTGCTTTACTGCTTGTTTCATTTGACTGTCTTTAACTGTCAGCTTTGTTAGCTCTGGTTCTTATTAGCTCTTTGTAGAATAGCTTTCTTTATCCAGATTTCTACTCCCTCTCGAGTTACTGTCTTATTCTTCGCCTTCTCTTTGTAAAAGTGGAAAATAAAGTTCCTTCTTTACATTCTTTAATTATTCCAACCTTTTTAAAATGGTTTCCAGTTTTCTAAAATGCTTCTAAGTGTTCGAATGGCAGTGCTGGGGGTAATACTTAAGGTGCAGTCCTGTGAAATCCAGAGACACGATGGTCTTTATATTTTCTTTTTGCTTGTTAAATAGTCTTGTGATGACACTAGAAATGGGGCTGTTGTGTTGAACAGGGACCTCAGGGTTTCCTTCAGGAGGATGCTCTCAGGTGCTGTCGGTTCTTCACAACTTGTGGGTCTGCTGAGCAAGAACACAGTGGCTGGTGCACAGACAGCTGTCTGTCAGCCCCCTTTCCTCTTTGTAATTAACAGTCGCCTTGGTATTTGTCACCTGCACAGTTTTTCAGTCCTGATCGTTATTTTTCTTCTTTTTTCTTCCAAGTCATTGGCTAAACTGCAAAAATAGATAGTTCCCCTGAGGCTAGAAACCACAATGGTCATGGGTTTTGACTTAGCTGTTAATTGAATTAATTTTTGTCTGCCTGGCTCAGTTCTTGTTTCGTTGGGCTTTCCGAATGAAAGTGTGATATTTCACCAAGCCGGAGGCCTTGAAGGAGCGTAGGAGCTCAGTGCTTTTAACTTTAACAAACTTCTGTATTTTACTGTTGCACTCGTTAATGTGGAGGGGCCTTCATGCTCTATAGCTCAGTGGCACAAACTTGAGCAACAGGTATTGAACACCTTGACAATGTTTATATCGTTTCTTGTCAAAAAATACCTTACATTTTCCTATATTTAGTTCTGTGCAATTTTTGTATAATAGCAATTATGATTAGTAGCTCTTTAGCAAAGAAATTTTTTCATGTCTGTTACTTCCAAGAAGTACCTGGTGTGTCCCTGCCGTCCTTTTCCCACATCTGCCTTTGCTTTTAGAGCAGCTTAAATTTTACCTGGAGTGTTGTCCTTGGCCTGCTAGTTTGAACAATCACGAAGTGTTATAAAAACTAAAATGCAAAACCGCAGCAATTTGCCTGTATATGGGAGTCTGTAACATCTCTCTAGTTGTCACTAATTGGAAGAACCAAACATGCTTTTTCCTACGTTAGTGTGGTCTGGGACAAAATGTGTTGGCTGTTTCCATATTTTGGGCTATTTCCCTGTTTTGCAAGGAGGTGAAGGGGTCCGTCAGCTGGCAGAGAAAGCAGCCTTCCAGTTGATCCTTACTCAAATGACCCAACCTCAGCTCCGGTAGCAGGATCCTGGGTTTTCTGAAGCTGCCTTTCTAGCTGTTTCTTTAACTTCCTATAGCTACCACATCCTCTGTTGGGAGAAGAAAAATGTGAAGAAGGATAGCAGTGACACCCAAAGGGCTAGTTTGCAGCTTAAGCTGGAAAAGGGTGACAAGAATGGTCACGGACACAGCACAGCTTCTGCCCAAGAAACAGCAAAGCAGGAAGGCACTTTTCAGCCTGGAGATGAGATGACTGAGAAAACTGCTTTAACGGGTGGCAGGGAAAGGGTGAGGAGAGGCCAATTCTTCCCTTATTTTCCAGTACAGGAATGCCAGGGTTTATCCAGGAGTGATGGTGGCAGGCTCAAAACAAATGAAAGGAGGTAGTACTATGCACAAAACGTAAATAAGGTGAAATGAAGATGCGCAAGTACTTGCCAGAAAATGTTGTGTTTAGTAAAGGGAGAACCCAGTTTTAAGGGGTAACTAGCCCGAAGTATTGTTGCGTGCTTGTCTTAGTTATCCTGCTTGTCCCAGAGGTTTTACTTCAGTCACAGATGATGGGATGCTGGGCTGGGTGGACCATATCTATCCCATTGCAGCCATCCCTTTGTTCACTTTTGATCCTCTTTTTTTGGATGTTACATATGCAGGGGAAAAAAAAAACCTATCTGATATTCTGTTTGTGGCTTGATGGAAAGGACCTGAATGACCAGAGCAGACCATTGCTATACGTGAGGGCTCGGCTTCTTCTGTTGAAAACATGTGGACATAAGGAATGATAAGAGCTGGTGTTGCGAAGCAAGTTGTGATGAGTCTTTTTGCTTTTGATTTTTAAAGATCCCAAACTTGTTTCCAAGTAGGGCTGTGGGGGATGTGTGGGGACAGTCTTACAGGATGAGCATTTAGAAAATGAATCCCATGAATTCAAGTGGAGCAGACCCTCTGAAGCCTCCTGGAGCTTACTCAAACAGGGAGTCTTTCTCTACATACTGTGCTTGACAGCTGGCACTGTAGAGGTGGAAAAAGAAGCAGCTGAAGTGCTACAATCCCAGTGTACTTAGTGATTATTTAGCAAAAGGGAAAGCACAACAGTCAAGGGTGACTTAAAGTATGCTTAAGGCCCCTCTTGTGTTGCTTGAGAAAGAAAGATATTCAGAGGCTGCAGACAATTAACTTTGCTTCTTGTTCTTCAAATCCTAATTTGTGGATCAGGTGGATGTGGCGGCTGCCCCCCGTGGCCAAAATGGTTAACAATTTTTTCAGTATTTTTTTGGGGAAAAAAAGGTTCAGTAAATCCCTAGGCCTTGAGAAGCTCTGCATTCTCCAAGGTCTTATTGCCACCATGGCCATCTGTGTTTAAAACTGGCTACTTTAGTTTAGCTGATTATTACTGTAATGGAATGTTAATCACATTTGCTTTACCTACTTGGGCTTGGACTGGGAAATAAGAATTGCAGTTATCAATAGAGCACAGAGCATGATAAAACTCATTCTTAACACTTCCAGATGGAACATAACAGATTACTGCAATTTGACGATGAGTATGTGAATGCAGACATGGATCTAGGAGATGAAGACAGGCTTCTGAAAATCTATGTATTTAATGATATCATTGCCTAATTACCAAAGAATTGTCTTGGAAAGTGTGCTGAGTAATTTAGGGTCTTAGAGTTGTTGTTAAATATGAGATAACGGTGAAGGAAAAGGCTGTGCTGTACATCTGCTTATAATTATAAACTACCTACCGTAGTATTTTGATTGTCCACAAGAAGTCAGAGCAAACAGCCTGTTTGCTGTGTAAGCTTTTACGTAGTGGAGCCTCTAGACACTTCCTTCAAGGGTTTGGGTTTCTGGTGGTTTTCTGTGTCTGTGTGTTTGTATTGATGGTTGGCTGGTATTGAGCTTTTATGCCTTTTCTGTGACTGAGATCAAAACTGCATGTCAGATGCATGGATAGTCACTGTGATTATCCACTACTGAGTGGTCTTGCGAAACACAAAACAAGAAATCCTGGATGCTAGAAGGAAATCTTATCTCTGTCAGTTGCAGTATTTGTGCAGCTGTTCCCACAGATGTTTCTTTTTTCTGCCTTTTTTTTTTTTTTTTAATTTCTCCTAAGGAACAAGTAAACTAAGGGAGAAATGTTAAAGGGCCTCCCTGGAAAAAGAGAAAACTTGCAACGCCTTTTAGTTTGGAGATAGTGATGTACCTTGTTTTAAAAGGACAGTGAATTCTTACTTTATGTTTGCAAGTACAAAGCCTGCATAGGCTCTGTATTCAGTAGAGCTAAATGGATAAATACGGCTAAAATGTGAGTTTTGTGAATAGGCTTTAAGAGTCAGAATCTGACTGTAGTAATTGGGGATCTTAATAGCATTACTGGAACTCAAATTGGTTTGATCTCAGTAATTTCAGGGTAAAATTTGCTGAGTTTAGAATTGAATAGGAAAAATCCTGGTCAAAAAGCTTGTTCTGTCGGAGTTCTGCAGCATCGCTAAAAATAAAGTTTCATCATGAAAGCATAGTAGCATCCCCTTCATCCTCCCCCCAGTCAGTAACTGGTTTCAAGATTGGGGTCTAATTTTGTTCATATGTCTTGCAAAATATCATTCAGCATCCATTGTAAGGCAGGTTCATTCACTGTTTTAAAAAGCAAATACAATTCTATTATATGGCAGTGGGAAGTCTCGAAGGTTCCATTTGAAATAGAGTTCAAGTAAAAATTCTTCAAAAGTCAATAAATTAATTAGCATGTAAAACATTGTTAACATTCAATGCATGATGCTGACCCCCCTTCCCCTCCTAGGAGAGGTCATGGTTTAGGCCGAATTGGCCAATTACGAGTGACAGATGCTCTCCCCTCACCTCTCGCTCCAAGGAGAGGAGGAGGAAGTTTAAAGAGATTTATGAGTTTAGAAGGAACTAAAATACTTTCATAAACTACTTTAATGAAATATTAATAATAAAATAAAGAGAAAATAATGAAATAGATACGATATATACAAAACCATGTCAGGCTCCCGGGATGACGTCCCCGGCAGGCACTGGGGAGGTCCCAGACTGGACTCAGTGATGGATGGGAACTGGGTTCCAGCTCTGAAATCAGGAACGCTCGGATTGGTATCAAAGGCAGACGAACAGACAGGGTCCTCCTCAGACGTTGGCCATTGAAGAAAGACTTGATCCCTCAGCTTTTACACTGAGCACGGGGCAGATGGGATGGAACACCCTGTTGGTCAGGTTTGGGTCACCTCTCCTGTCCCCTCCTCCCCACAGGTGGGACCCCTCTATGCTTTTCCGTTTCTGACCCTCCAACAGGGCAAATAATGAAATTAGCTGACCTTGGTTGTTATAGCAATAAGTATAAGCAAGGGCCTCTCTGCACACCCTTCCTTGGCATGAACTATAAACACTGGTCTGATCACTCTGAGAACGAGCAGTTTTCTCCACAATATGCCATTAATTTCAGGGAGTTAGAACAGGCTGAAATGTAAAAGTACTGAACAGAAAGTTTGTGCTATTTTACCTCAAACCAGGACAGGAGAGTACAGGGCTCAAACTGGAGTCAGTTAACTTCATCCTCCAGAAATGTGTAATAAATTATATTTAAAAAACCATACATTTGTATAAATAGGGATCTATATCTTGATTCCGACAGGCTTTTTTAGGTTGGGTTTTTCTCTTGGGGGACACAACGAAGTAAGTGGCTGAAGGCTGTAAGAAGGCACTTTGTAAGTAGTGTTTTTGTGTAATGAAAACTTACAAAAAACCAATCTATATCTGTTCGTAAGCAAAAGGGACCTGGTACTTTTTGGGTTGTTTAGTTTTCCATGTAACCTGGTAAGTGTGTGATGTCTGCTGCCTGGGCATAACCAACCGTACTTCAGGCCTCTTTTTTAAGAGAAAATCAGACTGGGTTTTGTGTATTCTAGTTAAAATGAGAGAGCAGCCATAATCTCTGCACAGAAATATATCAGGTGGGTCAACATCAGGGAGGGAACAGAACCGTTTTGGGTGATAATGCAGGGGTACATGGGTGTAGGCTGTCCGTGAGTGTGCTGGCTTGAAAAAGGAAATTCTAACAGAGTGAGGAGTTCCTGGGTAGCGTTGGGAACGTGGGCTGTGAGGTGAGGGGAAATATTAAAATGGCTCTTTTGGTGGTGCTTTTTCCATATCTGAAAGTAACTGTGTTGCTGGCTCCCATGGGGCTTCAGAAGCTGGGCTTAATGAATCGGGAGATCTTTTCCTCTCCTGCCTGTTTGTCCTGCATGGACAGTTGTAAAAGAGTAGTCTAGTCCCGATCCGTAAGAATGTTTTACGTGTATTGTAAGATGTGCCAGGGCAAAGATACAATTGAACAGCAAATCAACATGCTCAGAGGAGTACTCTTATTATTTTCACTGTGCTGATTCTGTCCTGTAGTGAGCCGACTATCAGTGCATCTGGTAACTTTGCTGATTTTGAAGAATTTACTAGGTTTTGGCATTGATGTTCCAAAGAATTCTGGTCACTTGCCATGATGATTTGACCCCTGATTTGGTCAGCTCTTACTGGTAGGCTCCACCACAGTTAGAAATGGTTGTGGACTCTGCCCTTTGCAGTGGTCTGTGGGTCTTTGTGTGGGAGCAGCCACGTTAGTCCCTTCCAATGCTGCTTCCTGCCAGGGAGAAGGGGGAGAGGGAAGCTTCTGGGAAGGAGCAGGGGGCAGCTGCGGTGATGACTCCATAAATTTGGGAGCTTGGCACAGTTTCTTATTGTGCAGCTCTTAACGCATCTCGCGGGTTGGCTGTTGAGTCCTCTTCTGTTTAATGTACGCTCAATTTCCATGTATGTGCTCCTGCTGAGGAGGCCAGGGCTGACGAGCCCTGCAGTGCTCTGGGCTGACACCAGGTAAGGACTAAAGCAGCGGTTGGGTGTGCACCACACGGCACACTCAGTGCCAAGGCTATTTATCACCTAAGGAGATTAGGCCGTCGTGCAGCGCGGGCTCGTGCAGCTCCTGGGACCTGGAAGAGTGCGTAACAGGCGTTCGGCATCGAGGTCATCATCTGCCAGCATTAGAGAGAATATCCTAAATGCTGAGACTCCCCTCAGACATTTGCACGTTATTTGATGGTGCCACTCCTGGGAGGAACAGGAAGGCTGCGAAACGTGAGTTTTATAATGTCTTACTTTCATGAGGACTACTAGAAAATGGTGTCTTAGCCAGAAGGACATACTAGTTATTGATATAAATGACTACGCACTAAGTATTTTGCATCTTACGTAAGTATCTAGTAACTAATGTACGTGGTGGAAATACTCAGTAAAGGAAATAATTTCTAGTCTGTGCTGTTATACTAAATGCTGAATGAATCCAGGTCAATGAAGCAATAAAGAAAAGGTTACGCTACTGCAGTGGCAGAGGAAAAACTGGAAAAATGGGATCAAAGCAGTGCTAGTGAGATTTCAGAGGGACATGCCTTTGTGATATTTCAGTTTCTTTTCCAGGGATGTGACAAACAGGCAGTTATCACCGAGGTGTTGCCGTGGACAGGTAGTATGGCATAGAATAGATCTGATTTCACTCGCAGACTGATTATCGTGATAGTGCTACTGGACTGATAAATTGTAGACAGAACGATTGGGATGTGTTGACAGATGTGGAAATGTGGCACGAGGAGCTAATTATTTCTCAAATGATTAGTCAGCATTTTTTTTTGCCTTTTTTTTGGCCTTAGAGTTCATTAAAAGCGTTCACCTACCATTTAGCTCTCCCTTATAAGTTATTATTACCTTGGGACAAGAAGGATCCTTAGGTTTCTGCTTTGAAAATACCGAGCTGCTTCTGCCTCCTTTGGCAAGGGCAGGTCAGTGGTGCTGGGCTGTGCACCAAGCCTCCAGCCTCCTTGGAGGGGAAGGGAAGTATTTGTAGTTCATAACAGATGTTTGGTAGGACGCTAAGAATGTTTTGTGGCTGTGCTCAGAATGCACAGCTGGGCTGCAAACCCGGGGTGTCCCATGAGCTGAGGCTTCTGAGGAAAAGTTAGCTTGGGTGACTTTGCTCGCCGTTGCAGCACTGTGACATTTATAGCTGCAGTGTCTTAGTCAGGCTGGTGGGATTGTCTGTGTGTGGACAACCAAAACTGAGCGTCTGCGGGCCTGTGATATCACTCGGTTATGAAGACACTTTAAGTTAGGTCATACTTATTTTCTAATGCTGTAAAACATCCAACAAATCTCCACACAACGTGGTTTTTGGGGGGAAAGAGAGTACGGTAGCTGTGATTTCATTTTTTCACTCAATGGTTTAATTTTTTGAGCTGCAGGAACATCTCTCTTCTTTTTGTACTTTCTTCTTGGGGAAAAAGTTTAGTGTTTTCTTCTGAATCTTGGCGGTACCACGTGATGGACTGCTGTGTGTGTGACAAGTCAACGGGCTGTTTGGTTTCCTCTGTCACACAGAAAGCTCTGATGTGGGTACAGTGTCACGTACCTTACGGATTCATAGCCTAACTGCTCCTTGCATCCCTAGCTGGGGGTCAGACAGCCCTTGTGAGATACAGTTTGCGTGCAGCTTATTCAAAGTAGTCTTGAAGTACTCAAAAAAGTTGGTGATAACTTCCTGTTAAATCCATGCATGTCACTGAGCTTTCTGAAGTCCTGTTCTTTAACATATGTGGTGCACACCTCCTCTACGTCTTCATGCATTGAAAGACGCTGTTTGTTTTCCATTTTCAGTTCTCTAATTTAAGTCTGGGATGGAAAGGCATATAAGATAAAAAAGAAACCTATTTTACTCAAAGAATTGCTCCTGTCTGCCCATTTTTACTGTTATGGAATGCTCACATAAAAGAAAAGGTGGTCTGTTTGCCAAATCTTCCGCTGAAGGAATATTTAGTAATATCACTAAGGTAAGGTGGGTAATCTGGGATTTCCGGAAAGAGCTGATCTTCTGCCCATGTCTTCTATCTATGTGGAATTTCTGCTATTTAGAAATTGTGACTAGCAGTGCCTAACACTGAAAGTCTTGTATTCACCCACCCCAGTGCTTTTGAGAAAAAGTAAATAAGTAAGATAGAGTACTTTTCTTTTACATCCCAAGATGAGATTTATTCTCGCCTTTGATCCACCCTTTCATGATTCCATGCAGTAAAGAGGTAATGTTCCTCTGGAGAGTAACCAAAAGTATTAGGGAATTGCCTAGAAGCATGGAAACCAAATAGCAAGCATGTCTAAAATCTCTCTGTACAGGGGGATTGCTGCCCAGTTCCAGCCAGTATGTGTTGAATATTGGCTGTGGTACGGCAGGACAGCTGAATGCAGGCAGGCTGATGGATGCTGACATGGAAAAGACTAAGTGTGGAACTGGTGGTAGCAGGGTCCTTTCTAGATTAGTGTGAAGTTAATGTCTGTGCTTAAAGAATAGGATGAAAACTTGAGCTCAGAAACAAGCTGTGTGCACTCTGGACATCTGGAAGAAGTAGATTTGTGTGTGTGTTTTCAGAAGCACGCAGGAGCACAGCTTTTAGCATCTGCTATAGGTGACTAGCAAGGAAAGGGTTGAAGTCTTATCGCAAAAACAAAAAGAGGATTTATTGGCAATGTTAAGAAATAAATCACAGAGCCCCATTGACCTGTTAAACAAGCTTCTCGGATTGTGCATGTTTAAAAGCAAAAGGACTTGAATGGTTCTTCTAGTTTATAAACTTGGATGCCTAAACAGATTGCTTGGATACTGATACGAGCAAATAGTTTGTTCTGAGAGTCATTGAAACTGGAACAAAAAGAAACTGTGTTTTTTGGCTACTCTGTCATTTGGAGTATTTTTGAGGCTAATAAGGTAGGGAAAAGGAAAGTAGTCTGGAAATCATGACACGATCCTGTAATTTCTCCCCCTTTAACCAACCTATTAAAACTTTACAGAGCTCTTTAAGGGAGTGTTTTAAAGCTACAACTTGTCATATTTGTGGTGGTGGTGGTGAAACACCTCCGCAGAAAGACTGGGTGTTTTAGCTGAAAGCTTATGTGAAAATACATTAGTTTTGACTAAGTTGTAATCAGAAGGTCACTGAATCAGAAGGTCACTGAATCAGAAGGTCACTGAATCAGAAGGTCACTGAATTCGAAGATGCTGTTGGTGAGACAGAGGGACTCATTTGCTGTCCTGGGACAAAAGAGCACAAGGGTAAAATTGCTGTTTCCTTTGGAGTGACCAGAATATATTTGGTTTGTGTTTTTTTTTTAATATTACAGGATTTTTACTGCCCCTGCTTAATATATATATATATATGCGATGTCATATACTATAATAAAATCGTCAGTTCCATTGTTTTAAATTATGTTTGAAATGAAAACCAAATAATGCTTTACTATTAAGTAGCATCTCTCATTAAGGCCTTGGTGCTTCATTGTAACGTTAGAATGGCTGATTGTTTTGGCCGTGAATTTTGTGAAACAGTAAAGGAAGGTGCAGAGGTTGAAAAAACTTCTAAGGGTAGGTGTTCTAGAGATGGGACAATAATATTAAGGTCTCCTAAGTTGGGAAATAGAAAAGAAAGCCTTGGTCTTAACACTTGTACACTCAGGAGGGGATTGAATTGACTTGATAAACTGGTGTTGTTTGGGCAAGGAGTTCATGGAGAAGGAGGCAGTGAATTTTCTTGCATGTTTTGTTTCTTTTTAGATGTATCAGAGCAACTTTATTGTTGAGATCCTGAAAGCATGGTCCTACATACATTGCTGCCAGCTTTTGCCAGTGCTATTTAGGCTTGCATTTGCCCTTGTGAGTGAATAACTTTTTTGTTTGACTTGGCAACATTTCAATAAATAGCTAATAAATGAAATTCAGATGTATGTGATTGTTTCTTGATGCCATGTCACTTTATTTTTTAGCATTACCTATTTCCTTATGGCCTGTCTAAAAGTGCTTAATTTTCTAGTTGTAGTGTCTTTTTAATGATTTATTTTTTGTCACCCATTGGTCTGTTGTATGCTATGCTAGCTTACTTTGAGAAAATCTTGTAGAATTACCATGATTTTCAGGGGTATACATGAATGTGGCAGCCTGCAAAATGATGTGTAGAGTGAGGATCTACAAAATTCTCTGCTGAAAAAGGATTCTGGAATCTGGAAAGCGTATTGCAGGAAAAATAAGACACTTCAGGCTGCCTCCTTGAGAAGTGCTGTTGCATTGTTTTAAACATTGTTATTATACAGATGAAAAGTTTAAGTGGAACTATGTTATTGGCAGAGCTGGTGAAAAAGAATCTTCATGGTAGAAAATCAATAATTACCATGGCACTCTCAGCATTTGCACCACTCCACAGTACCCGGCTGGCACTTATTCATTGTATTTGCTTCTTGTTAAAAGTCACGCTTTATGTCATTTAGTAGCACAAATGTGTGCCTCCATGCAGCTGTTAAACTTCCTTAGACATTTGGGAAAGGAAATATTAAATGTGAACACTTTGCAAGTGTTCCCTGCAAGAAAATAAATTTTCTCCATCAGTTAGGAAACAGGCACCATATCGTGTTATTGATCACAACCAAGGAAAATACTCAGTTTTGTCTTGCTGTAAAATTCAGGAAAACCTTTGACTAGTTCAGGGTGGCATTCTGCAGAAATGCTGCATTATTTTGAGCATCTGCGGTGGAGGAGATTTAACAAAAAATTAAATTAAGTGCTTACATCTGATCTTAAGTGTTTTAATGCCTTGAGAATTGTCTTAAATGTAATGGTGAACTTGAAACTGCTGCTTTTTTTGAGCAACCATGGAAATGAGTCTTCTGTCGTCCCCCCCCTCAGTTAGCCATCCATAATTTCATGTTCTCACTTAGGATCTGTGTTGTGACGTTTTAAAAGCCACATATATAGGCTTAAGCATCAGGAAATGATAAACTATGTTATGAATGATTCAGTCATTTCTCAATAATTAATTGAGAGCAAAGGTCTTCAGAATAACTTAGACTGTTTCTTCAAAGTTATCCTCATTTTGCTGTGGGTTTTTTTGCAGCTAAAATGGAGAAGCTGTCCACCAGAAAAGTTTTAGTTATCAAAGTACAATGAAATCTTGTAAGCTTGTGTGACGGCTGAATACAAACATGCTACAGTAAGAGCAAATTTTTATCATTCTTCTTGACAGCCAGATTTTGACTGGACCCTTTATGGGTGCGTAGGTCTGGCAAATAAAAAAAAAAAAAAAGAAAGGTCCTCTGGAGAAAACAGAAGACAAGCTTCCAAATTTTTTTGTGTTTGTAACCTACCTGAGAGCTGGTTGTAATAATATTCCATTCCTGTGTGCATTCATGCAAGTAATGTACATGGCACGTGTTTAGCACAGGGAAGGACTCTGAGAATTTAATGGGCTAGTAGATACTGTGTTAGTAAAAGACACTGTAAAAACTGGATGATTATTTCACATACAGTGGAAATAATTAGCAGTGAGGGATACTAAGCTGTGTTTTCCTGAACTGCTGTATTTTCATAAATTCAGAGCCTCATTTAACATTTTGAGCTTGGTATGAAATAATTAAAACCTCAAAACATGGGAAATCTGAAACAATTGGCAGTAGCACAGCGGAGAAATTTCTTGGCTAAACAGTAAAATAAGCATGTCTTCAGAATAGGCATTTTGTGTTTATGTATTAGGACCTTGTGAACAGCTTTGGCTTTATGGAGTCATCGTCAATCAGGATGGTGATCATCTTTTTTTTTTAGTACAAATGTGGATGAAAGTGTAGAGCATGGAAAAACTGAACTTATGCCACATGCTATACATGCATTTCCATTTCTGGCTTTGAAGAAATGGTTTGATATGGGAGTAGTCCTCGCTGAACACCTGAAGGCTTTTGCTGGGCAGTGGAAAGGTGGTGCTTGTTTTTGTTCTCTTTTTTTTTTTTTAAGTTGCTGCCAGTGATATTGCTGATGTACTTCCCAAGCTACTGATTTGGTTGCCTTAGACGGCTGATGTTTATCATCTTCCCCTTTAAGTTGTTGTTTTTCTCCTTGGTGTTTGCATCTTTCAGACATTTGTGGAATGTTTGGTGTGCTTTTCTTGGCTGTCATGGTGTCAGTCCAACCAAATGCTCATCTTCATTCCTCTGCCCTGAATGTATTCCAAGTTATCTTTGTTGTTTCCAGTGGAGAAGAATCAGACTCGGTAAACAAGCTGGCGATATGTTCATATGATGTATTATTTTCCGTAGAGAATTGGAAGGCAAGTTTGCAAATAATTTGTTATGTATTACCGCTGTTATGAAATTGTAACGAAGAAAGAGATCTATGTGTACTCTGAATTCCTTTCAGACTACTTTTTTCAAAGTTAGCAAGTTACGTTTTTCAAATGTGAATCTTGCAAGAAATAGCCCAGAGTTGCAGTGTCTTCTCTGTCTGTTCTTTGTCCATCAAATGTCATTCTTGTAGTTCTCATGAGGATCAAATTGTCTTATAAATCTTAAAGGCAAGTTTCTGTACAACAGCAACCACTTCAAAGCTTAGGATAAGAAGGAAAAATCCAGAATCGCTTTGACAAAGTTGTGAGTTTTGTAAATTGTCCCATCACTTCCAAATTACCACTATCAAAGCCTTTTTCTCAGGGATGGAATGAGAGCTTGCTAAGGTTTTGCTTTGCAGATTCAAGCTTTAAATACTTCCTCGGGAAAAGGTTTGTCACAGGGCTGCTTGAGTGGGAGGTTCTTATGAAAACCTGGACCATGAGGTGAATTATGCCAGGGTGCTCCCCAAGTCCAGGATGTGGGATATCTTTTGGGGTTCCCCAGATTCCTCAGCAGTCTCTCAGGAAGCGTCACGCTGCTGTGAGAGCTGCTGGTGTCCTTCCTTAAATCAAACATGAAGTAAAATTCCCCAGTGAACTGTAATAAAGATGGTAAAACAACTTTGTTCTGGAAGAATGTGTTGAAATCTGTTCCTCTTAGAACTGGTTTTGATTTTTTCATTCCATTGTGTGCTGTGCTGCTTCTCATGGACTTTTTGGGTTTGCCAGTAGAAATTTGCCCCTTTTTCTGGTTTTGTTTGTTTGTTTGGTATGGTGTTGTGTTTGTTTTGTTGCTTTTTTTTAATTTCTAAGTTGCAATTCAAATAATTTGGGATTAGAATTTAGCACATCTAATGCATATTTGCCAGAGAGGAGAACTGGTAGTCATACTTAAAATATTTTGCTTTCACAATATCCAGATGTGTCGAGACTTCCTTTACCTGTCAACTTTGGTAACAACACCTCCGTTTTCTTCTTTTCTTTTCACTTTGTGTTCCTCACAATTGAGTAATTGAAAGGATAAACTGTGACTTAGTCCTCCATGTAAGTGTGATGTGAGGACGTGATCAGGTTCTCCTTGGCATCTGTTCTGAATTGAAGTTGTGTTCTGTCTGCACAGAAGAGCTATTGTTAAGTGTGTGTGTCACCTTTTCAAACTGTTGGATTCCTGTTTCTAGGGGTTGTGCAACACTCCAGTTGGGTATTGTGTTGAACAGAGCTGGTCAACAACTTCCCAAAACACTTCCCCACCAGAAAGCACTCATTCATTAATTGTAGTCATTAGGGGGAACTTACCACTTCTATGATTTTTTAAATTGAAATGCTGCATTGCTTGATTTTGAGAGCATATTGTAAACTAGAGTCTAACATAACAAATAATGTGTATTGACTTGTAAGATATTAGGATATTTCTGAAATGATGAGTTTCAATGAAAAGTAGGACTAAGATTCAAGCTTGAGATGAGAAGACATTTAAAAAGGTGGGGGGGAGTTTCTTGAGAATGTGAAGTCCAAGGTTCAGTACTGTCTGGTAGGAATGTGATCATAATTGCACTTTTAACAATCTTAAAATGATGCTATTCATCTTCTCAGGAGATGTTATACATGCTGAGCTTGCATATGGATTTAGCAGTAAATCCCATGCAAAGATTTGTTACTGGTATCAACTTAAAGTGGTCCCCATGATAAATATCGTCTTCTTTATTTATATTGTTATTCATTTAAAATTCTGTATAAATCTTGCCTCTGTAATACTGTGAAAGAGCCACCATCTGACAACTCTCTTTTTTTTTTTTTGTCCTGTATCTCATCTCAATGTCTTCTAGATGCAAAGAGCTGGTTGTGACGTTTTCTTCAGAGTTTGGATAGTCTCTTGTAATTTCCGTGAGACGGCACGATGGCTGTAGGCCCTGGATGTATTGCATCACTAGGTTCAGTTGTCCCCCTGACAAAAATAGATGGACATGGGCTCATCCTTGCTTTATGATGGCTTTGGGATTGAAAAGATTACAATCAGGCCCTACAGTTACCACTCAGGTTGTGGTTTCCGTTCCTTTTCTGTCCTCATACTTTGGTTTTATCTTTCAGAATTAGCAGTCTGGGGCAAATATCACTGGGAGAGTCTGATGCTTCTCTTGAATGCCTTTTTCAGACTCCTACTACAAAATAGTTGGTAAATGCTTCGGGGTTGCAAAACTAAGCAAAAGGGAGAGGTTATGTCTGTATTGCTTTGTGTGATCTCCTCCTTCTGTGTGTTATTTTTTCAGTGAAAACGCCTTCACAAAAATGCTCTGATGTGGAACTACCTCTGTTGCACCATTTTCTGCAAAGATTCCTGTACCCATGACTGTCGTAGATGTTGTCAGTCTTGTCACAGGACCAGCAAATCCAAGTGTCCTCTTGTCCGACCTTCCTTCGGTTTCCCCGAAGCTGCTGAAGGCCCAGCACAGCCACACAGCTGTGCCGGTGTTGTGCTTGGATCATCTACATGGGTGTTTGGGGAGGAAAAGCTGTGTGTCTGAGCTGCATAAAAGTACTTGTAGCTAAATCATTGCCTCGTAAATTCCTGGGAACGTATTTGGCTTGTCCTGAAATATTTACAGAGGGAACGTCCATTTGCCAGTTTGGAGAAGAAGAAAATCAATTGATGTACATTTACAAAAGTACTCTTTAAGGAGAGGGCTGGGGGAAAGGAGATGGTTTAAAATCAATATATACACTCCCCCACATTCAATTTTTTGGATCCAGAAGATGAACCCAGGCCTCTTTCCCACTCATATTAGTTATTCAAAATCAAAAGCTTTGTGGGTTGTTCAACAAGCTTTAAAGAACAATGTGAATTGTTGCAAGTGAAATTTTTCAATTACTTGCTTAATGAGCAACAGTAAACGTCATGTGAGTTGTTTTTTTTTTTTTTTTAAAGTAAAGCTGCTTACTGGATCATGTCCCATTTTGCCAAAAGAAAACCTTGGTTGGTGTCATCTTTAGGGGTAACTTTGGTGCAATCCGTAGTGATCTTATGATAGTGATGAAAATTAAGTAGAAGCTTCTCTGGGTGATTTAGCTCTACATAGCTTACACTTAGCTTTAAAACTGACTGCATTCTCCAGCCAGTCACAGTAATTAGTAATTTTGAAAAAATAAGGGCTGCATACGATTTTGGATGCCCAGACGCTGAGAAGAATCTCATCTCCTCAGTTTTGGTAAAAGATTAGGCACTTAAAGATCAAAGATTAGCCATTTCAAGATCAAAGAGGTGGTATGTCTCAAGACTTTGTGTCTCTTTAAGATTTTGCCAGGAATTCCAGTATTTTCCTGTTTTGCCAACCAGTGAAGCAGCTTGCGCGGTTGTGAGCTGGGTTAGCTACAAATACCTGTTTGTAATTCATCATCTGAGCTGTGAATTCGGTAGAGGGCCAAACCTGAGAAAGTGAAATGATTGACCTTGTTTTGACTCATACCAGTTCCTTATGAAATTAATTTATCTAAAATATATGAATGAAACAAGTTATAGGGCAGCTGAGATATATTTCCTGCATAAATAATAACAGTGATCTGGTCTCCCCAGTTCAAAAAAGACAGGGAACTACGGGAGAGTCCAGCGGAGGCTACAAAAATGCTCAGTGGACTGGAACATCTCTTGTGAGGAAAGACTGAGAGGCCTGAGACTGAGAAGGGATCTTCCCGATGCTTATAAATATCTAAAGGGTGGGTGTCAAGAGGGTGGGCCCAGACACTGTTCGGTGGTGCCCAGTGACAGGAGAAGGGGTAACAGGTACAAACAGGAACACAGGAAATTCCATGAGGAAAAACTTCTTTCCTTGTGAGGGTGGCAGCGCACTGGAACCGGCTGCCCAGGCAGGTGGTGGAGTCTCCTTCTCTGGAGATAAAACCCACCTGGACATGATCCTGTGCAACCCGCTCTGGGTGGACCTGCTTTGGCAGGGGGTTGGACTAGCTGATCTCCAGAGGTCCCTTCCAACCCCATGTGATTGTGTGACTGGGTACTGGACTGATTAATGAACAGACTTACTTGCTGAATGCATCCTAATCTGCCCAACCTGAAGGTGTTACTTGATAGACATGCCATTTTAAAGTACAGTTTCTGACACCATCTGACACTAACATCATCTCTGGTCTTATTGTTCCTTTTTTATTTTATCCATTACAAAGTATGTGGGGCTGAGCATTGCTTTCTAATGCACTTGTAAGTTGTAGTTTGCATCTGCTTTGTAGACCAAGGAATGGTATAAAGTTCATGTGTCTGTTTAAAAATTGCAGAAACAGAGATGTAAAGCAGTAGCTTTTTGACCATAAATGAAAATTTCACCTGTAGCACAACTCATGTGGTTTTCTTTTTCTGAGGCCAGTCAATACTGGTTGTAATTGCCGCCTTCATAGCAGATTTATTTTGGAAGATGTCCTTAATAGAGATGGCTGCAAGAACCCGCATTCCCTGCAGAAGAAAAATCTCAAAAAAACCCAAAAATCCAGCAGAAGTGGTGAGTTTTGTTGAAGGTGAATTTGCTGAATTTATCTGTCTTGTGATTGGAGTTCCATGAAAAGGAGGAAAAGTTAACGATGCACATATTAAGTTCCCAATAGTACTAGAACAGAAGAATTTGGAAATAAATGCATGCAACTTCTTCAGTAGCTATACAGAATGTGTATCAATGGGAACAGTGTATCTGTATGGCCAGATCAGTAATACTAGCCACATTAAGTGTTTTACTAATGTGAATAGTTCCAGTGAAGTGTATATATATGTCTGATAAGAAATATTTGACACTACTTGAACTCCAAAGTGCATGTATGCTTGGAAATGCAGTGGTAATGGTTGAACTTTCAGGCTATTCACAACATTTTTGTGGCTCTTAAGCCGGAAACAGCTGCTCTTTTGGAGAATTTTCAAACGTATTTTGTGTAGAGACTAAAACAACAGCTTGTGGCATGGGTAGACAACCTTCTGAATAATCAGCAAGTACTAGAGAAAGGTGTCACATGAAAAATTTACTGCTCCCAAGTGTCAAAACTACTTTCTGCAGAGCTGACAGATCAAACTAATTCCTATCGAACTATGTACCAAAGGATGGAGCATTGGAAGGAGAATTCGTTCACCATTAAATAACTTCTAATAGAATCATAGAATCATTGAGGTTGGAAAAGACCCTTGGGATCATCGAGTCCAACCACCACCCCCACTCTACAAAGTTCTCCCCTACACCATGTCCCCCAACACCACATCCAAACGACTCTTAAAAACACATCCAGGGATGGTGACTCAACCATCTCCCTGGGCAGCCTGTTCCGATTCCCGACCACTCTTGCTGTGAAAAACTCTTCCTTAATATTCAGTTTAAACCTACCCTGTTGCAGCTTGAATCCATTCCCTCCTGTTCTATCGCTAATTGCTTGTGAGAAGAGACCAGCACCAACCTCTCTACAAGGGCCTTTCAAGTAGCTCTAGAGAGTGATGAGGTCCCCTCTCAGCCTCCTCTTCCTCAAACTAAATAGTCCCAGCTCCTTCAATCGCTCTTCAGAAGATTTATTCTCCAGGCCCTTCACCAGCTTCGTTGCCCTCCTCTGCACCCGCTCCAGCACCTCCATGTCTCTCTTGTATTGAGGTGCCCAAAACTGGACACAACACTCGAGGTGTGGCCTCACCAGTGCCGAGTACAGGGGCACAATCACCTCCCTACTTCTGCTGGCCACACTATTTCTAATCCAAGCCAGGATGCTGTTGGCTTTCTTGCCCCCCTGGGCACACGCCGGCTCATATTCAGCCTCTTGTCAATGAGAACCCCCAGGTCTCTTTCCTCCAGGCAGCTCCAGACACACTTCCCCAAGCCTGTAGTGCTGCATGGGGTTGGTGTGGCCCAAATGCAAGACCTGGCATGTCTAGAAATATTTTCAGAATGGGGGAAAAACCTGGATTTAAACTGGGATTTAAGCATGTGGTGTTAATATTTTGGATTTGATGTTATGTTAATATTCAAGGACAAACCAAATATTGAGGAAGCTAAACATACACCCTGGTTAAACCTGTGTTTGCCACCTGCAATACCAATTGAAAGAACAAAGCCACCTACACATGGCGGAGCAAATGGCTTCTTTTCACAGCGATAACCAGCCATGATATTAGCAATGGACATAGAGAAATGTTCTTTCTATGCTGTGTCTATTCAAATAATAAAATGAGCGAGGTTTATGTACCGGTGGCTGAGACCAAGGGCTGCAAGTGCTTGTGCTTTCAATTTCTCTCTCAGTTAAATGCCTTGTGGGCTTTGTTCTGTCTTGGGCATGTTGGGAAAGTGATGGATTTAGTCCTTTGGTCTTGGGTTTCCTGCGGCTGCCAGTACTGAGAGGTGTACATTCTTTCCTCTTTTGTCTAATTTCCTCCCTTTGAAGTGGAGATCAGACTTCCATTGAAAGCAGAGGTTGTCCAGATACATGACACATGAACATCTGACTTTATTTGAGGGTACATAAAAGACTTTTATTACTTTCTTTTAACATTTCTGTCTCATAATATCCTCCTAAATAACACTATGAAATGAAATCATAGTCGTTACCGCCTAGATTCCCTGTGTGTTGTAGAAAGCTTAATGCTTTATGTACAGGATCTTTCAAGGCCTAGCTGAGATTTCAGCTGCATTGTCTTCCATATGTTTGGAAAAAAGCCTTCATCATCTGCATCTAATTTAGCAGAGAGCTGGTTTGCCGGAAACATATTTTTGTTCCTGATGAAGTATAACTGCAAGTATTTTGTGAGTGAAAGCATCAAGTTGGAGTTGTTCCTCTATTTGCGTAAAATGAAGAGGATTTCCAAGTTCCAGCTGCTTTTATCTATTTCTGGGTTATGGTCTGTATCTCTTTGGTGTAGCCTGGGCCGAGAGGGCTGCAAGGAGCAAATGCTGTAGCCATCAGGTCAGCCACAGTGGGATTTAGCTCTTGCTTTTTACTCTTAACAGTTCTGAAGCGGCACCAGCAGTCTGATGTCCTTTAGAAGACAAAGGACTTAGGAATAATTGAAAACAAAAAAGTGAAGAATTATAAAAGCTTTTCCAGAACTAATGTAAAAAGAGAACTCGGGTCACAAGACAATAATCAGGGCATCTGTTCTGCACACTCCTTAAGTACAAAGTCCTTTGTGTTTTCTAGAAAACCCAGTTGTTGCTGCAATGCCATCCATTATTTGCAATGGCTAATCTGTTTTTCGTAAGGTTGAAATACTGTCTCGAGAACCATTGTGTCTATTGGAAGATATGTTGAAAAACTGTACTCCATCTGCAGCTGTTCTAATTAAACTTGGTTCCTAAATTTAGGTAAGCGATGAATCAAACTGATCTAAAACAGACAACTTTGAGCAATGATTACTTCCTATGGGGTTGATATCTAGAAATTTTACTTTCCAACTTGGAAAAAAAGAGTTAACTTTTAAATCATCAAGAGTAGATGAAAAAGTAGGAGTGTAGTTAGGGTTGCAGATGCAAACAAAAGGGAGATCAAGCATGAAGTTACTAGAGGAATACATCCGTTGCCTTATTGGCGTTTCTGCAGTGTTTGTTCTGAAGGTTGGTTGTAAGTATAATTCCTTGGGAAACATTGTACATAACTGACAGTTTCAAAATAATGAAAGTTGCAGTTGTAGCTTTTGCCCCTGTCTATTGCCCTGGCTTGTATATGGAATAAACTGTGGTGCTGACTACTCTATTTCTCTTTGTACTCAGCTCACGTAATTCACACTTTCCAGAATGCACCTTGTTGTGCAAAAATAAATCCTCCAACAATCTGTACTTAGGGAAGTAAGGAGCTGCTTGTGAGGGACTGATTTAAACTTCTGTTGGTTTCTTGCACTGATAAAACATTTTGCTTTTGAAATGGAAGAGGATGTTGGTATGGGTTATAGATAACCTGAAGGTTACAAATGAGGGAAAAATGGTGTCCTTTCCTTCTTTCTAAAAAAAAATATTTTTGAAATTACTATTTTGACATCTGCTGTAGATGACAGGGGGAATAAATAATTAGGAATTTAATTTTATCCTCTTTTTTCTTAACCTGTAGCCCCCCAAAAGAAGGGAGAGATAAGAATACTTACATATGCATTACTCAGGGCTGCTGAAACTCCTGGAAGACCAAAACTGCAGGAACATGAGGACGAATTGGTCCTCGAACAAAGCATGAAACTGGATATGGTCACTACCATGTACAGGTTGCATGAAATGAAAGAAGGAAAATAAACAGTTCAGCTAATAATAAGAGATTAATAAAATGGGTAAAATAGCACTTGGGAATCCTGACATATCTCTTCATGAGGACAACAGTGTGTAGAAGATACACTAGATAAATTTAAGTGCAAGTAGCTACATTGCATTACATTTCTGTTACTGTTCTGCTTCTTTTTGTCTATTCAAGTCCTGGACTGGAGTATGAATTAGGTCAGCGC
This sequence comes from Calidris pugnax, assembly GCF_001431845.1. Classification (NCBI taxonomy): domain Eukaryota; kingdom Metazoa; phylum Chordata; class Aves; order Charadriiformes; family Scolopacidae; genus Calidris; species Calidris pugnax. The sequence goes on along the minus strand of NW_015090920.1, from coordinate 786,847 downwards.
AATTCTGTTTTCTATCCTTTAAAAACATGAATCCTTGTTTGTGCCATTTGATTTGTGATCAAGTTTCCTGGATTTTTATTGTTACGGGCCTCCCAGCTTTCGGTGAGTTTATTAGGCTGGGAAGGCCCTGTTCGTTCTGATGTGGCAGCGATGGTCTCTACATGGGGAGGCCTTTCTGTTGTATTTCCTTCTTTATCATTCTGTGTTGTTTGCTTGTTAACATTGGCAGGCTGATTGTATGTATCACAGAGCTGGAGTAGTTTCTCATCTCATGATGGCAATATTTAAAGGACTGGTGTCAGCGAAGGGCTGAAGCTTGAAGAGCCAGAAGGAGAGTCACTGGGAGAGGAACATCTGTTTGTCATGTTGCATGAAATTGCTTTTCCACTTGAGGTGCAGAAGAAAGAGCACTCTGCATTGAGACCAAGAATGCACTTTCCGGCTAGTCTGTTAAAAAAAAAAAAAAAAAAGTGAGTTTTTTTTAGTCAGTAAAGTCAGTTAAAAGCTGTTTGCCACCACAGAGGCAAAGGCCTCAGCCAAAAGCACTGCTAAAGCCATCAGCTCAGCCTGTGGATCCTGGCCCTCAGGCCATGCTCGCTTGGCAAGTGGGTGGCTGTTGTGTGCTGGTAACCTGTGTCTGAAATACCCGTGTGAATGTGGTTACTTTTCTCCTGTCCTGTCATTTATTGCTTCTGCTGGCATGTCACAAATGGGAATGAGCTTCATTCAGTCCTCACCTTGAGTACTGTGTCCAGTTTTGGGCCCCCTACCATAAAAAAGACATTGAGGTGCTGGAGCGGGTCCAGAGAAGGGCGACAAAGATGGTGAGGGGTCTGGAGAATAAGTCTTATGAGGAGAGGCTGAGGGAGCTGGGGTTATTCAGCCTGGAGAAGAGGAGGCTGAGGGGAGACCTTATTGCTCTCTACAACTCCCTGAAAGGAGGGTGTAGAGAGGTGGGGGCCGGTCTCTTCTCTCAAGTCACAGGCGACAGGACGAGAGGAAATGGCCTCAAGTTGCCCCAGGGGAGGTTCAGGCTGGATATTAGGAAAAATTTTTTCACTGAAAGGGTTCTCAGGCATTGGAATGGGCTGCCCAGGGAGGTGGTTGAGGCCCCATCCCTGGAGGTGTTCAAAAGACGGGTTGATGTGGTGCTGGGAGGTCTGGTTTAGTGATGATGCTCCTTGTTTGTTGTGTGGGTGTCTATTTTTGTCAGTCAGGTTGACGGTTGGACAAGATGATCTTTAAGGTCCCTTCCAACCTAGAAGATTCTGTGAGTCTGTGATTCTGATTGAGGATGTAATCTGGAGGGAGGCAGGGAGTGGGAATGGGGATCTCCTTATCTGTCAGTCTGGTTTTGGTAAGTTTGGCTGAAACCATGACACATAGTGTTATTAGCTAGCTGAGAAAATGAATAGGTAATTTACGGAGACTCTCTTGACATTAGGAGTGCAACTTATCTTACTTATGTAACTTGGTCTCCAAGCATCTTGATGTGTTAGCACGATGACTGCTGGCTTTTGGCAACTCCCCAAGAAACCAAAATCGTTCTAGAGTTATCCTAACACGTTCGTTTCCCTGTTGATTTGTTGCAATCAGCAAATTTTTGAAAGATGGGGGAAAAAAAGCTGAAATGTGATGAGTAACATATTGTCACAAGAAGCAAATGTGTATCGTCAAGATAAGCTGACATTGTTTTCAGAGCTACTGCTGAAAACGTTCCAGAGTTAAGCATCAAGTGTTGTAAGCGTAGGTGTGAAGGAAAGGAGGCCTGTGTTAGTGAGGGAGATATATGCTTTATTTAATATAGTGCTGTGTCTTTCTGGTAGTGGCACCAGATCCAGGTCCATGCGTACTCCTTGTGGCTTCATGCTGTCGGGGATGCTCAGTTAAAAGGAGTGGTAATGTGAGTGGTAACACTGAAGTAAATTCTGCCTCTTTAGGTTGTAAAAAGAGAAGCCCCACCAGTGGGGTTTTTTTTCCCCTTTCACCACGAACTGGAGAAATCTGTTTATGGGGTTCATGTTTCAAGGTGTGCTTGACCAAGGCAGCAGTCGCAGGCTCGTGAAATCACAGCCATTTAAATGGGGAGAGAAAGAAAAATCAAGAAAGCAACAGTGCAGAGTAATGATGTCCATATAAAGAGATGGACTGTTTTGGGGGGAGGGTGGCGAGGCTTCTCTGTTGCTTTGACTACAGTGGTGTGAAATAGTAAGGCCCTCTGAATGTAGGGGATACCTCCTTTCCCTGGGCATGCTGCTGCTCTGCTCTGCAGATTGGGGCTTACATAAAACACAGACTCTCTATTTAATAAGAGAAGGTAGATCTTGCTGGTTTGTTCTTAATGTTATTTTATGCTGTTAATGAGCTCTGCCATTCGTAGCAGGAGGAATTTATATTCTCAGGATACCTTTCCTCACAAAGTAGGTGCTGAATAAATTGAACTGTGTAGACGTGAATGTACTTAGCGCAGTTTCAAAGTGAGTGCAGGTGCAGGATCTGCCATCTTTAGATGGTTTCTCTTTTGGGGCTGTTTTCTCTGGTGTCAGTCCTAGTTAATGCAACTCTCTCTCTTTTTGTACCCTATTTAAAACCTGGAAAAGAAATGTTTACCTTAAGTTTTGTGCAAATAAGTAATGTGCATGTCTCCTGTTTCTGAACCCTTTACTAGGTGAAAAACTTCACTTGGGTTTCACTTTTTTTTTTTGTGTGTGTGGAACAATGCCAGAAAAAGCTACAAAGATACTTCCACGGTTTTAGCTAGCATGCAGGTCACTGAAGATAACCACTTACTTGCTAAAGTGCTTTTGACTTCTGTTGTGCTTCTCACTATATCCACGTAGCAGAGAAGGGAGGCTGCCTGCTGGGGCAGCAGGCGGTTATGCTCGATGTTGTGCAGATTTCAAATGTATTTTATTAAATGACCAGAAAGACACACATGAACACAGAATGCTTTTAAAGAAGGTGTGTTCACCTTTTAACTATGGGTTATAGTAACAGAACCTGAAAGCCGCGTGTGCAATACAGTAGAGAGTTGCATCTGTGGCTTTAATGGTTCCTTCAGTAGAAGGTGGAAAAGTAGATGTTAGCATCCATGCACAGATTGACCTTTTGAAAAGATAAGGACCACATGAGTTTCTATTGTTCCTCCATATGAACTAATTTCAGAGTCAAGGGGTAGTGTCTTGGTTCTGGATTAGGAATTTGGGGACAGTATTGGCTTAGAGCTTTACTGGAAAGGGCAGTGCCGCAATGGCTTTATTGGTGTATTATAGCATCATTTTTCATTTACTAAAACAATTTAGATGGCATAACATACTCACTACTGCTTTCTGAAATATATAGGAAGGATTGTGGGCTCTATTTCTCTGGTGCAAACTTGGTTTTAAAAAAGTGAAATGTTAATTCCAGAAGTATGAATTAATGCTTTTCCTGGGTAGAAGATGGAACTGGCAACTACAAAGTAAAGGTACTTGTTTTAAGTTGGCTTTTTCTGTAGAAAGACACACATCTGGTTTTAAAAGTTTTGACTATATTGTCTCCAGTATTCTAACATGGAAATTTATGTCAGTATGGTTAATGTTTTTAAGTGACAGAGGCAATTACCATTTATATAAAACATTTCGGAACAGCATTAAAACTACACTGATTTCTCTTTAAAAGTAGGTCTATTTTAAGTTTAGGTCCTGCTGGAGTTGGCATGCAGAGACGACACAAATCTTGCCTCTGGTGCTGAGTTTAGTAGGAAGCAGATGCAGCCTTGAGCGTGCCAAGTTTGAGCCTTTGGTTCTGGCTTTTCCCATGTTTATTCCAGTTGGGATGGTGCCAGGATACTCCCCGAGACTTGGTGGGTGCTCAGGACCCGTGTACAGTGTGTGCCCACCTGTTTATTATCCCTATGCTCTTTAGGATGCCTACAGCACACGTGTACCATGTACCATCCATCTGCAGTTGCCCCCAGGTGCTGCACCGTCCCCGTGGTTCCGGAGGGGGTGACAGATGGATGTGCTAATTCTGAATTTCAGTCCAGGTGCTGTAAGTTCTGCCCCTTCCTCTGAGACACTGGGGCAGGATGCTCCCAAGCACCCGCTGCAGTGATGCTGTGGTCCTTCTGGGGAACATGTTTCCAAGCGTGAGATGTCTGCTTCAGAGGAGCCCGGAGCAGAACACCAAATGCTGTTGTTGCAGGTCCAGAGAGGTGATTCTGCCACTTTACTCTGCTCTGGTGAGACCTCACCTGGAGTATTGTGTGCAGGTCTGGAGCCCTCAATATAAGAAGGACATGGACCTGATGGAGAGGAGGGCCACAAGGATGATCAGGGGGATGGAGCAGCTCTGCTACGAGGACAGGCTGAGGGAGCTGGGGTTGTTCAGCCTGGAGAAGAGGAGGCTCCGGGGAGACCTAAGAGCAGCCTTCCAGTACCTGAAGGGGCCTACAGGAAGGCTGGGGAGAGCCTGTTTAGAAAGGCCTGCAGTGACAGGACGAGGGGCAATGGCTTCAAGCTGGAGGGGAACAGATTTAGACTGGAGATGAGGAGAGGGTTCTTCACTGTGAGGGTGGTGGAGCACTGGAACAGGTTGCCCAGGGAGGTGGTTGAGGCCCCATCCCTGGAGATGTTCAAGCAGAGGCTCGACGAGGCCCTGGGCAACCTGGTCTAGTTGGGGGTGTCCCTGCTGACTGTGGGGAGGTCGGACTAGATGGCCTTTGGAGGTCCCTTCCGGCCTGGACAACTCTATGACTCTATGATTCTATGATTCTATGATTCTACTTGAACTTCTTTGAGCTAAAAAAGAAGCATGTTACATTGTACTTAACAAAGCAGAAGGAAGTCATCTCACATGACATGTTAATAGCAAATATGTCAAAAATAAGTCCACAGATGTCTGTTTATCAAATGTGGACTGATGTCAGACTTAAAAGGTAATTATGGGATGGGTTGAGGTGGGTTGAATCTTCCTTTGTTTCCACTATGGCTTCTACAGAGGCACCCAGAAATAAGGTTCCTCCTGCTCTGAACAGCCGTGTATCAGGAGAAATGTCACCAGCCAGTACTTGCTGTGCTAGCCTCTTGTTGCCAGAGCTGTGTCTTTGCTGGGGCTGTATTTGCTCTGAGCAAGAGGTGAATTTGAAGCGCAGTGCAGGCAGCAAATGTTCCTCTTCCTTCCTCCTTCCCACTCCCCAGCAACCACAAACGCTTTTTGCAGAACCAGTGTGCTCCTTTGATTTAGGAGGATCGCGGCAGGTTTGGGAGGAGGGTTTTGCTGCTATAGACATTTAGAATTCCCACCTATCAGCCTATATAGTGAATGTACCTTGTAACATTTTAATTCTCTTGGTGAATTTCACAAGGGATGTGGAAGGCCTGAACTGCTGTGAATTGGTCAACATGGAAAGTCCTGTTGTGCCGGATTTCCTAAAAGAGCATGCAGCTTCATTCCATTCTCAGTGATTCACTGTCAGAGGGCTGCTGACATGCGTACTCACATGCCTTTTGCCATCAGTCTTTGAGAACAAAGAGTAGGGCCAGAGATTATTTTTATACTTTGAGAGATCATCTGTTGAGATCATGCTTGGACACAACTCTTAATCAATTCTTTTGTAAGTGAAGCCAGTAAGTGCTGAAGTATTCACCACTCGTGTGGGAATTAAGTTACTTTTAAGCTGTCCTTACCATCACTTTCTCCATGTAAAGTATGAAGCTGTAAACAGGGTTTGAGGTTTTTCTGTGTCAGATATTCAGAGGCAGCATAACTCAGTGGTCGGGAGAGACATCTGGGAGTTAGAATATCTTTTGCTATTCCACATGCTGCTTTTGACTTGCTCCCTGACCTTTTCACTGCTCAATATTTCAGCTTGTGAGACTTGCCAACAGTTCTGCATTTCTTTGTCCATCTTGCATCACTTCACCCTTCAGCTACCAGAGGCTCTTTTCTGTCTTGTCCATAGTTTTGTATGCTTCTCCAGATAGTTAAGCTGATTTTCTGCTGTGTGCAATTTAGAATCATAGAAGGTTAGAGTTAAAAGGGACCTTAAAGATCATGGAGTTCCAACCCCCCTGCCGTGGGCAGGGACACCTCCCACCAGACCAGGTTGCTTGCACTGGCCTTGAACCCCTCCAGGGATGGGGCAGCCACAGCTTCTCTGGGCAACCTGTTCCAGTGCCTCACCACCCTCACAGCAAAGAATTTCTTTGTAATACCTAGTCTAAATCTCCCCTCTTCCAGTTTAAAACCGTTATCCCTTGTCCTGTCACTGCACTTCCTGACAAAGAGCCCCCACCCCATCTTTTCTTACAGCCCCCTTTAAGAACTGGAAGGCTGCTGTAAGGTCTCCCCAGAACCTTCTCTTCTCCAGGTTGAAAAAGCCCAACTCTCTCAGCATGTCTTCATAGCAGAGGTGCTCCAGCCCTCTGATCATTTTCGTGGCCCTCCTCTGGACCTGCTCCAACAGGTCCATATCCTTCTGTTGGGGGCCCCAGAGCTGGACACAGTGCTCCAGGTGGGGTCTCACCAGAGCAGAGCAGAGGGAGAGAATCACCTCCCTTGACCTGCTGGCCACACTTCTTTTGGTGCAGCCCAGGGTGCAATTGGCTCTCTGGGCTGCAGGTGCACATTGCCATGGCTTCCCATCCACCAACAACCCAAGTCCTTCTCCTCAGGGCTGCTCTCAAGCCATTCTCTGCCCAGCCTGTAGTTGTGCTTGGGATTGCCCTAACCCACGCGCAGGACCTTCCACTTGGGCTGGTTGGACTTCATGAGGTTTGCCCAGGCCCACCTCTCAAGCCTGCCCAGGTCCCTCTGGATGGCATCCCTTCCCTCCAGCCTGTCGACCGCGCCACACAGCTTGGTATTGTCAGCAAATGTGCTGAGGGTGCCCTCCATCCCACTGTCCATGTTGCTGACAAAGATGTTGAACAGTCCAGTTCTGACCCCTAAGGAATGCCGTTTGTCACTGGTTTCCATTTGGACATCAGGCTGTTGACCACAGCTCTTTGAGTATGGCCATCCAGCCAGTTTGTTACCCACCGAGCGGTCCATCCCTCCATTTCTCTCTAGTATTGCCAGTTTTACAGAACAAGACACCTGAAAGGGAAGCCCGGGCAGAAACCTGGAAGATGAGGAACCGCTCTACTCTATTCACACCTTCAGTTTTCCAGTCACATTAGTAGCAGCGACCTTGTCTTGCAACATGTGAGGACAAAGCTAAGGACATGTGTGCATAGTAAGTCCCATGGAAGCGTGTAACAGAGACGGGAAGCCTTCAGAATGCATTTTTGTGGTGTGCCATTCTGTAGTCACTGCTAAATCAGACAAGATATATCTGCACTCGAGAAGAGACAGCCAGGCAGATTATATGTAAATGTCTGTCAGTTACAGGAGTCTTCTACAGGTGGAGTCCGTCTCCACTCAGAAAAGACAGTGGGATTAGGATGTGGTGGAGGGAACAAAATGTCATTTCTAGGTGTTAGAAGAGAGTCTGTAATGGACAAAGTGCTCTTAGCTGTGCAATTCCATTATGCCTCCCGCTGCCACAACAGTAGTTGTAGTAGTGGAAGGACAAGAAAGAGTTTGTCTGGATGTTGCTGCATGGATTTAAACAGAATAGAACCTGATGGCAAAGGCAGGAAACGTTAACCTATGACTTTTACCCAAAATACTGATTTGACAGCATGGTGCTGTAGGCACAGAACTGCTGCACTTGCTTTGCTTTGCATAGCAGCAGCTGACGGGGGGGACACTTGGAAACACTTAATTACCCAGCTATCTCTACCAAGGAAGCCAAGGTGATTTTGTTGCTATGTGGGGAAGAAGTAAGTTCTAGCAAGTAGAGAAATGATGTGTTTAGGACTAAATTGGAGCTCCATTCAGTGCTGCGGTCGGCACACGCACAAGTTGATGTTTTCAAAGGTGCCTGACAGAATTTGTTAACTAATTTCTTTTGCAATTCACAAGAAGTTTAATACCTTCTTATGGTCTCTATAAATTCTCTAGTCCTGTTTTATTTGGGCTATTTATAGCTGTGCTTGAATTCCTGTAAGGAAACAGTAGGCATGTAAAAGTTTGGCTAGTTTAGGAATATCTGTTGGATGGTTATGGTGTGGGTATGCACATCATGTACTAAAGAGTTATATTTGACCAAGATCTCAATTTTCCAGCAAAAAATATTCGGTCTTGATTTGGGAACCGATCCCAAAATGCATTGAAAGGTAATGGAGGTCTTTCCCTTAGCTTCACTGGGCAGTGGATCAGGCCTTCTGCAATCTGGCTGGTGGTAACACCTCTCAACGATTTTCTATTGCCTAAGTAGTAATTATTTAGGCCTTGGAAGTGCAATTATTTCGAGCAAAATATCTTTGGGCTGTCCCTAATAGGACAAAAATGAGAGTGGGGGATGCAGAACAGCCAGATGTATCTGTGATTAGGAGTGTTACTGCCAGGAGGACGAAAGGTTTCTCAGATGTCTCAGGAAACCTTCTGGATAAAAGTATAATGTCTGTTCTGAAGGCTTGCGGAAGAATGCAAGTGCACTGCCACACCTTTTGACAAAGAACAAGACTGAAATGCTTTATAATCTGTCCTTGTGGTGACAGAACTTGAGACACGCTCCTTGCAATGTGCATCTCATGAAACGGTTGCTAAAGCACTAGCAGAAAGTCAGCTCTGGTTTTAAGTATTTTTTTACCTTTTTGACTTGTTTTTTCCTTCCACGTGCGATATCCTATTGACACAACAGATGAGTAGCAACTGATTTGAAGCTGATCAGAGGCAGCACCCTGTACCTGAAAGATGCTGATAACCTTAAATTTAGGCACTTATGCTCTATATAGTTCACAAGAGATAAGCAGGAGGGAACCCAAAATTAGACATCATTTGGAAAAGTGAGTTATATCTCTTCATCTAACTGTTGCAGTATTGAAGTAATCTAATTTTATATAAAACTGTTGTGTCACACAGATTTGTGTTAACTTTGCACATGGATATGTGTGTGTATATATTTGGCATATATGTTCATCAATGACCAACTCAGTTGTTCCTGCAATTTTGCAGCCTTTTACTGGGTATCTGTTAATGTGTCTGACATGGAGATGTCATCTGCCTTCAGTGTTTGTTGCTTGGCCTCTTGGGAGAGCAAGGGGATTAGATCTTGCAACAGGCTGGAGGAGTATAGTTCTGGGGCAGGGGCTTTGGTGGCTTCTCATCTTTATCCATTTTATACAAGGCAGACATTAGGCTGCAAAGGACCTGATACAGGATCTGAGGAACAGCAAAGGTGAAGAAGGGTTGCTGGAAGTGAACCCTGATGATGTTCTGCATGCTTGAAATGTGCTGTCGGGGTCATGAGAAATTTCAGTGAGAATAAAAAACATACTGCAGACCATCAGGTTTTCTTGCCAAACGGGTCATCTCGGTGTAATCCTGTGACTATTCAGTTGTAACTGGATTTGCTGTGCTTCGATGACTTTCTCTGACTCTTTCCTGGCAAAGTGCTGGGATCTGGAGGAGCTGCCCAATTCCGTATTTCGAGTGTGGAGTGAGTGGTAGCTGAGCAGAAACGCTGTCCTGCCTTCTGTGCGTGGCACCAGCACAGCCCTGCCAGGCTGATGAGGAGAAAGGAAGTTCTCTGCCTTCCAGACAGAGAAGTGAGAGAAGCAGGTACCCTTATGGGAGCAGAGAAGAGTGGGATCAGGGCCAGCAGTGGTAGATGGCAGTGGGCTGTGTGGACCAGGAGATGTTGATGCAGAGGCCGTGCCCCAGGGAACATGTCTCATTTTGTTTACTTTGCCTTCCCCCTGTCCAGACAAGCCCAGGAGAGTTAGCCCGCAGCCAGCCCCAGACAAATAGACCATGTAGCATTTGTTCAGTTCTGGTCATTACCTAAACTGGAGGGTGGCCAAATCAGTAGAGTTGACTCTGGCAGCGAGCACGAGTCGTGTTTCCCGTTCAGAAGATGAGTTTGAGGAATACGCTCCTTTAGTGCTTGAAAAGGCATGGCTTTCTGCCTCGTCTCCTGAGAGCAAGAGGACTTGGAGTAGGTTGATGTAATTCCACACTTTGTCATGTGTTATTTACATACTGTTTGCACCTCGCTGTTCTCTGCATCAGTGCCAGCACCCTGATATTTCTGCAATTTATTTTTATGATCTTGGTGTTGAAACAGCTGTAAAAACAACTAGTGAAAGTGAGCCAGCTGCTGGAATTTGTGATTCCTAGTCTGGTTTGTAGTAGGCAGATTCTGAAAGGGAAGAAGAGATGGAAAACAACAAATAAACGTAATGTCATAAGGAGTTAAATATAACTCCTCTGAACAAAAAAAAGTTAGGTGGCTGAAATTTTAACTGTTGAAGAGAATTAAGTCACTAAAAAATGAAATAGTACATCTGGTCTGTACAGAAAGGGTCCAAGGATATACTGCTGCTTTAAAAGAGATCTTACACTTGCCTGCAAGGACGTGGGAGCAGTAGAATGTCATCTCCCCTATACCTCATTTGTTTTAGTGCTGCCGAAGTAGTTAAACATTTTGCCAGACAAAGAAGCATAGGCCAATTAACAGTTTCCCTGGCTAGCTAAAATCCAAATACTTAGTTTGTACACTGGTGTGAACACCACTGAAATGGGACTTTGTGGAACAGAATTAAAAATGGCCTTTCATCCAAGTAGTTAATTGCTTTTGACTTTGGTATTGAGATTCTTGTTCGTGGCCCAGGTGTAATAGGGACCTGGTGTCCTTAACACTGCAGTGATACACATAATTACTGCATTTAAACTCTCCCTTTGTTCCTGCCTTGAGCAGCAGAGATAAACTGATAAGGTTAGCTGAAGCTGGGCGCCCTGAGCTTCTGTGGTTGTGCAGCAAGGAGACGGATGTAGCCTATGGGTCATAATTTTGTTCCTTGCTTTTTTCAGTTGCAGTAACTTACCTGCTGTTTACAATGGTTTCCTTAAAATATTTGCTAATTCGATTTCTAAGGATGTGAGCTGGAGGGCTGCTGCTTGGCATCTACTTTGACCCAGCCAAAACCAGTGGCGTCCAAGAGATTTCTGTTTGTATTCAAAAAATGCCAGTTATGAGTTGGGTGCATTTTCTTTTGGAGAGGGTGATCTCATACAGCACAGATAAGTCTGTCCTCGCTCCTGATGCGTTTTCACCACACGGGTTGGTAAGCAGAGGTAGGGTACAAGTCAGTTTAATAAAGCCTGCTCTGTATGGTGGAGTCGGTTCTTAGAGATTATCTGATCTTTGCTTATTGCAAATACTTTCACTTAACCTGTCTTCCTCCACCTAAAGAGCTAAGGTAACCAGTGAGGAAAGCTGGGGCATCCAGGGATAAAACTGGAGGGGTTTTAGAGTCTGCTTGGCCACTGCTTTGTTGTGTTCATAGTTAATTATTACAGTGCAAAGTGAATGAAAAATACGACAAGAGCCCAAACTGCCTTGACGTGCGAGCAGACATTTATGAAGAAGGCACTGAGAAATCAAGCTGTTAATTTTTCTAGCGGTAGTTGAATCTCCATTTGCAGCTCCAGGTTGGGTTGAAGCAAGGTTCAGTTCAGAAGCTCGCTGTCACGTCTGGTGTACTCTGCAGCCCCAGAGCTGTACTCTGATGGTACATACCCCTCACAGAAACCCTCTGTCCGTGTGGTCTGAGGGTTTATCAGCTGGTTCATTCTTGTTAAGATGTAATTGTAACCCAGGCACAAAAAAAAATCTTCATCTGCCGTGCCGGGAGCCAGGCAGGGTTGTGTGTTTTGCAGGGACTCTTTGCCCAAGTAAATGAAACAGCAGAAAGTGTTCTGGGTGACTCCAGGTGAACCCTAAAGAGGCAGGAGAAAGATTTTTCTTTTCCTTTTTTCTGAGTAGAATACCAAGTAATTTAAGTTTTGATCCTGCAATTTGTACTTTGCAGTGAAACCTCCGTGCTCGTGGTGAGGCCCATTAACCTCGGTGGCACAGGGCAGTTGAGGGTTTTAATCCAGGATCCAGCCCAAAGTGAAGTGACAACAGACTCTGTGTGGGTGTTAAAAGCAAAAGGTGTAATTGCCCAGCAGAGATGACAGCGTTAGAAAGGAGGGTAATTGTGAACAGTAGGAAGAAAGGGACCAAAGGAAAAATGGGCTGAAAACCACTCCTGACTGGAATCTGTTTATCTGCTTATTGATTCCTGCTTGATTCTATTGCAATTTATTTTACAATGATGTAACACTATCCGAAGTACTTGTATCAATTGTCAGAGGAATGGTCTCATCTATCAAATGAATATATATCTCTGTTTCTAATCACGGAATCACGGAATTGTCAGAGTTGGAAGGGACCTCTAGAGATCCTCCAGTCCCACTCCCCTGATTTGTCCCTCAGGACAGCATCCAGGTGGGGCTTGAAGATCTCCAGAGAAGGGGACTCCACACCCTCCCTGGGCAGCCTCTGCCAGGGCTCTGCCACCCTCACCCCAAAGAAGTTCTTCCTCAGATTGGAGTGGAACTTCCCATGGTCCAGCTTGTGCCCGTTGCCCCTCGTCCTGTCACTGGGAACCACTGGAAAGAGTCCGGCTCCATCCTCCTTCAACCCACCCTTTAGATACTCGGAAGCATGAAGAAGGTCTCCCCTCAGCCTTCTCTTCTCCAGGCTGAAGAGTCCCAGCTCTCTCAGCCTTTCCTCATCAGGGAGATGCTCCAATCCCTCCATCATCTCTGTTGCCCTACGCTGGACTCTCTCCAGCAGTTCCCTGTCCCTCTTGAACTGGGGAGCCCAGAACTGGATCCAGTGCTCCAGCTGTGGCCTCCCCAGTGCAGAGCAGAGGGTAATGTACCTTAGAAGCTGAGCATATCCTTTTGCAGTGCTGATGTCTGCGTTCAGGATGGGTATTGTTGCTGTGTAGGAGGCCGGAGCGGGAGTGCCAGGCTTGGACTCCTCAATCTACTTTGCCAAAGTCAGAACAAGAAGCTTTAGTCTAGATATTCTGAGAGATGTCTCCTGCCTGCAATGTCTAGCATATTTTATTCTTTTCCCACCCTGATGTTTAGAAACAATAAATACATTGCCTCTGGAAACCATCTTTCCCAGGCCCTAACATCTGTGCAAGTTCCTGTCCAGGCAAGAAAGGCTGCCAGTTCTAGTCTAGGAAGAAAAGAAGTGGGTTGTTCTTCCAGCACTTAGTGAAATTTCACTGTTAATTTTGCACACTGCTGTGTTTGTGGTTATAGTCACATTTTATTTGGTTTAGGTATACACTGTTTGGCACATACAGGTCTCGGTTTGGTTTGTATTTCAACTGAAAATATCAGAACTTTCAACTCAAAATCCTGAGGTTGAGCTCTGGACTTTATAGGGCATCGGGAAGAGCCTTTTGGCCATAAAGGTCAAGCACATGACTGCAGGTACAAAATCCACCAGGAAGACTTGTGACTGCCCAGAGATGGTTAAAAAGTATAGTTTTAACAAGGCTGAAAAGCCACGTGAAACTTTGTCAAGTTTAATTCCACACTTCAGCTCCAGTTTTGGCACGTATCTAGCGCTTGGAGTTGATGTGCCAAAATTTTGTGTGATCTGCAGTGTCTGTAATTAGCGTGGCTGGACACACCCCCACTTCAGTCAGGGGATTACTTGTAGGAGAGGATAGGCAGCTAATTCTTGTATTTACTGTCACCATTCTATTAAATGGACTTTAGTAAAACAAAACAAACCCCCCAAAAAGCCTGCTTGTCTGGTGCAGTATATTCCCGGAAGGCCCCAAGCCTCTCAAGGAATATGAATTGGGGAGGGCCACTAAGTAGTGAGAAGCATCCTGCTTCCCTTAGTCTCTGAGTGCATTCCTTGTTACTGCCTGTGACCCAGCAGAAACTCACCTCAAGAAACAGCTGATGTCTTCCTCAGTGATGGTTAAAATATCTTACACTGTACTTGAACAAATCTTTTGCCTCTTGTCTGTTTTTTAGCAGCTCAGTTCATTATTATTATTATTGGCTTTTATGGGGTGCTAGTATGAAAATGAGCGGGCAGGTGGTAAATGCTTTTCTAGCACACTTTTGTAGTTGGGGCGTGTTTTTTTTCCAGCTGTCTTGAAAGGAGCAAATTACTGTCTGGATAATAATCTAATTATTTTATCTTTTCCTCTTGTTTTCTCAACAGGAGAGTTGCCCAGTTCCAGTATGGAAGAACATAATGGCTCTGCAGAGACTCCCCCACCAAGCCAAGGGCAGCACGGTGCCCTTAAGTGTGGGTGGCTGCGGAAGCAAGGAGGCTTTGTCAAGACCTGGCACACACGCTGGTTTGTTCTGAAGGGTGACCAGCTTTACTATTTCAAAGATGAAGATGAAACCAAGCCCTTGGTAAGTGACAGGAGGATACAGGATGGGAAGTGAGGAGGGAAAAAAAAGTTAATGCAAGCGGAATTATCTGGTGTGTAAAGAACCAAACCTTTCTGTCTCTGTCATTGACTCAGTACAATTTGGGATTTTGATTACAGTGAACACAAAACTGAGTCAGGCCTCAGCAGTCAGTGTGGTTTCCCAGCAGGCTGGTTTCTAAAACTTTCTTTTCCAGGTTAGCCATTCAGTATTGGATCGGTATTTAGGGTAAACACCTGTTTATTCACTACTGGATTGTACAATCTGTACAAAGTACCATCCTACAATAATTCTTTTAGACAATAATATAATAGAAGAGAGTTAATGAGTTTATTTTCTAAATAAGATTGTAGTTTTTGTTTTGCTTACTGGTTAGTTGTGTTTGGAAGGAGGCAGAAAGCGATGATTACTTATCATGAGAGATGCTCTAATTGCACACCTTGTGTATATTTATTTATAGAAGGTTGGAGAACTGTGGCAGGAGAGGACAAAACAAGCCAGTGGGATTATGTTTGTAGGCTTGGTGCAAATTAGAGAAAAGCAGAATCCAGTTTCTGGTGTGAATTCAGACTGGTCCTGAGCACCATTCTGCTTAACACTTGGGCTTGGGCTCTGTCCAGTGTTTCCCAGAAATTACGCCATGATGTTTGTGTTTTTGAAAGGGATGGAGATGTGAATGGAAGTGAATTTCAAAAAAATATTATTATTGGTCAGACTTTATTCTACAAGTGATTGTGTATAATGGGAGTAAAGATAAGAAACACCATCTGTGTCTAAAATGTCAGTAAATGCTTTGGAATTCCTGAAGCATGCCCATTTCCTGCTAGTAATATAGGTAGCTACCATATATGCTTTAGTCAATATGTGTGCATCTCCTGGGCGTCAAACTATTAAATTTAAAAGTCATTAACTACCAGTGTGAGTGCGGGGAATTGTCTCTGCCAACCTGTGTCAGACGCCTACAGGCACCCAGAGCTGGTGAAGAACAGTCGAAGAAAAAGCAGAGCACAGCTGTTAGTTTTACAGTCCAGATCACTGAATTGTCATGGATTCTTTATCATCATCAAATATAAGCATCTTTCCCTTGCAATGTTTTATTAGTAAGAATAGCAGCTGTCTTTTGCTCTGATATCCTTGAGATGTCTTTGGGGATCTGGCAAAGATGGCATTTCTGTTTACTGAAGATGCAGGTATGGTTAGCAATAATCTAGTCAATTCCAGAAGACAAAAAGAACATAAGTAAGCAAGCCCTATGAAGACGTAAAATCTCATTTCTGACAATTCTCTGTAATTTTTACTTCTTGGAAGCGATGCTCTATTTAGCCTTGTTAATTCTTTTTACTGTCTTTGTAGGTCACCTTATTCCTGACAGCCCATTGTGCTTTAGAAAGCTAGTGTTACGCTCGATCTGAAGGTCAGCTATCCAATATTGAAATGGGCACAGCTGAAAGAAATCAGCATTTAGCATTCTGTGTTTCACGGTACAGATGTTGTTTAAATGCAGCCCATGCAAATGTATTTCTTGCTTTCTTCTCTGCCTACGGTTAACTGCAGCTGTGTCTGGGTTGGCATGGTCTTAATTGAAAATGGGAAGAGGAAATCAGTGCCGTCTCAGTGAGACAGCATGCTTTTTCTGTGTTTTTTTTTGAGCAGCAGGAGAAAGCTTCCAACTATCACCTCCTTGTTCCAGCTTTGCTGTCACACTTCCCTGGTGTTACTGAGGAAGTAGATTTGTGGGAGCAAAGCTACACAAACTGTACTGATGGAGCATCCTTGATACGAGACTGTAAATAAGCAAGAATGGGCAAGTTCATCCACTTGGAACAGTGTTAGGCTTAGGCACCTATTCAATGTCATTGCCACTCAGCTTGGTTTATGGACTTGAAATTGAGGTGTGTAGAGAGATCTTAAAGAACTATGAACTAGCCTGTTGGTGTATGCCTGACAGCAGATGATGATTTGCTGTTTCAGTTTATATCCCGTCCTGAACATTCTGGCGTGAGGTTTTTATCCTCTGGATCTCGTTAAGCTCCCAACTGTTTGGCATAAGTACTGCTAAACGGTGTTCAATGGCTCCTAAGACCCAAGACGAACCCTGGGGAGGGACAGCAGATCTGAATGCTGAGGTGTGAGTCCTAAATGTGGAACTTGAATTGGTCTTTTGATTGAAACTGAGTAAGTGCAGCTGGATTCTGAAGTACAGGTCACCATTTGTAAGGGAAAGACTGTCTCTGATGTACAAACAGAATGTATTTTGAAGTATATTACTTTCCCACAAAATATGTGCTTCCCATTTAGTTCAGTTTATGTAAAAATTTCATTGACAGAAAAATCCATTTAATGGCATTAATAGGAAACATGACAAATTTCAGCTGCATTTTTAAATTAAAATAAAGCTTCTAATGAATGTGTTAAATAGAAAGTAATATGATAATTACATAATTTGAAACTTAACCCTGTCTGTAGGGGAAATCTTTCAGTATTAGTATTGAATATGATTAAGGATTGAGCATCATGCTTTTTAACAAGTTAAAAGGGGATGGATGGCATTTCTGAGTGGAGGGAAAATAACTAATTGTACGGCAGCTTTAGAACTGCATGGCAAGAAATGGACATCTCTCCTTGTTGCCTAGAGGATTTTCAGTAAGGGAGATCAGAGCACTGTTCACTCTGATCTTCATCTTTGGAAAGCCACAAGAACCAGCTCCGGTGGTTCCAGCAAGGAGTGTCCAGACCACTGGGGATATTATTTTTTATTTATTTTTTTTTTCATTTCTAGGTAAAACACTTGCTATTAGTCTAGGAAACAGAAATGGTCTTGGGATGGCCGTGTGCTACCGGGTGAACCCTCACCTGTGTAGGAGTAGTGCTTTGAAATACTGAGTTACCTAAAACCTATTGCAAACTTAAAGGGAGAAATTAGTCAAATGCAATTATGCAGCTGTCACACGGAACGGCTGGGGGTTGATAGAGAAAGCATGTTTCTCAGGAATTTCACTGGAAACTCAATATGCTGGATGAAATCACATAGGATTTTCTTGAGATTGATAGTGATGTTTGCCAGCAATGAAAGGATTTACCAGAATCTATAGCTATTATTGGCTATTGGATACCACTTTTGAGGGTGGTAAATAAGGAACGTAAAAACCAAACAAATAAAAAGCCTCCACAAACAAATCCATCAGAAAGCACACCTTAAACAGTTCACGTGAATGCAATGGAGTGGAAGGGTGTCCAATGTGCCGTAGATAAACGTTTTAAAGAGGTCAAATGACATGATATTCTGGAAAGGCAGTCAGCTGAAACAGTAATATGCTCTGAGCAGTCCTGATAAAAGGTTTCCAGCTGATCTTCCTAAACTTTGTCTAAAGGAAAAAAAAAAAAGAAAGAAACTAAGTAGACAAGAAGTAGTGGTCCCATTTTTCAGATGTCTGAATGGAGCCTCCTTAGGACGGGCTGTAGGCCCCTTCTAATGATTTCTGCTCGTGGAGTGCTTCTTGTTGGGTAGGCTTGCAGTGTAGGAGCAGCTGGGCTGCACTGAGCTTGGCACAGTCGTAGCCTGGTTGTCCTTGCTCTCCCATTGCCATTCAGCAGGCTGGAGTGTGGCTTCTGCTTTATTTTCCTTCCCTTCAGGGTTTTTGAGTTTGCATAAGCTCACTGAAATCAGGTACTGCTCATTGCAGTTTTGCACGTGTCATGCAAACTAGAAACAGATTTGGGGCTAACCATGTGTGCGTGTGCCTGGTGTAATGGAATTTCCTGTCTCTTGGAATACTTAGCTGAAGGAAGAGAAGCCTCCGTGTAACACACCTTTCTATTTATGACAAGGGCATTTTTTTCCCCCCTTTTCACAGAATCACAGAATCTTCTAGGTTGGAAGGGACCTTAAAGATCATCTTGTCCAACCATCAACCTGACTGACAAAAATAGACACCCACACAACAAACAAGGAGCATCATCACTAAACCAGACCTCCCAGCACTACATCAACCCGTCTTTTGAACACCTCCAGGGATGGGGCCTCAACCACCTCCCTGGGCAGCCCATTCCAATGCCTGAGAACCCTTTCCGTGAAAAAATTTTTCCTAATATCCAGCCTGAACCTCCCCTGGGGCAACTTGAGGCCATTTCCTCTCGTCCTGTCGCCTGTGACTTGAGAGAAGAGACCGACCCCCACCTCTCTACACCCTCCTTTCAGGGAGTTGTAGAGAGCAATAAGGTCTCCCCTCAGCCTCCTCTTCTCCAGGCTGAACACCCCCAGCTCCCTCAGCCTCTCCTCATAAGACTTATTCTCCAGACCCCTCACCATCTTTGTCGCCCTTCTCTGATCATTGATCTCTATCTACTGGTCTCTCAACTTTTAAACTGAAAATTAACTTCTTAACTCTATCACTGGTTGAGTTTCAGATGAGGCAAGAAGAGTTGTATCCTCCCTGATGGGAGTAGTAGAATCTCATCCCTTTTTCTATGTGAGACAGAAGCAGCTGTGTCCTGGCACACGGTGACAGACAATCTGTAATCTGGTCTTTCTCGTGTAGTGAACTGCCGCATTGGTGGCTGTTCAGTGCCACCAGAAAGTGAAGTGAAAGCCCCAAAACTTCTTTGGGCCTTTTTATGGATTTTCAAGGAATGACTCCCTCAAGTATACGAATATCAGCAGGCTTTTGCAACTGAAGCAGTGACGTTTCTGGAATACAGGGATGGTTATTGAAGGATAGCTTTTACATACAGTAGAAAGTCCTGCTATTTCTAATAACCTGTGTGCCTTTGTAAGGTTTTAAGTCATGGAGGCTTCAGCAACTTCTTGTAGAGACACATTTTTTTACTGCAGTGATTTATGTCAGTGCTATCCAAAGTATAAAACACTTTGGGCAACAGATACCCATGGGAATTTTTTGCAAGAGATTAGTGTGATGAGGCTAAGTTTATTTGAAAACAGGGTGTTTCTAATGCCGTTATTGTGTTGCTTGGGAGAGGTTTCTCAAATTCACAGGACTGAATTTCTGTCCTCAGCGTGAGACGAATAACCACAAGGTCAGTCGCTCTGGTGCTCAACTTGGAGGTGATCAAATTCCAACTTTAATCCCCTTTTCTTCTTCTTTGAGGCCAAAACTGTGAACTTGAATTTTCAGTAATTATTCTTTGTTTTGCTTGTTTGAAAAACTTTGGAGGCCTTGGACTGGGCCCAGAAGGAGTCTGAAAAATTTTCACAGAAAGAAAAAATGTTTCTCCTCCAGCATTAACTGCCGCGTTAATTACAGGAGTGTCGCTAAGCACTGTGCAAGGTTATGGATTCTGTGCCAAAATCAGGTAATTCTCGTTTAGTGCTTTGCCCCAGCTTATGCTGCTGGAAATTCAGTGCCTCTTTGAAGCTGGTTTTTAGATTTCAGTGCAATGTGTGAGTGTTCAGTGCGTCCCTTCGTCAGCTTTGCATGTAGCTGTCGTGTCATCATCTGTCACTCTATGGGTAACGTCTACAAACTACTGTCCTGCTCTTGTACCAATTCATTTAAGTCTGTGCATACTTCATTCCTGAGGGCTTGTAGCTTTTCATTCTCCATGAACTTGAGTGAATTTTTCAAAACAGCTCTCAGGAGCAGTTTGTCCTTCTTGCATTACTGCTCTTCTCCCTCTTCAGATCCAGCCCTGACCTCAACTTCCTTTGCTTCCAGATCTATTGGCTGGTGAAATAACTGCCCCCCTCCTCTCCCGGTATCTATAGCATTCATAAAATGCCAACTCTGTGGTTGTTGTTCTCTGACATGATTCAGTATCTCCATCCCATGATGACTCGGAAAATTACAGATTAGATGGTTAACCTTCCTGCTTTCCATGCCCCCAGCAGTTCCACTAGCTGCCTGAGTAGCTGAAAGTTTGTAAGTATTTTCCACAATCAGCCTCATTGATGCATTTTGTCACGCAACTGCCCCAAAACAAAAAAACAAACAAACAAATGCAGTAGGGCTAGATGCTGTTCAAATTTGAGAACGTGTCTATCTCCTTTTAGGCTCCAGAAAAATAGTCCAGTGACTGAAGTTCAGAATTCCCTAAGCTGAGACGGTTTTGTAGGTGGGAAATGTCAGCCTTTCATGGTGTTTGGACTGGTGTATTCCACTGGGATTTCTTCTTGTTATAACCAAACTTGGAAATTCAGGAAGGTAAAGAAAAGTTGATTCCACCTGTGTCTGCCTCAGACTCGGGCTGTTTATGTGGCAGGCAGTACGGCTCCAGGACCTCTTCCAAAGCCATTTGGGAAGAACAAATACCTGTTTCTAGACTTCCGTATCTTTAATCCATCCAAACTGGGAAATTAGTTTTAGTAAATATTTTTGTAATAGAACAAAGCAAAAATGCTTTATGGCATTGATTGAAAATCCTAGCACCATTGACCCATGTGTGTATTTGGAGCTAAAGCTTTCAAGTAAGCTACCGTGTGTTGTATAATCTGGGTGTATAATTAGACTCAGCCAACAGCTGCTGTTAGATGGGAAGAGGTAGGGGCTCAAATAAGATGTAAACTATCCAACAGCTTAATTTCTTGGTGGCCAGTGCATCTGCTTAATACAAATATTCAGAGAACTGCCCCCAACTTTCTTTTTGTGGAACTAGCTTGTTTGTAATAGCTTGCTGTCTCTGAAGTGAAGTTAAACCCTTAGTATGTTTCACTGCATTTCATGGTTGACCAGTACTTCCAGGTGTAGGAAGCCACTGCGTGGTACAGAACCTGGTGATGGGGCTGCCCAGTCTGTAAGTGTCTCGAGGCTTGCATTTCTTTTCATGCTTGCATCTTTCTCTCCCTCTTTTCCTCTCCATTTCTGTCTCATGCCAATTTGACAGGGTTTGGGGCCGGGAGGAGAGGGGAGATACTCTTTTCTTTGTGGCTTGCCAGATCAAAAGTACATTTCTGGTGGATGGTAACTGAATGTATATTTAACAGGTTAATGAAGTTGTGTGGAGAGGAGTAAGGTTGGGATGAGGTTCAACAAGGCCAAGTGCCGGGTCCTGCCCTTGGGTCCCACCAACCCCCTGCAGCGCTCCAGGCTGGGGGCAGAGTGGCTGGAGCTGCCTGGCAGAAAAGGCCCTGGGGGTGTTGGTGGACAGTGGCTGAACAGGAGCCAGCAGTGTGCCCAGGTGGCCAAGAAGGCCACCAGCATCCTGGCCTGTGTCAGGAACAGCGTGGGGAGCAGGACTCAGGAGGTGATTGTCCCCCTGGACTGGGCACTGCTGAGGCCCCACCTCGAGGGCTGGGTCCAGTTTCGGGCCCCCTACCATAAAAAAGACATTGAGGTGCTGGAGCGGGTCCAGAGAAGGGCGACAAAGATGGTGAGGGGTCTGGAGAACAAGTCTCCTGAGGAGAGGCTGAGGGAGCTGGGGGAGTTCAGCCTGAAGAAAAGGAGGCTGAGGGGAGACCTTCTTGCTCTCTCCAACTCCCTGAAAGGAGGGTGTAGCCGGGGGGGGTCGGTCTCTTCTCTCAAGTCACAGGCGACAGGACGAGAGGAAATGGCCTCAAGTTGCCCCAGGGGAGGTTCAGGCTGGATATTAGGAAAAATGTTTCCACGGAAAGGGTTATTACGTCTTGGAATGGGCTGCCCAGGGAAGGGGTTGAGGCACCATCCCTGGAGGTGTTCAAAAGCCGGGTTCACATAGTACTTAGAGACATGGTTTAGTGATGTCGGGTTTTTTTTTGTATGGCTTCCTTTTGGTTTTTTTTATCAGAGTTGGGTTGATGGTTGGACTAGATGATCTTAGAGGTCCCTTCCAACCGAGACGATTTTATGATTCTAAGGTTGGTGTCAGGCTGCTGCTGGTTAAAAAGTCTATCTGATGTGTTGTGATGCTTGTCATTGGTTGTCTTCTTAGTAGCAACTTGTCTGAAAGACTGCTGATCTAAATTCCTAATCATGCCAGTGTTTTATATTATCAGCTTCAATGCAATGAAATGCCTTGTGTCCTACTAAGACAGCAATGGTCTGCTCTAGCTGTTTCTCTCTAGCTTCCCTTGCTTAATAGCAATTGGATCAGTAGAGTAAAGCAACTAGTGTGAATACTGCTACACAGCACATGTGAGGGTAGAAGGTAAAATTATATGGAAATCAATCTCCAAATTAATCTTTAAGTAAATTTAATGCTTTCTCTTTCAAGCGTATGTGAAGTCTTAACCATTATAAAAGTAAATATTCTTTTTTTTGCACTCCATTAAGTTGGGCAGCAGAGGCTACGAGATAAATTTGTCTTGTCTAAGGACAAACATTTGAGATAATGACTAGACATAGGATGTTGTGTTTTGGAGCCTGACCGATCAAATTCAGTGACATTTGATCAACTCATGACCTAGAGCTGCTGCAGGGAGCTTCTTGTTTAGCATATGCTATTAAGAGAATGCTTGAGATGTGGAAAAGTTCATAGGTGCTGTGTTATCTTGTATAGGCCATAGTTAACATCCCTAGTGAAAGCACACCTAGTCCTAGGTGTGCTCCCTTATTTCTTTGCATATTACTAAGGGGCTTATTTAATGTTGTGGCTGTAGTAACTGGGGAACGATTCCAGCAGTATTTTTTAGCAGCATCTGTTCAAGTCCACTGCTTTCAGCTTTGTTTGGCCAGGCTGCAGAAATGCTCTTCTGCATGAGCTTGGGCTCATCATGCGAAAAATGACCTGAATCCTATGCAAGTTCAAACACAGCAAGATGGTGCAGATGTGCTACGTAACGTAGACACTGTGGACAAAAACAATCTTCCTCAGTGTCTTGGTTGTTAGAGTCTTTGGGTTGCCACGTGTTCCCTGACAAGCTGAGCCAGACATTTCCAACCCCTTTGTACAGAACAAGTTTAGGAGAATGACCATAACAGGCGGTATTTGTGTTGGCAGCCTCAGAACAGAGGCTGAGGACTGAATGGTAACAGAAGCAGCTAAATTAACTTCTAAATGCTGGAGGGACATCCTTTTCAGCAGACTTGCAGCACAAGAGTTGAGCTAACAAAAGCTTTCTCTGTTACTGGTTGGGCTGCAGATTACAACCCATTAAAAGCCTATGCAGCTACCCACAAAGAGTTTGAGTGAGTAATTGCAGTGTCTCCAAGACAAAGCAAACGCTTTCAACTCTTGAATAATGGCCACAAGCAATTGAAGAGTACTAAGGACCTTCAAAGACACAGGCATGTGTTTTCGAAGCCTGTTGACATGAGCCAAGCATTAGTGTAATGATCTGGTGATCCAGGTGATGGAAAACAGACACGAGGCTGTGATCTGAGTAATGAGCTGATGCTTTAGTAAGACACTATATGTGCATATTTCAGAATACAGTGGGGATCTCACAAGAATCTTCCTGTATGATGGCTCAGCAGCGTAGACTTTCCTCGCCTAATCCATAGGTTTCAGCTCTGCTTTAGGACTACTTCCCTTCACCTTTTCCCTCTGTGTTTCCATAACGCCTGTTGCTTCAAACTTAAGATTTCTTTCCTGTTCCTGTTTCAGCCTTGAAATAGTGTGAGATGTGAAGGATGGGGAGCGATGAAAAGCCTGCGTGCGGGGATCCTGTATCTATCACAGTAATTGGTGTCTTTCTGTCCTTATGCTGTGAGCAGCTTAGAAGCTAAGCCTCACTTGGTTTTTGGTGACAACCAACTCCTTTTTCTGCCTGTTTAATCAGAGCTTTAGTATCCTAAAAATTCATTTTTAAAAAGTACAAACACTCTAGCAGGACGGGGGAAAAAAAGAAAGTGAACAGCTTGAAAAAAACCCATGGAATTATTTAGATGTTTTGGAGCCTAGTGAGAATGAGACACACAGTTTTTTTCCTCTTCCTTCTTTGCCTTTTCCTCACTTGAAGAGCAGTAAGTATTGCTCCAGATCTGAAGAAGAGGTTTAGTATTTGTGGAGAGAAAGGATATTGTCAAAATCTTTGGTCTGTCATTCTTATTAAAGTTATGATGTGCCACAGACTGCCTGGTGTTACGGTGCCAGATTTCCTCCCTGGGCTTAAGAGAGATACCTATCCAATCGTGTACCAGCAATTACTGAAACTCTGTTTAGCTTTTGCAAGCTGAAAGTATTTTTATCAAATTATTTTTATGTTGTGTTTCTCCTGATGTTTTTTTCTGCAAATGAAGTTGTTGCTCAGTACACTTCACTATGAAAACCTTTCTTTTCTAAGACAGAATCACTAATGGTGGAGCGTCTGGGAGCAACCTTCACAGCTTTTCTTGATACCTTTTGTTGAATGCAGTATTAGCTCTTCACCTGCATACTCTTAAATCCAATGCAAAGATCTAGTTTCCTGTAAGTGAGACAGATGATGTGCTATATAAACCAACTTTTACATGTTACAGAAGTAATCCCTTTCAACAGGGGAAGGATTGCCTAGAGGAACTTTTTGAGAAAACGCCTCACGAGAAATGCTAGTGTGATTGGTGATAGTTACATCTCCTGTTAGAACTTCTCTGAAAGGGATAAAGAAAAAAAGCAGACTAAGATCAACCTGTTTTCACAATTTCCTTACATAAATATGTAAGAACAAGGAGACTGGCCATGGGTAGAGCTTGGATGAGATGTACAATGGTGTTGGGAAAGAAAAGGAGATGTAGCAACGTGAAGTTTGCTGTGCTGTCACCTTTTTTGTGTCTCTCAATAAGGCCCAGATCAGTCTCATGAGCATCAGACCTGCTTCCTTTAAATGAAGGTGTGTTAAATTCCATGCAGTGTCAAAACTCTTCTGTTCCCAAATAACCCCCTGCACCAGTACAGGTTGGGGACTGACCTTCTGGAGAGCAGCTCTGAGGAAAAAAACCTGGGAGTTCTTGTGGACAACAGGATGGCCATGAGCCAGCAATGGGCCCTGGTGGCCAAGAAGGCCAAGGGCATCCTGGGGTGCATCAAGAAGAGCGTGGCCAGCAGGTGGAGGGAGGTCATCCTGCCCCTCTGCTCTGCCCTGGGGAGGCCCCAGCTGGAGCACTGGGACCAGTTCTGGGCTCCCCAGTTCCAGAAGGACAGGGAACTGCTGGAGAGGGGACAGCAGAGGGCTACAAAGAGGATGAGGGGCCTGGAGCATCTCCCTTGTGAGGAGAGGCTGAGGGACTTGGGTCTTTTGAGTCTGGAGAAGAGAAGGCTGAGGGGGGATCTGATCAAGGCTTACAAATACTTCGAGGGAGGGTGTCAGGAGGATGGGGCTGGACTTTTCTCAATGGTGCCCAGTGACAGGACAAAAGGAAATGGGCACAAACTTGAGTATAAGAACTTCCACCTAAAGATGAGGAGGAACTTCTTTACTGTGAGAGTAGTGGATGATGGTGGTCTCCTTCTCTGGAGACATTCAAAAACTGCCTGGACAAGATCCTGTGCAACCTGCTCTAGGTAGACCCACTTCTGTGGGGGGGTTGGACTTGGTGATCTCTAGAGGTCCCTTCCAACCCCATATGATTCTATGATTCTATCTTGCTAGGAGCGAAAAGCTACATGGGGGTGAGGCTTAGCAAGGTATGTGTAGTAGTGAGCTCTTGAAAGTATGTTGTCTGGTATGAGAATTCACAGATTAGTCTGGAAGAAGTCCAGTGTTAGATTTCATTCATAGTCTGTAAAACATATATGTTGCGTTCAACTAACTTCAGATAAACAGAAGATCTTTTTTCCTTTGGCTTCCTGTGTTTGATTGTTATTCCAGGTGTGTTTCTTTGTTTTCTTTCTTTATTTAAAAATATCATTTATGTAACCAACACTATCTGGGAAAAAGAAGTACAAGTCACAGCTGAAAA
Source organism: Calidris pugnax (assembly GCF_001431845.1). Taxonomy (NCBI): domain Eukaryota; kingdom Metazoa; phylum Chordata; class Aves; order Charadriiformes; family Scolopacidae; genus Calidris; species Calidris pugnax. Next base: position 760,760 of record NW_015090920.1, on the reverse strand, counting down.
ATAAAACATACAGAGCCTCTGTGTCAGCCTGAAGTTTTTGGCTTTCAATTTTCTGACCAATTGCCTCATTTTTTGATAGGTTAACCAGAGCTGTGGTGGGGTCTGCAGAGAAAAATAAATAAGTAGTCAGTATTTTATAATGTGATGGTAAGAAGAAATATGTAAAATAAGTTTCTACCTTCTGGCCCATACCAAGGTGAAGGTGAAATCTAGCATTTTATGAATAATCAAGCTGTTCTCAGCCAGTTGCAGACAAGGATTTACGTATATCATGTCGAGGAGATGCTAGAGAGGAAATGGTGAGCTTTTTTCCTTAAAATAGTCTCCAAGGTCTAATAAAGCACGTTTTCCAATAAAAGGCTATGGCTAGCAAGCACCAATGCTATCACTGGCTCTTGTTGGCTGTGGAGCAATCTTCATTGGAAAGAGAAGGCCCAATCTTTCATCCTTCTCCTCTGCAAGCAGGAGCGTTACATTTTTCAGGGCAAATGTGAGCATGAAAACCCAGCCTTTACTCAATGAGAAATCAGGATTTTAGTACCAGTGCATGATGACCCTTGGTTTTAGGTGGTGTTTCTCATATGGCCTATGGTTGTGTTTGTGATTGCAAGAAACAGATTATATCCAATGTTAAAAACAAACAAGCATACATGATGGCATTTGTTTTAACCTCTTTAGTGTAATAGCTAGTCGAGTAAACACAGTGATTATTTTGGTGTTCATTTGCTACATGGGAAAGAAGTATCCAATTAACTGTCTGAAGAAAACACATCTACTGCTCTGAATGCACAAAAGGCTGATTTAATGTCTGAATCTGAGAGTGTTTAACATGGTGAGTAAAGCTAATTAAGCTATTAAGATGACACGAGGAGAACGCTAAGTAAAACCGAGATACCCATTTTTGGCTTGCAGTCACAACACAGCTGTATTCTTGCACTTTTTTGATATGATGACTCATCCATAAGTACAGTAGTATTTCTAATTAAATGTTTAATTAAACAGAAGGAAGGTCTGCTAGGTTAAATTGTGGCTGCTTTTCTTGGTATCCCAGAAGATGAGAGCATTGGGACTTCTCACGGTTATTTGTGTCCTGCTGAAAGCAGTGATGTAACGCTCAGAGCAGCTGTATGTGGGAGCTGGTGTTCTCTGAATCGTTGGAGAAATTTTGTCCTAACTCAAGCAGTGTTGCGTGTGGAGTCCGTGCTACAGATTTGTGTCTCAAGGTCTTTGCCATTGCAAAGCCTGCTTGGGTTACAAAACCAGCAGGACCAGTACTGCCGTTGAAAGACACCAGGTTTTGGAAGATAAAAGGGTTTCATTATTCAGTGTATTTACCAAAAAAAAAAAAAATTCCCTAAATATTCCAGTATTTCTCAAATACTTTCATTCCTGAATATGTTTAAGCATCTGACATTTAGTAGAGCACTCAGAAGCAGTGCATGGTAATCCAGTTGTGTGATGTTCTCTGTAATGGCAGCCAGATGACTTGCATCCAGTGCACTGATCTACAGCTGTATGTCTCCAGTATGCTACAGGACCCTAGAAATCCAGGATGCTTTCCAGACCCTCTTCTTCCAGACCTCAAGGGCAACAAGAAAGCCTTCTATAGGTATGTCAGTGACAAAAGGAGGATTAGGGAAAATATGCGCCCACTGAGGAAGGGAACGGGAGACCTTGTCACTTAGGACATTGGCAAGGCTGAGGTACTCAACTGCCTCAGTCTTCACCAGTGAGGGCTCTGGCCACACTACCCAAGTGACAGAATGCAAAGGTGGGGACTGGGAAGATGAGGAACTGTTAGAGCAGACCAGGTTCAAGACCAGCTGAGGAACCTGAATGTGCACAAGTCCATGGAACCTGATGAGGTTCATCTGCAAGTCCAGAGGCAACTGGCAGATGAAGTTGCTGAGACACTATCCATCATATTTGAGAAGACATGGCTGTCTGGTGAAGGTCCCACTGACTGGAAAAGGGGAAATGTAACCCCCATTTCCAAAAAGGGAAAAAAAGGAAGACATCATCTACCTGGACTTGTGCAAAGCATATGACACTGTCCCGTGTGACATCCTGATCTCTAAATTGGAGAGACACGGATTTGATGGTGGGTAAGGAACTGTCTGGAGAGTCGCACTCAGAGAGTTGTGGTCAGTGGCTCAAGGTCCTAGCAGCAGGCAGTGACAAGTGGCGTTTCAGGGGCCAGTACTGGGGTCAGTACTGTTTAGCATCTTTGTTGGTGACATGGACAGAGGGACTGAATGCAACCTCAGCAAATTTGCTGATGACACCAAACTGTGTGGTGCAGTCGACACACTCAAGGGAAGGGATGCCATCCAGAGGGACTTCTCTGCTAGGTGGAGAATGGATTGACAGCAGTCCTGAGGAGATGGACTTGGGGCTGTTGGTTGATAAGAAGCTCAACAGGAACTGGCAATGTGCATCTGCAGCCCAGAAAGCCAACTGCATCCGGGGCTGTATCAAAAGAAGTGTGGTCAAGAGAAGTGATTCTGACCCTCTACTCGATTCTCATGAGACCCCACCTGGAGCTCTGTGTCCAGCTCTGGGGCCCCCAACACAAGGAGGATATGGGCCTGTTGGAGAGAGTCCAGTGGAGGGCCACAAAGCTGATCAGAGGGCTGGAGCACCTCTTCTATGAAGACAGGCTGAGAGAGTTGGGGTTGTTCAGCCTGGAGAAGAGAAGGCTCTGGGGAGATCTTACAGGAGACTTCCAGTAACTGAAAGGGCCCTATAAGAAAGCTGGAGAGGAACTTTTTACAAGGGCATGTAGTGACAGGACAAGGGATAATGGCTTCAAACTGAACAAGGGTAGTTTTAGATTAGATATCAGGAAGAAATTTTTCACTCTGAGGGTGATGAGACACTGGAACAGGTTGCCCAGAGAAGCTGTGGCTGCCCCATCCCTGGAGGGGTTCAAGGCCAGGCTGGATGGGGCTTGGAGCAACCTGGTCTGGTGGGAGGTGTCCCTGCCCAGGGCAGGGGGGTTGGAACTTGATGATCTTTACGGTCCCTTCCAACCCAAACCATTCCATGATTCTCTTATTTTGAAAGGCTTGCATTCACCTGTATGCCTAAGCAGGTATTCCTTCATAAGCTTTCAGGTTACCCTGCTGTCCGAAAGAAAGTATTACCATTGAAGAGAAGAGCAGCTGGGATCAAGTCTGCCAGAAAGTGTCCATTCTTTAGTGTGGTTTTAATTTATATTTTTTTCTCCACTGTTAATGTCCAGTGAGCTCCTGCTCGTTTGCCTCCCTGTCCCGTTCCACTTTGCTTTGGCAGAGCAGCAGAGCTGGGGAAGTAGGAGGAGACAGGCAAGGACGAAAGGTCCTTAAGTACTTTTCACACTTGGCTTCCTCTAGCAGCACTCAGTTGTCAGGACTGAGACCATCTGCAGGGCATGGACCTGGGGGTTCTCGTTGCCAAACGGCTGAATATGAGCCGGCCGTGTGCCCAGGTGGCCAAGAAAGCCAATGGCATTCTGGCTTGTATCAAAAATAGTGTGACCAGCAGAAGTAGGGAGGTGATTGTGCCCCTGTACTCAGCACTGGTGAGGCCACACCTCGAGTGTTGTGTCCAGTTTTGGGCACCTCAATACAAGAGAGATATTGGGGTGCTGGGGGGGGTGCAGAGGAGGGCAACGAAGCTGGTGAGGGGGCTGGAAAACAAATCGTATGAGGAGCGGCTGAGGGAGTTGGGACTGTTTAGTGTGAGGAAGAGGAGGCTGAGGGGAGACCTCATCACTCTCTACAACTACGTGAAAGGCCCTTGTAGAGAGGTTGGTGCTGGTCTCTTCTCACAGGTAATTAGTGACAGAACGAGAGGGAACGGCTTCAAGCTCCAACAGGGGAGGTTTAGATTGAACATTAGGAAGGAATTTTTCACCCAAAGAGTGGTCGGGCATTGGAACAGGCTGCCCAGGGAGGGGGGGGAGTCACCATCCCTGGCTGTGTTTAAGGGCCGTTTAGATGCAGTGCTGAGGGACATGGTGTAGGGGAGGACTTTGTAGTGTAGGGGAGATGGGTGGACTCGATGATCCCAAGGGTCTCTTCCAACCTAGACCATTCTATGATTCTATGATTCTAATGGATTTCCATCACCCCTGTCCCGCCATCTCTTTGCTGCTGGAATGGAAGTACTGGTGGAAATACAAGATGCTGCCCAGTGCTGGGATCCCAGTGAGAAAGTGATTGTGCTCCTGGTAGCTCAAACGTGAACCAGTCCAGCTGGCGTTTGTCATTCAAGCTGCCAGTGTCGAGCGGGTGCAAGGAGGAGGAATTTTGGAGAGAGGTTGAATATATGCGTGCAGAGCTGTGCAGTGTTTTTCAGATGGGGGGCTTGAATGTGGAGCTGTGGGAGTTGGGACGCGAGTGTAAGTGTTTGACCTTGGAGGGTGGGTGAAGTGGTCAGAGGGGCCTGCATGAGAAAATTGAACTGTGCTGTGTGGGCTCAAAGAATGTAACCTAGGATGGAGGGAAGAGCATGCTAAATGAGTGGCTGGAGAACAGGACCAGGGTTTTACAGCAGATGTGGGGAGGAAGAGCTGGACTTCCAGACCTAAAGAGGTGGTAAGACTTTCTTTAATCTGTTAACCACAGTTCTTCACATTCTCTCAGTTTTCTTCAGAGGGTAATTATTTGCTGGTATTGTTCTGCTTGGCTCAGCTTGTGAGACACAGTGTGCATCTGCAAATAGCATTAGCTTCAGCGTCTGGCATGTAGTGCTTTCTTATAAAACACTTGAGCCACTATTTTTTTTAAAACCTTAGGCAGCTCCCAGTTAAGCTCATGAAGGTATGCATGCTCTGTGGATGATACAGGGACAAAGGGGCTTTTTTACAGAATGCTCTCTATGTCTCAGCGTGTAGGCACTTTAAAATGGTCTGGCCATAGAATAATGATGTTAAACAAACGGGACAGCAAAATGCCAAGGCATTTCTGAGATGTTAGAACAATACATTTGCTTCTCGCAAACCGGTGCGACTGCCAGCAGTGGGACAAACGGCTGCTGCAGAACCAAACCAGCTACAGGCAACTCCTGCCCCTTCTCATCCTGTGAGCTGTGTCCAGCGGGTCCCCAGTGTGTTGCAAACAGTCAGGAAGAGCATAAAGGCTTTTTATGTAGGGGGGCTGTGAATGGCTGCACATTGTGGAGTTCATTAATGCATGTGTAGTCAGCGAGAAGGTCGATGACAGATTTCACTGTTGACTGCTTACACAAACAGCTGACAATTCAGCCACTGTGTGCCCAGCAGGAGTGAGGTGGTAGGGTCCCTCCGGAGAGGAAAACTGCAATCATCTGCTTGGAGTGATGCAATGGTCAAGGTTGGGAGGGGAGAGAAAGAATGAAGAAGTACTGGGAGTTTAGATGTGGTGTTGAGGGAGATGGTGTAGAGGAGAACTTTGTAGAGAAGGGTTGTTGATTGGACTCGATGTTCCCAAGGGTCCTTTCCAACCTGAATGATTCTGTGATTCTACTGCAAGAATAAGAACTGGGAGAAGGCCTTCTCACTTGACCCAAAAGGTGATGTTGCAGGATGTTGTAGGATTTGTGCTACCTAAATCATTTCGGGAGGAGATTTACTAAGGGATACGATTATCTCCATGAAATTTTGGAAAGCCCGCGTAAATTTTTCTTTTGGGCACCACTGGTGGATGTCTTTCAAGTAGTAGCAGTGTCACCAGGAGCTGGGAATGCCATTATTGCCTACCCTCTTCAGGGCACTATGTGGAGGAGAACGTAGGAAGGAAGGTTTCAGGAAGGGTTGCTGACCTCAAACTGGCTCTGGGTCTGGCTGGATTTTGGGCAGTGTGGAGTTGAGCTGGGGAGGAGACAAGAAGCTGTGTTTCTCTAACCACATGTTAAAAACTGTCTGAAAGGAAAATGCTGAAGATAGTATTTTAATGGAAGAATGTTGGAGATGAGTCTTTTGACTTAATATTTGAAGTGGAAGCGATCCTGCATGATGCTTTGAAGCCCATTACTTCATTCACATTACTTTCCGAATTAATCCAATGTTTTTCTATGAGCTCTTTCTAAGAAAACCAAAATTTCTGGGATGAGCCATTTTACGTTTAGATGATTATTAATTAGTTTCATCAGTGGATTAAGTCCACAATATATGCACTCAGATTTCTGTCCTAAGATGAAGCCACGAACTCTGTCTGGGACCTGAACTGGCACGCTAGGACCATCTTAATTAAGGAAAGACCTTTTCAAAGGCTTGTATGTTAGCTGCATACGTAGAATAAAAAACTAGTTAAATTAAGTCACGAGTGTTAAAATAGTTGAGATGATACTGATTTTTAACTTAGGTTGAGATTGTCATTTGAGGAGCAATTGCAAATGCTAGTCTTTGTCACCAACAAGATGGACAAATAAATCCCCCTCATTTTTTTCCCCCCAGCATTTTATAGTGAGTTCCAGGAATTACATTTTTTGTTGTTGTTGTCTGCCTTCTTGTGGGAAATAGAGAAAACATTCCTTCAGAAGGAGGAATGAAAAGTTTCATGCATTCAGCAGTTGCATGCACAAGCAACCTAAGCAATCCTGTGAAAACGAGCAGGGGAATGAGATTTTTTGCCCACCTGAAAGAACTTGGTGAAACAGCAAAGTTAGGTCCTACAACAAACATGTTCCTTTAAACCCATGGAGTATATTTTGTAAGGAACAAAGAGGGCTGAGCTCCCTGTGGCTGCAGAGAATGGGGCAGTGTGTCACATAAAGGCTGCAGGAAAATGGCAACTATTCATTGCAGCCTGGCTCCAGGTGGAATTGGGATGATCACCAGTTCCTGGGATAAAACACCAGTTCCCTAGCTGGTGCTTTGGGATGATCACCAGTCCCTGGGATAAAACACCAGTTCCCTAGCTGCTGCTTTGGGATAATCACCAGTTCCTGGGATAAAACACCAGTTCCTGAGCTGGTGCTTTGGGATGATCACCAGTTCCTGGGATAAAACACCAGTTCCCGAGCTGGTGCTGTGGGATAATCCCATCATACAGAGCATGGTGTCTGGAGGCTGTGGTGTGGCTGCTAGTGGCAACAGGACTAATCCAGTCACCTTTGAGAAGAGTTGTAATAATTTTAAGGATGAGAAAAAATGGCTTTTGTATTCTCTCTAAATTAATAATAAATGGAATATAAGTGCAGCTGGCAGGAATCCACAAATCTGTGTTTGAAACCTCGTAGTGCTTCTAGAGAATTTGTCTGCACGATGGCCATGTGTCCTGCATTGCTCATCTCCCTTACCTGCGGGAGGGAACGGTACATTGTGGGGGGGGGGGTGTGAACTGAAAAGAAAACCTACTGTAAAGTTGCCATTTCTAATTTCTTACAAGAGATAGTAACTGCCCTGTCCGGAAAACACGAGTTTTGTACCTTCAGCTGCAAAGTGGAAATGAAGGACTTCTCAGAAATGGCACACGAGACTGGAAGTGTGTTATTACTGCGGAGTGTAAGGGATACCTTGGAGCTCACACACTGTCTGTGACTCGTGTGGAGCTGGTGACACAGTGAAATAGTATGTGTATCAAGTGTTGGCGTATGGGCAATTACGTTAAGTGTTTTCCTAAGAGATGACATCTGTAGGAATTGCATAATGGCACTGGGATTAATGCAGGCACTTAGCATGGGGCACAGCCAGGCAGCTCCTCTCCATCTGCTCTGGCTTTACCTGCTCCAGTTTACTGGTGGCGAGTGACTGACTCTTCCAGTATCACAGAAGCTGAATGGGCAGGGAAAAATCCCATGTAAGGGATGGAATAGCACCAGATCCTTTTCTTTGCCAAATGTATCCAATCATCTCTGGAAATATGCATTCTTCTAGTCCTAGTTTAGGTCATAGATGAAAATTGGCCTCTTCGCATGAGCGTGCTTTTCTAGATATCAGCACTGGGATGTTAGAGGCTGATGGGTGTCTAGTTCCTTTAGATATTCCCAGCTAGGCAAGTACAGAGAATAATTAGAATTGTGCAAAGATGTCTTTCACGTGGTCCTAAAGTAAAAAGGACGTGGCTTTGGGATGTTGTTTGATGCAGGAACCCACCCACTTCTTGTTTTCTTGTGTCTGTTATTGAAATACAGACCTTGTAAATATTATTCATATCTTAATTGTGTCATTTTGCTGCTTGCTGTATAAATACTTTCCGCTGATGAGTCTTATTACTTGTTAATTTTTTAATGTAAACACCAGATGTAGAGAATGCTTTCTTGCTCTGATGTCACTGTAAAGCAGACCACATGGATGTGTTTGTTTATCCTCTCTCGTAGGATGCTAACGTCTACCTCTTCTTCAAGAACCAGTTTTACAGTCAGACGCTCTTAAGATGTTAATGTATTGAGGGTTTTTCTCAAGAACTAAGATAACTATAAGGAAATTTTAAACAATACTGTGCTGCACTTAGCACTTCTCATCACAGGATTTTTCCCTCTTTTCTGTCGGCAAATACTGCTACTGTGCTATTTTATCAGATTATGAAACTCCTTTTATTTGAGAGGAACTAACAAGATTAATGTTGAGTTTTATTAATTGTTTATTCCAACCTTAAACTTCTTCCTAACCTTTACGGAAATGTTGTGTATCACTTGTGCATCATTTCTCTAAGGAATATATAATCCCCTATTGAATTCTACAGAATCATTTCATCAGAGCATAAACCACAGGTTTTTTTTTACTAACTCCTGCACGAGTTTTCCAGAAGTGTCTTCCACGTCCCCTATGATTAAAACACAGAAGGCGAGTGAGCAGGGGTGACGGCTCCCAGCAGTTTTGGATCAAGAGAATAACAGTCCCAGTAAATTAGAGACGACTGTCACCATTCATCATCTGCAGTATGAAACAGAGCCTGCTGGTGTGGGAGATAAGGCGCGTGGTAGGATGCCTAAGGTAACACACCAGCAATGGGAAGAAAGTCTTAAAAGTGAGGGGAGCGTTATTCCCTGCCCCCGGGAAGGCAGCAGGGACAGCTGTCCCTCAGGAGGTCAGATAACTTTTGGTGGGGTTGCCCTTAGATAAGACTCTACTTTTCAGCCATTGCTCACAGTCTGCAGGCTGAGGGGTGACCACTGGTGTCGCCAGAGAAATTTCAGCAGGTAACTGCTGTGTTGTATAAGGTAATTTTGATTTTTACTTCCATTTCTACTGCACACCAGAAGCTGATGCTTTCTCACCAGCTGTTACTCATTTCTTATCACATTTACACTTTTCACTGACTGGTGAAAGGCTTTGACTCAGTAGCCTGTGCATTTAGATTGGGAGTCAGATTGCCTTTTGCTTACTTAAAATTACTCACCTGAATGTGCAAATAAAACTTGAGATAAACAGGTGGAGGCATGATTGATGAGTTTTCAGTGCTTGGTTGGATCCACTGACTATATGAAAAATGAGGCTCCTTTTGGGGACGAGTTGAATGCCTAAAAAGCCCTACAGTTCGCTGCTTTATCATCTCAGCCCTGACACTGCAGTAGATAATTAAAATACATTAATAAAGCATTAATGATGAAAAAAATAAATAAAAAAAAATCTTCATTTGAAGAAAGCACATGACCATATGGAAATTATTCTGTGTTTTAGCAAGGTTCTGTGAAACTGAACTAGAAAATATTCATTGTCTGTTGAGCTGCCTGCCATGTGGGCTAGAAGAAAGAAGAACTTGCATTTGGAGGAGAAGAAAGGAGAACTTTGCATACTTGAATTTGCTCTTTACCTTTTTCTTAATAAAATGCACATTTATGTAAAATGCACCGGGCATGCTGAGTTTGGAGACGAGGAGGCTGAGGGGAGACCTCCTTGACCTCTCCAACTCCCTGACAGGAGGGTGGAGAGAGGTGGGGGTTGGCCTCTTCTCCCAAGGGAATCATGAGAGGAGCAGAGGAAATGGTCTGAAGTTGGGGCAGGGGAGGTTTAGATGAGATCTTGGGAAGAATGACTTTGCTGAGAGGGTGGTCAGGCCCTGGAAGGGCCTGCCCAGGGAGGTGGTGGAGTCACCATCCCTGAAGGTATTTCAGAAACGTGTAGAGATGGCACTTGAGGGCATGCTCTAGTGCCCGAGATTATTGGGGTTTCTTTTTGTGTGTGTGGTTGGACTTGGTGGTCTCAAAGGTCTCTTCCAACAATGAAGATTCTGTGATTCTGTGATTATTTCTGAAAATGTTGAAACCATAGTAATAACTTTAGAGCCTGAGGCCCAAGGACAGGCAGTGTGAATTTAGTCTCCTTTTTATTCCTCTTTTTCTCTCTAGGTAGAACTCGGGCTCGGGCAACGTTTCCTAGGGAATTCACATGCCTTTGCTTCTGGATGTCAACTGGGTATCAACTCTTTCGGCTGGTCATTAATCTCCAGGAAATGTTATGTACCTAGAGCCTTATTACATAAACAGAATTCATCTTGTGGTTAGCCTTTTGTGCTTGAGATGCTGTGTTTCTTTGGGAGTGGTTATTGTGAGTAACACTCTGATCATAAGGAGTTCACCTCTTCCATTGGATACACAGCTAAAGGACTGTAATAGGGTCTTTTGTTTTGAATACATGTTGCTCCACGTGTATGGCTATCTAGTGAGAAGATGGATATGTCTGTCTAATTAGAAGGAACGAGACAAAGCCTGTCCCATGTCTCAAGTTTATTGTTCACTGGCGTGTTGCAGATGCTAAATGGCAAAGAGGGAATGAGCAGAAACAGCCATTTCAAGAAATGGATATGTCTGTCTAATTAGAAGGAACGAGACAAAGCCTGTCCCATGTCTCAAGTTTATTGTTCACTGGCGTGTTGCAGATGCTAAATGGCAAAGAGGGAATGAGCAGAAACAGCCATTTCAAGAAACATGTTGTGTTCCAGGTAGCACCAGGCAGTGAACTTCGGATGGTCTTGTCTTGGAGAAATAAAACAGCTTTTGCAAAGGATTTTATTATAGTTTGTTTTGCTGGAAAATTTATGGGAGTGGAAATGAGGTGAAGGAAAAATGGTGGGAAAAGGAAGTTGGGAAGCCGTTGAGATTGAATAATGGTGCATTGCTAGCTCTGGCCTTCACCTCTGTTCCCTTCTCTGTGCAGGTGCCCCTAACAGACTCATCTCTATTGGCTGTAAGCAGCCATGGGGGAAAAAAACAACATAGTGACTGAAAGATTTCAGGTGTCATGACTGAGCTAGCAGGTGTAGGTAGTATAGATAGCTATTTTGTCATGGCAGCAGAGAGGAGGGACCTAGAGGCACTTTGTGTTGTGTGCTTGGCTAGCACCATATGAGGCACAGCCAGAGTGAGCCAGACGGGCACAAATCAAATAGCAGTGACCTGGGAAACTGAGATTAAATTTTGATAGAAATAGCATGAAGTGGAGCAGTCAGTAATGGTGTCTTAATTTTCTCTTCACTTTTCTTCTGGTTTTGCATCACACAGTAAAATACTAAGAAACTTTAGCAACAGTAGAGGCTGTTTCATTACCTGAACTTAGCCAAGAAGCATTAAATATATTTGTTATGTAGAAGGAATGATAATAGAACAGGGAAAGTGCACAGATTTTAGCAAAATAATAGGGTTTTCTTCTCTACAAAATACACAGGCTGTCTTCCACCTTGCTCTTAATCACCGGAAAAACCTTTTTGTTCTGCAGTGGTTAGCAACCCCCTGATGTGTTTTGAGTTTTTGAAGGTATGATTAGAGGCTTGTGGCAGTCAGTTGTGGCCACAGAGGACGATAAAGTGGGTAGCTGTCCTAAGGACTCATTCCCCAAGGCGAAGGTGATGAGCTGATAACAGTGGTCCTGTTCCTTAATCATAATCTCTTGATCTTGTCAGAAGGGAGCACCTGTGCCTTAGACTAATCATGGTGCCAGGTCAATACCGAGTGGCCTGAGAAAACCAGCACCAGAGTATTTTCCATCCCACACTCACTCCAAGGGCTGAAATGTCGCCGTAAAAATTCTCAAACCGTTAAGGATGATGAGCAAGTATGAGATACTCGGGTTTGTCTACAGGTTGCTCCTTGCACGCGGCTCTATGTGCTGTGATGGGCTTTTTGATGATCTTTCTCTTGGGCTGTTTAAGGGAATTTCAGCACTGTAGGAGGTCTGTGACCCTTAAAAGAGCCGGTCATGGTGACTTTATCTCCTTTCCTTTCATTCACTTGTGCAAGTGCTGCATGGCTCCTGAAGTAATGAAACGAATAGTTTACAAGAAAGCCTCGTTAGCCTTTAAATGAAAATAACTGAGTTCTTTTAGCCTATTAGTGCTTAAGAATAGCCTTCTCTAAGTCCATTACCTCTGGGATAAAAGCTGTATTTGCGGCTGAATAAGGAGCGTGTACAACATGACTTGTTGCTAGGGGAAGAGGCTTTCTTAGTTCTCCGCTAAGCAGAGTGGCTTGTGTGGTAGATAAAAACTGAATGACCTCAACTTGCATTCTTGAAATCCTCTTTACTCTTCATTTGGCAGTCTGAAAATATTTCCCTAAGTGACTGGCTTTCTGGGGCTGCTCTCATTCCCTTTCCACCTCGGACAGTCAGCGACCTGGGAGAAGAAGCCCCTCCTGCCCATCGGGGCCAAATTTACGAGGGAAACGCTCGCTGTGGGTGCTCATCTCAGCCAAGTGAAATGTCCACACCCCAGCCACGCGTGGCTCCATGAAAGCTTGTGAGATGTGGACAGAATGGTCTGTTAAATGGGCAATCTTTCCCACTTTAATTACTGTGGCAAAGGGCTGAGTTCTTTGCAATGCAGAATGCATCCCGGGAAGGGTAGAAGTTCAGTAGCAAGACATGTAATAACTGACTGCAGGGAGTAAAATAATTTGGATCACCTCCGCTGATTTTTTAGTGTAGCCTTATCTCAGACCTCACAATTCTGCTGGAAACTATACCCATGGTGCTGCCCCTGGGTTTGGCACCAACACTGTGTGGACTAACACAGGGATCTTGGGTGGTGGTGGGCTTTTCTTGTGTTTAATGGTTGAACCCTGGTTTTGATGGACTCATTGATCCTAGTCTCCATCAAGAATCATCCCAAAGTTGTTAAAATGGACTTGGCCATTTAAAAATGCATTGAGAGGGGTCTTGCCAGAGTACCTTTAAACAAGACATTTAACTCTTTATCAGCAATGAGGCACGTAAAAATGCTTTTTGCTCTTTAACAGCTGAAGTTTGTAACAACTACATAGAACGTAGTGCAGTGGACAAGGAACAGGGACTGTGCCATACTGATTAGTGTAAGAAACTTCAATACAGCAGGTCCATGGCAGTGCCTTTATTCAACTTGGGTTTGTCAGATGGGTCCTCTTCCCCTGTGGAAGCGAGGACAGTTCAGTTTTTGAACTCATCCTTTTGAATATCAAGTTAGGAGTTGATGTTGGATAGGAGAAAAAAGGGTAGTTAATAGTTTTTAAACGTTTAAAGGCCAAAAAGGGCTTGGTGGTTATTGCTCTGACATCCACCGTCTTACTTTCCAGTGTCTGGGTGTTGTGAAGGCGTTGCACAGGACAGCACGGACCAGGACAGGCTGCGACTCTCTCAATAGTAGCATGATATTAATAATAATGAGTGACAGAAGCCCAAAAATGCCGATAGTGTCTATAATGAGAGGCTGTGTCCTACCCACCCTTTGGAGAGAAGCTGTAGCTGTCTCAGTTTAATAATAGAGACAAGAATCCCCCAAGGCTGATGGTGGCTGTTGTTCATTTGACTGGCGGTGATACTTAAAAGGCCTCTTGGCCAGAAATATCTTAAGTCTTGAATATATGGTACGAAACAGCTGTGTATCTGTTACAATGCTCTGAAACTCCATGATGAGGACGATGTACCAAATATCAGAGGGGAGCTCTTGCAGGCTTTGGTATTTGCATTAGTTTTCCTAGATGATAAAGCCGTTTGTGTTCAAAAATAATTTTCCTTATCCTAAGTTTCTTCCCAGCACTTGAAGGTATTTTAATCTTTGCATAAGTGGGAACACAAGTCTTTATCTTATACTCGGGAGTTCATTAAATTGTAGTACAAATTTGTGTTTCAAAATGAAAATCTACTCAATCCCCTAGAGTGAAATAGTATCTCATCAGTTGATCTTCTCTGCTTTTAAGGGGAAAAAAGAAGAAGAAAGAAAGAAAGAAAGAAGAGTTTCCCTGGGGCGATCATGGATACAAACTCTTCTTATGGGAGAGAAAGGAGGAGGTTTAGAGATGGGGGCTTCTAATTCAAAGTTTTGGAAAATGGCCTTTTGTTCCCTAACACAAACCCTGCTAAAAATAGATGGATACTGTTGCTTCAAATGAACTTGGCACTGTTTGTGCTTGAGTGACTACAGTGTTTATCATCTTGCAATTCAAGGAAGCTCTCATCTGGAGAGCTTTTTCCTTCTGTTTGTGCTAAGTGTATTCCAGGGGGTCCCACTACTCGGCTGGGGCTCTGACGGTGGAGCGTAACACTAGAAATGATAGCTTGCTTCATTCTGCGGAGCTCCAAGCCTCTCTTCACATATCCCCACTGATGCAGGCAGAAAATGAGTATGAACCAAAGTCTTCTGTCTTTTAGATTTAGACTGTCACTCAGTGCCTCACTGGGTTGGAAAACATTTGTCAGTCTAAAAGCATTTCATAGAATCATAGAATCATTGAGGTTGGAAGAGACCCTTGGGATCATCGAGTCCAACCATCTCCCCTACTCTACAAAGTCCTCCCCTACACCATGTCCCTCAGCACTGCATCTAAACGGCCCTTAAACACAGCCAGGGACGGTGACTCCACCCCCTCCCTGGGCAGCCTGTTCCAATGCCCGACCACTCTTTGGGTGAAAAATTCCTTCCTAATGTTCAATCTAAACCTCCCCTGTTGGAGCTTGAAGCCGTTCCCTCTCGTTCTATTGTTAATTACCTGTGAGAAGAGACCAGCACCAACCTCTCTACAGTGTCCTTTCAAGTAGTTGTAGAGAGTGATGAGGTCTCCCCTCAGCCTCCTCTTTTGTGAAAGGTTCTTTGCCTTTGGGGTCTGGGATGGCATCTGGGGTGGGAGGCCCTGGTGTTCTTCCTCTGCAGTGGGAACGTTTAACCACTTTGTTGTTCTGAGGGGTTACGTGCACCCAGTCTCCCCTGACCTGTCCCACAGGAGGGACCTCTCCTTTGGGTGCCCGTTGGAGAAGGTGGGCATTGTGCCTGGCTTTTGCGCATCTAGGTGCACGCAGAAAAAACTGAGTTTCTGAGAAAAAATGGGAAAGGATAGCAGCATAATGGCTTTTCCTTTAGACAGATATTTCCCAGGTCAGCTGTTCAGTGAAAAGCTTTGAAATGGCTGAAATCTTATTTTTCCATAAAAGCAGTGTTTCATATCGACCCCCTATCCAATGCCAAAATCTGTCTGGGATTCTAGATGTCTCTTCTTCAACTGCTAAGGGGCACGTTCAGAAACATCTCACCTGCAACTCTGCTTCGCTTGGGTACCTGTCCAGCTGCAGTAAATGAGTTGGCCAGCCTGTGTTCGGTATTTTCTTGATGATTGTCGATTAAAAGGTAAAAATTACTAGAACTGGAATAGGAAACTAATGAAGAGAGCTCAAAAGCTATAAATACGAGACGCTGATTGGCAAAATTGATGCTAACATTTTCACAACATAGTTTGATTGATGCAACAGTTAGAACAGCAGCCTTGAACAGGATGCTTTTGTGAAGAGGATCATTTATCTCAGCAAATGCGCTCATATAAATGTTTTTAAATGGAAGGCATGATAAATCTGTCTAGAGTCTGCAAATAGTAGAGCTGTCATACCTGCCACCTGTTAAAGATTTTAATGAACTTTTTTACTTAACAGAAAAAGTCAAATTAATGCTCTCACTTGCCTTAGCTGAGAATTCCCTTATCTCAAGCACTTTGAGATATTGTTTAGCAAATGCTTCTAAGTGGAGCAACTGTGGTGTTTTAATTAGAATTGCGGCAAACTGGTGAGGAAGACCATTAAATCTTAAATGTGGCTTTTGTGCAGCTCTGCCATGAGGATGGGCTTTTTGTTCAAAGCAACAGGGACACGGTGTTTTGTGAAGACCCAAAGGATGCTCAAACTCCTGTTGTGCCATGAGGCTAATGGGAAATTTTCTACAACAGAAGGTGATGTTTCTCAGAGTAAACCAAAAATGTACTAGGATATTATATTTCTCTGTGTGTGAGAGAGAAAACCTTTGATTCAATTAATATTAGTGGAGGGGTTTTCTTTGCAGCAGTGGGAGAAGAGCTCACCCAAGTCTCCTTTCTGCAGCCTGTTTTCAGATGGAAATTAGATGTGGAATATGTCAGGTCTGAAACATCTGCATAAGGACAAATGCCATCCTCTTGACAGTTTGCAGAAAATTTATGTGCTGGTTTTTTACCACTAATGAGTTAAGCGTGTTGCTTAAGGGCCTTAGGTTGGCAAGAGTTTAGAATATTAAAACCTCCTCGGATCCTTTTTCCTGCGCTCTCCAGTGAATCACCACTCTTGTTTTCCATCCAGTAGCACAGCGGATGCTTGTTTTGTAGCTCCTTCAGTTACTGTGGATGTGGAAAACATTTCTGGTTGAGTAAGTAATACTCAACTTCTAGTTGAGCTATGCAATGACCGGACTGAAACTCTCTGATGTTGTAGAAGGGATGTCGAAGGCAGAAATGTGCTAGAAAAGTAAAAGCAGTAGGTAAGGAGGTAAAATAGGAAGGGAGAAAGTCAGAAGAGATTTGTGAGGTGCAGAGGCAAATGGGCACGATCAATAATAGCCATTGGTAGCAGCACAGGAGTGGTAAAATTAAATCCTTAAAAACAGTAACAAAACCTCATTAATTACCTTCATTGTCTATTCTGACTTCAGGAGGCTTTGAAGTAGCCTGTTGAAGCAGCCTTGAGCCAATGGCTCCAGCGTGAGATTGGAATTCAGGAGCTTTGCTGTTTTTCTTTTGGCTGAACTCTATCTTGTCCCGTGAGACAAAATAATGTGACAGTTTTCACAAGGGACTCTGAATTTGAGATATCCCCTCCCTTTTCCTTGCTGTGTCCTAATCAGTACCCTGATGATCCCAGCCTCCAGCTGCAGGCGGTCTGCTCTGTAGCTGTGAGCGTGCCAGAAAATGGGGCCACTCTTGGTTAGGCTCCAAAGTAAACATTTTTACTTGCAGATTGGTGCTTATTTTCACTTTGAAGAAAATAAATGTGCAACAGAAATAAATATGTGTCTGAAAATCCTTAAAACTTCAGGAGCTATCTCTCTTTCATACAGGCAGAGTCCAGGCTGTTGACAGCAGATGACTCCTATGAACTATTTTTTCTTGTTAGTTGGAGGAGAGGCCCCTTTTCAGAATAACTCCAGGCGGGGAGCAGTCCAGTGGTGACAGTATCGCTGTGTTTGCCAGAAATCCTGCAGTTTTGTTTCTGTTCACCTGCTGTGTGAACTTTGTCTTGGTTTCTCCTCTTGCATAAAGCGCGGTTCATCCTCCGCTTTCCGCGAGGACCTTCGTGGTCATTTATATTTTGGTAATTTATTAAAATAGCAACATGGAATCTAAACTATTTATATGAATACGGTGTGGGACAGAGCAGCTGCTGCAGTGCAGTTAATAATGTTGGCCTCCAGTCACCCTGAATCCATTTTTACCCTAGACTGTCTGGCACTCTGCGAGATACAGCCCCTGCCCCAACAAGTCTGCGGGAGGCTTGTCACACTACGTATGGAAAAGCTTAGAGATGATGGTTTTGTACTTAAATATGCAAACCTGTAAAAAGCAGTAATAATCCACTCAGTTATGCTCGCTGTACCTTTACAGAACGTTGTAAAATACCTTCGGTGTTATTAGGAGAAGTGAGTAAAAATCCAGATTATGAAAACCTTATTTATCCTCACTGAAGTAAATGCTATTTTGAGACAGCATCATCTTGAAAAATACTGGCTATTTTTAAAAGATGTCTTTAATTTAAAAGGTCGGCCTCCCTGCAGTCCCTGGCAAGGTCCAGGAGCGAGTCCTTCCGGAGCCGTTTGGATATGGAGGGAGCAACTGTATAGCTCAGTTTCATCAAGGCTTTGGATATAGTCTCCCATCATGTCCATAGAGCTAAACTGCTGAGATAAAGTCTGACACAGTGTGCTTTTTTTTCCATGGTCACCTTTTGAGTACCCCTTTCAGGCTGTGGCTAGAATTTTCATCATGCACCTTGTAAATTCCTCCTGGAGTAGCAAACTGGCCTTCCTGGCCTGGCTGTCAAAGGAGGTAAGTAGGAAAGGGATATTCCAGGGGAAACAATAGGTCAATTAAACTAGGGCTGAGAGGTTTTTTTGCATTATCCAAAGTTGATTTTGTGATCCAGATCAGTTCATGGTCTTGCTGCAACTTGACCGAGCCCCGAATGCGGGGTGTAAGTTGAGGACTATGAAGAAAGCGTGTTTACAGAAAAACCCCTCACCCGGATCTGTGCAGGCAAAATTGCAAAAAATCTGCATGTGTTTTGCATAACTGAACTGGTCCAGAGGTTTGGGGCTGTTGTGATCCATTGGTACTTGACTTGACCTAAACCAGCTCCCACTTAATCCTGCCTTGATTTTTTAATTATTAAAATTAGGGGGTATCTGGCACTCCTTCTTACCTAGCTAGTGATTTAAGTATTTTCCTCAAAAAGCACATCACATGATTGTATTCTGAGCAGCCTCACATAAATTTGATGAAAGACTCTTTTTGTACAGTGAAGCCTCCAAGACCTCTATTCTACAAAGTTCCTCCTTCCCTTCTTCCGAGCGCGTAGGAAGGCATTGAGGCGGCTGTAGCACCCTGCAGTAACTTCTGGGGAAAAAACCCAAGTGTTTGATTTATGGTGTCTCTCCAAAATTCCACCTCAAGTTGTGAAAGTATGTTTTAATTCCTAGATATATTTATGTAGGGATCTGTTTTGCCCAAAAGTCTAGTTTTAGAACACAGCTTGTATTTCCAAAAGCAGCATCAGCTTTCCATGGCAAGTTCAGCGTGTTTATAAGTGCTGTCAGTCTGTTGTAGGCTTGCAGGCACCAGGTATCAAACGGTTCCCTTCCTAAGGCAGCTTTTCATAAGCCAGAATTCTCTGCTCAATATTTCGGTTGCAAAATAAAAATATTTGAGGATACTTTTCAACACATTAGTAATACTTTGATTAAGAAGCAGCTAGATCATATGCAAACGCTATAAAAATGTGTGAATCAGAAGAGTTATAAATCTGAGAAACTATCTGAGTCCAGCTTTAAATTGAAGACAGTATCACAGGATGGAAGAAACAGATTAATATGCTGAACTGAAAGTAAAACCTGGGAAAAAGCCTACTCTACACAAATTGTACTGCTTGAGAAGTAATTTGTAATCAGGGAATCAGAGTTTTCTGGTTGTGTTAATTGATCAGGTAGCACAGAAGACATGACCCCAGTGTCCGTGAGATAGGATCACTGCTAATTAATGTAATCCCTTAGACAAGGACAAACAGAGTATCTTACACTAGATGCCAGAAAGCTAAATGAGCTATTTAATTTGTGTCAATGTGGTATTTGTAGCGCAGTAGCACTTAGGCCATGCTGATAAAACATTTACTATATAGACAAAATATAAACAAAGTTTAGATGTTAAAACAACAAGCAATATAGGCATTACAAAAACTTGCAAAAAGAAAGATAACCCTTGCCATTAAGCTCTAAAATATTTCCATGAGAAACTGATTATTTTTCTTTAATAAAAAACTGCAAGATGATAACTTATATATGACAGGCAAACTCCTCTGGAATATTCTTGCTAGCCAAAAGCCTATAGAATATATATATATATAGCCAAAAGAATATTTGCACATGAAAAGAAACTACTCAAGTGGAATCATATTCCCATTTCCATGTCTCTGTCTGCCACCTTTCTTTACTTACGCTGTAAAAGTTGCACTTTATGGGTAATTCCTAGGAAACCTGCAGCAGCTTCAGCCTTTACTACGTACTGCCCTGGAAATGAATTGTCCTCAGGTGGAACGCTTGGCCATGTTTAGCTTTCCTGGAAAAAACCTCTGTGTGTTGGGCTTGGAAAGGATTGTACTTCTTCAATTCAACATATAAGTCATAAACCAAACAAAAACCCAAACCAGAACAAACTGATTTGAATCATGTCTTTTCCCAAGGCAAGAACAGTTTTCTATTAATCATTCCTGATAAATACTTGTCTTTATCTGTATTTAAAGTACTTCAATCTCTCAAGGCTGTGCTCTCCAGCTGGTTATTATTTCTCCCCCTTATCACACTGGGCCCAGAGAACAAAGGTGGGGTTTGTATATTTAAAAATGATTTCTCTTGTTTTGGTAGGCCTTATAAAAGCAGAGTAGTGGAAGTTGTCAGAAGCAAGAGTGTTACCATAAGCTGAGACAGTAAGAAAAGCTGAAGAAAGGCTGGGGGAGGTGGAGGGGAGCGTGTGTGTGACCAGATGAGGATCTCTGAAAGTGGTAAATTATTTCTGATGGTCAGAAGCAGTCTGACCTCCGCTTGGGATTTACCTGACCATGGTTTTAGCCACTGCTGGTTTTCTGACTGTATGTTTTTCTGACTGTATGTCAAAAAAAAGAATAACTGTATTTAAGTGATAGTAAAAGGAGATTTCTTCTGGAGTGAGTGCAGGATTCCTGGTGGCTGGTGTAGCAGGGTGCCCTGTGAACCTGCCCAGACACCTGAGTCAGCTTCTTCCCCGGTAAAGGCCGCTCTGGCAGGGTTTGCTGGGACCAGGAAACGGCGAAATCTTAATTGTTCAATCCATTTGATTACTATTTGTATGGAATTGGTCTCTTCTCCCAAGTCGCAGGGGATAGGACAAGAGGAAACGGCCTCAAGTTGTGCCAGGGGATGTTCAGATTGGATATTAGGAAAAATGTTTCCACAGAAAGGGTTATGAAGCCTTGGAATGGGCTGCCCAGGGAAGGGGTTGAGGCACCATCCCTGGAGGTTTTCAAAAGGTGGGTTGACATAGTGCTTAGAGACATGGTTTAGTAATGGGTGGGGTGGGGTGTGTTTGTGTGGATTTCTTTTTGTGTTTTTGGGGGTTATTTTGGTTTTGTGGTTTTTTTGTTTATTTTTTTTTGGTCAGAGTTAGATTGATGGTTGGACTAGATGATCTTAAAGGTTCCTTCCAACCTAGAAGATTCTATGATTCTGTGATTCTTTTTTCTTCTAGTCTTTGTTGATGATCTTCAGAAAATGATGGCGAGCTGCTGCGCTGAAGCACATGGTTATTCTGGAGCGAAGTGCTCTCAGTGTTGTGTATAAGCTCCTATCACTTATATTCATTTGTTAACTGTTACAGCGGGTCCAGCTGGTTTTTTTCCAACAGGCTTATAGTGTTGTTAGCGTTTCCACAGACTGTCAGACTGTTTTCCCCCTAAATTACTCCTCCCACAGTGTGAAAACATAATTCAGAATAAGCCCAGCAGAGCACTGGATTATCATTAGCAGTTTTGCTAACTGAATTTTTTTCTGTCCATCACCATTTGACCCTTGGATTGAGGTAACCGCGTGCAGTGACCATGGGTTGCCCGCCTTTCAAAATAAGAAAAGAAACCAAGATGGAATAGAAAGGTCAGTTTTAGGGCCTTGTTTTTCCCTCTGAATCTTCTCTTGAAAAATGTGCAGTTCAGTATTTAATGACTGACTCGATTTAACCTGCTTAATCATAATGCTGCATTCTCTCACAGTGTTGCTGCATCTGTCAGGACTGTCACTGGGCAGCTCTGTATATGAGAGACCATACTTGACGTTTTCTCCTGCCGAATTTTCATCCTTCTGGGCAATAATTGCATTTTTTTCGCCTAGATGTTCTCAGGTGTAGAAGTCAGTAAATTTCCTTTGCAAAAGAGATCTGTAAAGTAAGACTTGGCCCTCTGTGTTGTGATACTTTGTGCTTTATTGGCTTTTTTCCTTGGGAAAATAGTTTTATCTGATAATACGCTAAAGTTCCTATTGACCAGAGCTAGTGGAGATAAGATTTCTCATAGCTCCCTTTCCTCTTCCATAGTAATTCAGTCCCATTGTTGTCTATTGATCAAAATTTAATGATCATCACAAAGCCTAATTTTATCAAAACCTGCATGCGTGCATCTAATCATGAGCTTAGCTTGTAGTTACGAGTCCTCAGATTCAGGGCAGTTTCTGAACTTACTTATACATGTCTCCTCTTTCTTTGCCTTCAGAAAACACCAAGGGGTCCGTTCTATAAGCTATTAAAATTGCAGTGAGTTCTCTGGGAAGGCAACGTGTCTTGTGGAGCTCCCACAGTCTCGTAGTCGCTGGACCCTGTGACCTGTCCTGCTCTGTTAAATAAGCTCAGTCCCCTCTCCTCATCACAGACTTAATTAGTCCTTCTGGAAGTGCTTGTGTGTGAGCAGATGCACACCATGCCTTCATGCCCAAGGTAACCCTCAAGAGCGTCACTCATGAATTGCCTCACCCCCTTGTGACTGTCTCCCCAGCTCCTTCTACCCCCTGGGACAAACCTGGGAAAGAAAAGCAAAACCTCTGCAGGAACAACAGTGTTTCTGACAGAAGTTGGCGACATATAATTAAATAAGCTCATTCATTAGGGAGAAGCCAGGAGAAGGTGGGTAAAATAGAGGCGTGAAAGCTCTAGATACCACGGAAAATCTGCTTTAGGAAGGAAAGCTGCTTCGTACTAATCCAAGATCCATCTGAAGCTCTTTAAAATAGCAGGCAGAATTCAGAAGTGGGAAGAGAGCACGTTCAGTTTTACTTTCAACTGTAGGGTGAGGGTTGGTGCTGGGAAGCAGATTCAGAAAGAGGAAAAAGCTTTTAATAATTTCAGACATTGTCTCACAAATTATCAGGAAATGGTCACTCTTCTCTCTTGCCCTTACTAGAGAAAACCATAGGCGTGATGCAATGTGCCTGTATCTAGTCTCTGCTTTTAGGAAACTTAATTTTTTGTGGTGTTACAGCTTCACTTGGTATGAGCTTTCTTTCTCCTGTGGAACAAAAAGGGAGTTTTTTCTAGTGGCTGCGCAAGCCAAGGTTGCTTTGTTGATGAAGGAAGTTCCTCTCAAGCAGAGAGAGGCACTCAACCATTAAGTGAAATGTGTGCCAGGAGAGCAAGAAAAAATCTGTAAAGAGACTGTAATCATCTGTAAAGAGACTGTAATCATATCCTAGTAAAATTTCCAGTTCTGTCTCTCATGTCAGAATGTATGTTCTGGTGCTCATTGCCAAGCAAACAGTGTCTGCGGTATTTACCACCACAGAGGTGAATTTACTTCTTTAGAAAATTAAGCTATGAGGTAGGTTTGAACCTTTCCTTAGGTAAAGGAAAAATCTCCTCTATAGTCCTGTTTGCAGAATCCCTGAGAACTGAATGACAATTCTTCTTCAACAGAAACAAATGCGAATAACGTGTAAACATCGTGGGGCAAGAAAATACAGAATCATAGAATAGTTTGGGTTGGAAGGGACCTTTAAAGGTCATCTAGTCCAGCCTCCCTGCAGTGAGCAGTGACATCTTCAACTAGATCAGGTTGCTCAGAGCCCTGTCCAACCTGACCTTGAATGTTTCCAGGGATGGAGCATCTACCACCTCTCTGGCAACCTGTTCCAGTGTTTTGCCACCCTCATTGTAAAAAAAATTCTTCTCTGTATCTAGTCTAAATCTTCCCTCTTTTAGTTCAAAGCCATTACCCCTTACCCTATTGCAACAGGCGGTGCTAAAAAAATTGTCCCCATCTTTCCTTTAAGTACTGAGAGGCCACAGTAAGTTCCTCCCTTCTTTTCTCCAGGCTGAGCAACCCCAGCTATCTCAGCCTGCCGTGGAATCATAGAATGGTTTGGGTTGGAGGGGACCTTCAAGATCATTGAGTTCCAACCCCCCTGCCCTGGGCAGGGACACCTCCCACCAGACCAGGTTGCTCCAAGCCCCATCCAGCCTGGCCTTGAACAATTCCAGGGATGGAGCATCCACAACTTGTCTGGGCAACCTGTTCCAGTGTCTCACCACCCTCACAGGAAAGAATCTGTTCCTGAGATCTAATCTAAATCTCCCCTCTTTCAGTTTAAAATCGTTAGCCCGTGTCCTATCGCTACACTCCCTGGTCAAGAGTCTCTCCCCAGCTCTCCTGTAGGTACTGGAAAGCTGCCATAAGGTTTCCCCAGAGCCTTCTCCAGGCTGAACAACCCCAGATCTCAGCCTGTCTTCATAGGAGAGGTGCTCCAGCCCTCTGATCAACTTTATGGCCCTCCGCTGGACTCCCTTGAACAGGTCCGTGCCCTTCCTGTGCTGGAAACTCCAAAGCTGGACACGGTACACCAGGTGGGGTCTCACCAGAGCAGAGGGGCAGAATCACCTCCCTTGACCTCCTAGCCATGCTTCTTTTGATGCAGCCCAGGATGCAGTTGGCTTTCTGGGCTGCCAGCTCACATTGCCGGCTCCAACACACCCAAGTCGATTTCCTCAGGGCTGCTCTCTAGCCATTCTCCGCCCAACCTGTATTTGTGCGTGGGATTGCCATGGCCCAGGTACTGGACCTTCCACTTGGCCTTGTTGAACTTCATGGGGTTTGCACAGGCCCACCTCTCAAGCCTTTCCAGGTCCCTCTGGATGGCATCCCTTCCCTCCAGCATGTTGACCACACCACACAGCTTGGTGTCATCAGCAAACTTGCAGAGGGTGCCCTCCATCCCACTGTCCATGTCTCTGACAAAGATGTTGAACAGCACTGGTCCCAGTACTGACCCCTGAGGAATGCCACTTGTCACTGGCTTCCACTTGGATGTTGAGCTGTTGGCCACAACCATTTGAGTGCAGCCATCCTGATCCACCGAGTGGTCCATCCATCAAATCTGTGTCTCTCCAGTGTAGAGACCAGGATGTCATGCGGGACAGTGTCAAACGCTTTGCATAAGTCCAAGCAGATGATGTCTGTTGCTCTCCCCTTGTTTACCAATGCTGTAGTGCCACTGTAGAAGGCCACTAGATTGGTCAGGCGTGACTTGCCCTTGGTGAAGCCCTGTTGGCTGTCACCAGTCACCTCCTTATTTTCCATGTGCCTTAGCAGAGGTTCCAGGAGGATCTGCTCCATGGTTTTGCCAGCCACAGAGGTGAGACTGACCATTCTGTAGTTCCCCAGGTCTTCCTTTTTTCTTACTTTTTGAAAGGGAAAAAGCCTGTCGTCATAGGAGAGGTCCTCCATGTCAAATGCAATGGAATTTATGCCAGAAAAATGTGTGTTTGCTGTGTATTGACTGAATGTTATCAAACCAACCCTATTTCTTTCGTAATTTCTCTGTCCTCTGCTGTTTTCATTCCTGGCATGTGACATGTAATAACCCCTGAAATCCCCACTCTCAACCCCCCCACCACCTCCAGTGCCTCAAATATGATGGCACTTGTGGTTCCCTCCCTGTGCATGCTGCAAAACTGTAAATGGCTGCAATAACTGCAAGACAAAGACTGCATTGCCTCTTGCGGTCATTGTACTTCTTCCAGAGCTTTGCTTGCTTAAGTGGTATAAAAATCCAGTTTTAAAAAAATATATTAAAAAATCTTATTCGCTTATAATAAAAAAAATATCACAAGAGAACATCTGGTTCCTTTATTCTCTTTATAATTATAGCTTGTATGAACTTTGTTGTCCCACTTTTGTCATGTGGGATGTCATTTTGACATGTCATTTTGTCATCACATAGCAGCGGCAATTCAGTAGAATCACTAAAACTTGTTTTCTTTATATAGTGTTTACCAACGAGATTTAAAACTCCTAACGTACCTGAGGGCTAAGAGATCTCTGGACAAAAGTGTTCCCTGTTTAAATTGAAGAACGGGCACTATGTAGCTTCAAGACATCCCTGGAGATGTGTAGTCAGAGCATTAACGCTGCTTGAGTCCCAGTTAGAACATCTGAGGCTCGCTCATGGTGCCCACCCGTCTATAGATGTGTTGTGAAGTAAAGGAAAAGAGCTGGATTTCAGAGCTGCTCTGCCCTTCTGCAGCAAGTGATTTTACTGGGATCTTAGAAATACTGTTGTAATGGTGGAAATCAAGTTGGATTTTTAAGAGGTTACACGATAGTCAAACAGTGAGCACAGTACAGGTCTCATTATTGACCTCCGTATTAATGGCTTTCTGCCTGTGCAGTAAATTTTCCTCCTCACCTCATGTCTGTAGGTTCCTGACAGTGAAAAGGGCTCGCTTGGACTTGAGATAATCTATTTTTGTGGTAGTTTAGGGGCAAATCCAGTAGTTGTGTGAGGAATGAGGATTTATAGTTGACTGATACCGTCTTTCTTGTTCACTTTATCCTGCTTTGCTATGCATCGCTTGTTTATGAATTCACAGTGCATGTACACATCTGTATGTACACGTAGACATGTACATGTTTGTATGAGGTATATTATTTAATCTGGGTTGATTAACAAGCTTTACTGTGAAATAGAGTGGATGTCTTTCATGCTGCCACCTTGTAAACACTAGTGACATTCAGAGTATTCTCCCCTAAATGTGGTATTTTTCAGTCGAAGGTACCATCCAAGTTGAAGTGCTCAGTTGTTCTTAAGTAAGACACTCAAGACTTTCCAGAAACAACAACAGTGACACAAGAAACCGTAGAACAGCGCTGCGTTGTACATGCCTGGGTCATACAACAGACACGTGTACCCAAAAATCCTTTCTGCCTCTTAATGCTCCCCATCAGCTGCCTGGTTCCTGGCTGATGATCTTCCTCCCTCCCTGAAAGCTGATAAATCTCCACCCCTTGCTCCCTTTCTGAGCAAACCTTTTCTCACAGCTGTGGGGTAGTTTAGTTTGGCACCACCGAGGAAGGCAGAGGGCTTGCCACAGGGAATGGTAGTTGATTGTGGGCTGCTGACTATTTCTGAAGGCTTTTTTTTTTTTTTCCTAAGGGACAAAGTCCAGCTGATTTGGGAGCCTTCTTTCGGAGAGGTATGAGTATCTGGGCTGCACCCTGGCAGGGTTAAAACCCTGGAAACTTTTGCTGCCAAACCAACACAGCCACTTCTGTGTTGTCATGGTTAACTGGTTACCCCACCCCTAGCAACAGGCAAAGAAGAAGAAACTATGTGAAGATCCTCTAAGTTAACTGAAACTATACAGAAGAACCAGAAAAGAATTCCTGGGAAGAGTTTCCCATGAAACAAGAAAAACAGATATGTAAATGCAGCACTTATCTTGAAAGCTGAAGTAGAATTCAATGATCTTTGATAAATCATCAAAGTTGGAAGGGCAAGAAGAACATCTGATATAACTTTGGACTTCTGAAGTAACTTTTTAAGGGGTGGCAGGACAAACTATGAGCAAGCAAATAGACCAGTTGAGCCTTGGGGAACGGTATTAGAATAAATGCTGAAGACATTATTTTGGCAAGAAAGTGGTTAATTTCCTCAAGTGTCTACATGCTTTTTAAGTAAATCCATCCAGAGGTATTGAAAATCATGTATTTGTCTTCCTAGTTGCCAGTCAGCATTTTCAAGGCATGGGAATTGCTTCTATCATAAGCTTTCTTGGGGAAAACCTGGTATCTCTTAAACACAACTTCAGAAAATGAAGTTCAAAGAAGGTGGGTTAAGTAAACCTGGGGAAGAGTAATGAAGAAGAGAGAGAAGGAGGCACAGGTGTTGCCGGGGACCAGTGTGGGATAAAACATCTCTTTGAGCAGGACTATAATGCTGGGACTGTAATCTAAAGCACATTTATGTCATTGCTGCTGCACTGCAGTATTTTATCAGGCACTTTGTTAACTGAGTAGTAATTTTTCTACAGTTAAAGGCTTTGTATTTGCGGATTTATAATTTTACCAAAAGCATTGTTTTGCTATTTAGGTTATTTTTGGTTTGTAGCAATACTACTTCAGTAAAAGCCACGTGTGTGAGATGCTTCTTTAAAAGTGGGCTTGATGCTTGGTTAGGGAAAAGGCTAATGCTTCTTGAGCAACCCAAACTTCTCCTTCATCCTATGAGTCAAGCTCGGTGTCCAGCTAGAGAAACAGAACTGCCCTGGTAAGGACAGAATTGCTGGAAATTGAAAACCACCCCAGGTTTATTGCAGCAGGAGCTCTGCACAAAGCTGCTGACCTGGTGGAGGCAGAGGATGGCAATGGGAGTGAGGAGGGACTTGGATCAGGGCCATGTTTTTCTCCTACTTCTGTTTTTCTGTATTTCTGTAGCCTGTGCACCCTGCTTGCGCCGTGTTTCTTTTCTTTCTTTTTTTGAAGTCAGAATATTAATCTGGTCTGATCTGTAGTCTCGTGTTAAGATTTTTTTTAAAACAGTTTTGAGTGATTTGTAGAGTTTGATGTGAAGCAACGTGAGGTTTTCTAATTATGGAACATTTACATGCACTGATACCCAAGTCAAAACATGTATTTCCTCTGGAAAACACCTTCATCTTTTACGTGCAAATTACTTGTTAGCTGTCTTAGACTATATAGTTGGTTTTCTCTTATTTCCCCCTGAAATTAGAGACTCAAGGGGAAAGCCAGAGCTTCAGTGTGTTGAACCTCTGCAGCTCTCTGATAGTCCATGCTCTTTGGATTATCCAAGCTGGGTGGATGCTGGGTGGATGATGGATCTGACCCAAGATGGGCCAGATGTTGCACCTTAAGGGTTCAGAAAGACACCTGTGCAAGGGGGCTAGTAGTGATGTGGGGTCTGGGGTCCCCCCTGCTCATATGAAACACCCAGCAGCCGGGGGGCTGTGCCACGTAAGGGACCGCGTGGGTTTTGTCACAGTATGGATGTGGTCCCTGGCTGTCAGCCTGATCCTGTGGAACACACCAGTAGCTGCTGAGAAGCTAAACAAAGGGACACTCCAGATGGCCTTGGTACAGTTATGGAGATAACTCGGGTAGATAACTACAGAACTTGCTGAAGGGGAAGTGTGGGGGGTGTGAAAGCAGACAGAAGGGGAAGTGAAAGAGCTGAAATCCCTCTCAGGCTTTCCCCGCGAGTCTGGGGCATCCAGGTGCACGTTGCACAAACACAGCTAGTTTCTTATTTAAGAAAACTTACATACAAGTATATTTTTAAGTATCTCACATGCACTGATGTTTCCACTAACGAGTCTGAAAATAGACAGTAAAATAAGATTGCCATTAGAGGACATGTTTTCTTTTTTCAACTGCAGCAATATTCTCTATGGTGTTGCTGGCTGGATTCCCTTCTTATTAACTTTGCTACCGTGTGTGGCTTTAGGCTTCACATTTTAGTATGAAATAGGTTTCATCTATGAAATGAAGGATATAAGGTTATAAATATTATGAGACTTTTGTTTTTATGTTCTCAAAAATCTGTCATTAAGACAGCTCACTGTAAAGTAAATATTACATCAAAGTAGTGACAGCAACGTTGAATGCAGTTTTCAATTACTGTCTCATAAATTGATTTTTAGTTTACAATGCTGTAGGCTAGGTCTCCTTAATTTTGTATTTTTGTTTAATTGAATAGCAAAACATATAATTAGCTTAAATATGTTGCTTGTCTTCACTGACGCAAGCTCCTGAGCCAGTGAAATCTGCTCCAACATGAATCATAGAATCATAGAAAATTGTCTAGGTTGGAAGAGACCTTTAAGATCATCTAGTCCAACCATCAGCCTAACTCAATGAGGACTCTTGCTCATCCTGTGCGCTGGATGGAGGGTTTTTTAGGTAAAACCAGTTCAAGCTGAAAGTTAAACTGGGCAAGAAAATTATACCAGTCTTAATAGCCTATTACATGTGACATGAAACACATGTTGTTGAAAATCTTCTTTTAGAGATTTTTATTCCTGGTCTGCCATAATTATCAGAAAAACGTATTCTCTGTATTTTCTGGTTTTTTCTCCAGTTGTTATATGAGAAGTTGAGCTATTTTGTGACATTTTTTCCTGTTCGTATAGTCGATCGTACAACAAAATTTTTCTTTATGACGCTATTCTTGCCAAGTCAGGTCTGTCACGGAGGACTTTGCAGTGTGACAGCTATTAACAGTTGCTGCTTGTAGCAGGAACAAAGGAAAATAACTTCTAGCAGAGCTGTTGGACCAAGGCACTTGATGCTTCTATTGCCTCTGTATGTGCAGCGAGTGGGGAAAGCGGCCCATAGCTGCTAATGACTGCTGAAATTACACCTCAGCAGATCACTGTTCTGTTTCTTCTGTTGTCAGTAGAAAGTATCATAGTGTTTATTGGAGGTGATTTTGTATGGTCTGATAAAATATCCGTGCGCTTTGGCGTCCTGTGACACGCTGTGCCTGCTGGCAGGCAGCAATAGACAGGTCGGTGTAGAGCTCAGTCTCCTCATCACCTCATCACTAATATTGATTTTCGTGAAACATTTGTTGTCTGTTTCTTCAGATGACTTCTTCCTGTCCATTTGTAAGGTCTCCTTTGTAAGAAGACTATAGCATTCTGCTTGTCTTGCCTTCGCAACTCTTGTAAATGCTTCTGCATTTGGGAGGTTACAGGCTGTGGCCACAAACACTGTGGCAAATGGAGGTTACAGGCTGTGGCCACAAACACTGTCCATCAGAATTGA
Source organism: Calidris pugnax (assembly GCF_001431845.1). NCBI lineage: Eukaryota > Metazoa > Chordata > Aves > Charadriiformes > Scolopacidae > Calidris > Calidris pugnax. The sequence goes on along the minus strand of NW_015090920.1, from coordinate 730,258 downwards.
TGTTTTTCCTGTACAGGGGGATCTTTACTGCTGTTCGGATGAGGGGTCTGACGGATATTTAGAAGGAGCATTTGGTGAAGCCACTGTGGAAAATGGTGCTCCACATTGGCCTCAGGGATCCTTAATGGGGCCCTTCCAACCTGAGATACTCTATATTTAAGCCATGTAAGTTGTAGAAGTTGCTTGCTTTGGAGACAGGGGCCCTGTTATGCAGTAACTGGAGAATATCAGTAAGTAAATATTATTTCACTGAATTTCACTGAATTTTTTAGAGTTGGAAGGGACAATAGAGATCATAGAATCATAGAATTGCCCAGGCCGGAAGGGACCTCCAAAGGCCATCTAGTCTGACCCCCCCGCAGTCAGCAGGGACACCCCCAACCAGACCAGGTTGCCCAGGGCCTCGTCGAGTCTCTCCTTGAATATCTCCAGGGAAGGGGCCTCAACCACCTCCCTGGGCAACCTGTTCCAGTGCTCCACCACCCTCACAGTGAAGATCATCTAGTCCAACTCCCCTGCTGAAGCAGGATTGCCTAGAGCTTGTCAGAGCATGTTACTCAGGAGCATCCAGGCGGGTCTTGAAAATCTCCAGAGAAGGGGACTCCACACCCTCCCTGGGCAGCCTGTCCCAGGGCTCTGCCACCCTCACTGTGAAGAAGTTTTTTCTCATATTTGAGTGGAACCTCTTATGTTCCAACTTGTGCCCGTTGCCCCTCGTCCTGTCACTGGGAACCACTGAAAAGAGTCTGGCTCCCTCCTCCTTCAACCCACCCTTTAGATACTTGTCAGCATTAATAAGGTCTCCCCTCAGCCTTCTCTTCTCCAGACTAAAGAGCCCCAGCTCTCTCAGCCTTTCCTCATCAGGGAGATGCTCCAGTCCTTGAATCATCTTTGTTGCCCTATGCTGGACTCTTTCCAGTAGTTCCCTGTCCCTCTTGAACTGGGGAGCCCAGAACTGGATGCAGTATTCCAGTATTCCAACTTCATAGCATTTCACCCACAGGGGCAAACTAGCCCTTTCTTTTAGTCTCAAATTTTCTGTGCGGCAGTGCAGTGGAATTAGTACATGTGATTAGCACAAAAATCTGCATGGTGTCAAAACCCCAAGAGATGAAAAACCCTAACGCCATTACTGAATGCCTCAGTTAATGAAGGGGATCTGTGATGTTGGCTTTTGAGATAATCCTTCCTCAGTCTCACTTTGGAGGTCAGCTACCCAGGCACAACCACCACGAATTCATGTGTAACCCAGTCCAAAAAGAAGAAGTGTTAGTGTATCAGAAGCATGCTAGAGTTTTAATGCCATGTTTCTTGTTTTGCTTTTTTTTTTTAGGGTGCCATCTTTCTGCCTGGCAACAGAGTAATCGAGCATCCTGGCAATGAAGAAAATCCAGGAAAGTTCCTTTTTGAAGTCATTCCAGGTAGGATATTCTACTGCACATAAGAAGTTTTGTTCTCAGTGACAAATGGCCACATCTGTTCTGCCAGAACAGAAGCTGAAGGTGATTAATGATTCAATTTAAGGAAAAAGAAATGGTTAATTTATTAATACTTCCATTCATAGTTGTTTTCATTCACCTCCAGGCAGTGTAGGAAAAGGATGTGGTTTTTTATTTGTCAATGTAAAGCATGATTGTTCATGGCAAGGGGCTGCACCGCTGAGTGGCACAGTGACATTACAAGTGTATTTGGTAATTATTTTAGATTATATTGGACACTATGAAGTAGTGTGTCCTGTAGTAACAAAGGAATCTGTAACTCAAAATCAACAGTTTATCAGTATAGCACGTGGGCTTCATGACATCAGTGCCATCACTTAAGAACACTCCCTGGTCACTGTGGGTGGATAAACAGATTGTAACAACAGCAAGCTTCACTGATTTGGAACCCTAAACTTATTTTCAGTTGTGCTTTTTTGATTGGGTGGTTGTTTTTTTTTACTGGGAGTAGGTTTGTTTCAAGAACATTGCCCTGTCAACTGAGTGCTACTCTTGACAGCCAGTGTTGCTTCAGTGATTTGCTAGCCTCCTCTTTGCCACCTTGGACTTCCAGAGGGCAGACTTTGGCCTGTTTAGGGGCCTGGTTGACAGAGTCCCTTGGGAGGCATTCCTGAAGAGCAAACGTGTCCAGGAAGGCTGGACATTCTTCAAGAAGGTAATCTTAAAGGCGCAGGAGAAGGCTGTCCCCATGTGCCAAAAGATGAGCCGGGGGCAAAGACCACTGGCCTGGCTGAACAGAGAGCTTTGGCTGGAACTCAGGTCAAAACAGAGAGTTTATGACCTTTGGAAGAAGGCAGGCATTCGGGAGGACTACAAGGATGTCGTGAGGTTATGCAAGGAGACCATTTAGAAGAACCAAAGCCCAATTAAAACTTAATCTGGCTACTGCAGTAAAAGACAATAAAAAATATTTCTATAAATACATTCACAACATAAGGGGAGGGCTAAGGAGAATCTCCATCCTTTATTGGATGCAGGGGGCAACACTGATAAAGGATGCGGGAAAGGCTGAGGTACTTTAATAGTAAGTCTTAGTCTTTAATAGTAAGACCAATTGTTCTTGGTGTCCCCAGCCCCCTTGAGCTGGAAGAGAGGGACAGAGAGCAGAACAAAGTCCCCATATCCCAAGGGGAAATGATTAGCAACCTGCTATGCCACTTAGATGTACACAGTCTGTGCACCCAGGTGGGATCCACCCAAGGGTACACCAGTCCGCTTTCAACCATAGATCAGCAGTCCTGGCTAACTGGGAGGTCCCAGTTGACTGGGAGGTTAGCAAATGTGATACCCATCTACAAGAAAGGCCAGAAGGAAGATCCAGGGAACTACAGGCCTGACCTTGGCTCTGGGGAAGGTTATGGAGCAGATCCTCTCGAGTGCCATCACACAACACGTACAGGACAAACAGGTGATCAGGCCCAGTCAGCAGGATTTTATGAAGAGCAGGTTCTGCTTGACTAACCTGAGCTCCTTCTATGACAAGGTAACCCCTTTAGTGGATGAGGGACAGGCTGTGGATGTTGTCTACCTGGACTTTAGTAAAGCTTTTGACACCATTTCCCACAGGATTCTCCTGGAGAAACTGGCCACTCATGGCCTGGGTGGGTGCCCTCTTCACTGGGTAACAAACTGGCTGGAGAGCTGGGCCCAAAGAGTTGTAAATACAGGTTCAACAACACCCAAGTGCTGGGTCCTGCCCTTGGGTCACACCAACCCCATGCAGCACTACAGGCTTGGGGTTGTATTGCTTGTTGTATTGCTTGCTGTGTTGCTTCTGCTCCCATAATTTGACTGTTTATTGCTGATTTTCAAAGTGTTGGCACCTCTCAGTCCGTTTTCTTCCAGCCTGAGGCCTTGTGTGCCAAGATGAAGCCCAGGGTCATCCTTCATGCCCAAGTTAAAAAGCCTGGGGCAGCACTGCTGACAATGGGAGTGCCAGCTGCTGAACTGATTGGAAACACTGATGGGAGAGCATAATTGCTCTGATGATTTCCCAAAATATGTGCTATGCCATCTTTCTATGCAGTCAAGTCAAAAAGTAATTTGCAATTAGTTTTTGGGCTGCCTCCTTGCCTGGAGACTCTCTGAGAGTCGGGAACATTTTTTTGTTTTGTGTGTGCTTGTTCTAAATTCTGAGTATGGGGGGTTGAATGTGTTTAGGATAACACAGTATATTTATTTCCTCCCCCTTGCTAACAAGCGTGTTGCTATAGTGACTTCATACTGGAGTAATTTTCCTGGTGAGATGCCATGCTAGGGATTCATGACCAATAAAAGAGTTTTTGGGAAATCAGATAAGACATTTCCTGCCACAGCACTTGTCTTTGGGGGATGAAATAAAAATTGAGCCCCAGACTCAGGCATCACAGTGCTGCAGAAGTGCTGTCAGCTGTATGTTAAGCGAAGATGAAGTGAGCTTTGCCACTGTCATTGTGTCACTGTTGCTTCTCAAGGCAAGTATTGTCAGCCTTTTGTGATGGAGCTGTTTGTCATCTGCTTCCTCTTAGTGACTTGGTGTAAAACTCAGCTTTGTAGGCTGACAGCAACAAAACTGAGCTCATTGAATATAATAGAGATAAATATATTGCAGCCAAGGTTCTGTTTAGCCTTTGTTAGCTTTCATATGAGAAAACAGCTACATAGCAACAGGATCTACTTGCAGGTTTGTTTTTTTTTTTTATTTTGTCAGCTTAAATGAATGTTGTTAGATGTATGGTACTGAAGCTCACGCTGCTCTTGCATTCTCTTTACCATGTATTAAAAGTTGAAGTAATTTTAGTCCTAATCCCAAAGGCAATAGTGACAAGTCCCCTTTTTGTCTGTGATGTCTGTGGGTGGCCTGAAAACTTGTGTGTGTGTTTGTTTATTGGTAATACATGCAAATTATTTTGAGAATGTGTGTGGGAGTAGGTTTATACTCTGAAACTAATTCTCTGTATGCAGCCATCTCTGAAGATGAATGAAAGAAATGTGTGTGGAGACAAGTATCTTGTAGTTTTGATGCTGTAATTAAAATACAGATGCCTTCAATTTGCATTTTGAAAACATTCTGTTCATTCCTTAAGTCCTGACATGGTTTAATACTTCAAATTGTTCTTTTTTTTTTCCTTTTGCTGTGCTGATGAAGTTAATTCACAGGAGTGAAACTGTCTCCTGTACAGCACGAGGCCCACGCCACACTTCTGTGCAGTTTTCTGTACTGGAGTCAGTGTGACAAGGAGGGTGATTAGTGATGCCTGTGATTATTAACAGCTTCTCTCACACCCGGAGGAATGTTTCATACTCAACAGGAACTGGAACAGGGTTTAAATAAATACCTTTTTAATGGGAAACACATATAGCGTACATATACATATAGCAAAGTTATATCACCAGGTTTGTTCTCTGTGCTGATTGTTACTAGTTTTATTTAGAAGATAAGATCTCACTCTGTGTATTTGTTCCTTTCTAAAGGAAACCTGAGGTTTTTTATCTCGGTATGTGGCTGGAACGGGGAAAGGCATTTGTGTTCACAGAGAATTGAACTGGGTGCCCTAGCGGTGTCTCGGTTAACCAGGTGTCACCAGGAGGTGTGGAGGTGCAGGACAGAGGCACCTCAAAGCACCGTGGTTTCCCTGGGTGGTGGTTTGCAGGTGGGGAGTTTGATTCCTGCTGGAGTGGAGTTCCTGTGCCCTGTTTCCACCGGGAGGAGCGGAGCACAGAGATGTGGGAAGCTCAGACTTTTCCAGTGTTTTTCACACAAGGCTCAAGTGTGGGGTTTTTTTTGGAGTCCCCTGGATTTTCCAAGGGTTGCTGCCTGAAGGCATTTCAGGTGAGGGCAGTATGGAAAGCCTTGTAGTAGGAGCCTGGGGCTTGTACCTGGATGCTTGTGGGAGCTCCCAGAACTTGAAGTAAGCATCACTGAAGGCAAGCTTACTAACATGACCATGTTTGCTAGTGTGTGCTCTGTTCCTCTGGAGGAGGACTCTATTTGGAATATTTCCTTTAGGGAAAATATCCCAAAGATTTCTCTGATGAGTTGTTCAGTTGCCTGAGTTTTAATATTTAATTCATACTATTTTAACTAAAGTATATATTTCCAAATGTTGCTCTTTGATATTCCTTGTGGAATCGTTTCACAGAATTACAAAATAGTAGGGGTTGGAAGGGACCTTCGGAGATCATCTCGTTCACCCCACCTTTCAAAGCAGGGCTACCCAGAGTAGGTCCCACAGGAACGTGTCCAGGTGGGGTTTGAATGTCTCCAGAGAAGGAGACTCCACCACCTCCCTGGGCAGCCTCTGCCAGGGCTCTGCCACCCTCACAGCAAAGAAGTTCCTCCTCATCTTTAGGTGGAACTTCTTATACTCAAGTTTGTGCCCATTTCCTCTTGTCCTGTCCCTGGGCACCACTGAAAAAAGACCGGCCCCATCCTCTTGACACCCTCCCTTGGAGTATTTATAAGCCTTGATCAGATCCCTCCTCAGTCTTTTCTCCAGACTCAAAAGACCCAAGTCCCTCAGCCAAAGAGTCACGTCCTGCAGACGGCAGGGATTACACTGCAGCAGCGCTGTGCACTTTTTGTTTGTTTAAGGTCAGTTTGTCAGACCTGAGAGCTGTAGCCAAAATAACAAGCCCAAACATATTGCTGAGGAAAACAGCACCATTTTTATTCTTGTTTAGATGAGCTCTGCACGTGCATCCTTTCAGAGGGCAGTTTCTCAGTGACGCTATGCGACAGAAGAGTTCGTTCCTCTGGCACAGTACTAATTGAAAACAGGCAAAATGGATTGCTGCAATGAGACAGCTTACTTCTGCTCCTTAAAGTAGAAGGACAGGATATATATCAAAATATGACATGTAGTTAAAATACTTAAGCAACCTTCCCAAATACTTCGGCTGGAAACAAAAGCAGTTTCATTGCTCTGCCATGGACAGTCCTGTCTCAGCACTTGGTTTTGACACTCTGGCAGTCTTTGCTTCTGTGATACTGTTCAAACATGTAGCTGCTTTTGCATCACAGCTTTTCTTGTACGAATTATTTTCAGGTAATTCAGAAGTCTGTAGCAGGTTTCACAAACCGGTGCTCCCCACTGCTGTTGTGGAGAATACTCTGCAAAGTATTTTTATATTATTTTGGAGGACATGAGTTGTTGCTGTTCACAGCATGGTTGAATCTCATTTTTTCTGGTATGAAATTCTCACTCTGTGCTTTCTCAGAACAGTGAGTGGTGTTTCATCAGGTTTCTAGGCTGACTTTATGCATTTGTGAACTCTTTGACTAAAAGCATTTCCCAAAAGCCTATGGGCTTTTTAGAGAATCTCTGCAAGGGAGTGCAATATTAATTCCCAGAACTTTGAAATTGTTAGAATTATTTGTTCATTAGTCAGAAAAAAAAAAGGGGGGGGCTCCACAGGTCTTTTTCTTTATTTCTTTATGTCTTTAATTGTCTTTAAAAGCCACATACCATATGGCAAATGACGTTTCCTGCAGATTAACTGTTCTGGTAAGGAGTGTGAGGTGGGTTTCTTTTAAGCTTCCTTTACATATTTTGCTCCTCCTGCTGCAATGCGCTTTCACTCCTCACAGCTTAATGATTTTTTTTAGTTCCAAAGGACAATGTTATTTCACTTCTGCAGGATAGCTATCTTCTATTTAAATCAGCTTAGATTTGCCTGGGTCTTTGTACCCATGGCTGAGAGTCAGGAGGGATCTGTTTTGCATATGTGCATGTCACCCTGATCTCACTGCTGGCAAAGAGGCCCTGTAGCCTCCACAAGTGTGTTGGGAGGTTGGAGAACACGAATGGCTGCCAGTTTGTTGTGAAGTTATTAAAAACTCTCCAGTTCCCTGTTGATACATGGTGCTTAGCAGATTAAACCCTTTGAGACTTTCGCCATGAGCCCTCAAACATCTGAAATGGGAAGGCCGCAGTAGGTGATAATTCTTGTCACCTACAGATTGACAGCTTTTTTTTAATGAAGGGTCCCTGAAGGCCAAGAGAGTGTGCATTTGGTAGGGTCACTTGCATTTTTTCCCCAGGGGACACAAGTAAGACAAAACAGGAACTAGATGTAAATTTTTTTGGCTAAACAATCAATTTTATTTGTAGTGCTCCCATGTACCTCAACAGATTGAACACAGGACATTACTGTATTTCAATATTTTTATCTTCTGATAGCAATACTTTGCAGTCCTGGGAGTCGTAGGACAGCAGGACTTCTGTGGGATGGGAAAGGTTGGACTGGGCAGTGGGGCACCAAACGGGTGATTAGCTGACATATTTGACCATGACTGGTATAATTCAACATGATGTCTTGGGGATGGAGATGTTTTAGAAGGTTTTGAACCCTGTTGTTTTGAAGTAGAACTGTTTGTTTTCTGTAAGGATGTAGCCTTCTGAGAAATAAGGAGCAAGAGTTCCCTGCCTTATCTTCTTAGACGTAATTGCCATGTCCAAGGTTAGAACACACCCACACGTATGACAAGCAGCTTCCCTTGAAGGCTTAGCAGAGTGTTAGGAACACAATGCACTAAGCAAATTCCCTTCTTTTTACTTTAGAAGAAAATTGTGTATTAAGAGCTTTCCTGCCATGCTGCAAAAACCAATCATTCCCTAATGGGCATGCACCCACACCCGAGCACGGAGGTGCTCTCTCTGCCCTTGCTGCCATGCAGATGCTCTGTGTTCCCATCACCAGCAGCATGGCTAGCACAGATCGATCCCCTTTTCTCCATGATACAAAACCCCAAAATGAAGTGTTAAACCAGTTTCAGCTGCTTTGACTTGCTCCCTGTGCTGAATTCCTGTCTCCTCCCGGTGTGACCTCGGTGGATTTAATTGGTGCTGCCACAAAGATGAATGCCTCCCCCTGCACATGCTGACAGCCAGCAGTGCCTCTTCATTAGCTGTGAGGAGCACGGGACCTCAAGGGCATTGTTGATACTGTCGACTGAACTAATTGTACCTCTTCTATCTTCTGGAGGGAGCAGGCAGGCTGTTTAATCAAATGGGCACCAGCCTTACTGCGCATAAATATCTCTGTGTAATGGCATATTGTGCTAAAGCAGCTGTGAGCACATTGCTGTCCTTATTAACAGAGTGGTTTCTCAAAGCTGGGTTTGGTAGAGAGCCACCTTTCTGCATGTGGACACATTGGCATGCTCTGTCTCATTCTTGTCCTTCAAAGGAATCTGTAGCGACTCTAAACTGCCTTTTTTTAAGCGACCCTTGGAAACGCACGGAGTCAGTGAGCCAGAGAATTGAAGCTGGCTGGAGCTTTGCTGTTTGTTTCTCACAAGGTTAATGGTGAGAGCTCAGTGGGAATGATCTCTTTTCCATCTCGAACAGCAGCTCTTGTGATGTGCAAATATTTGACATGCCCATAATAGATTTGCCTCCTTCATAGTTTTTAGAAAACCAAAACCCAAACCATGCCCAGTCCTACATCCCTGTGAAATGAGCTGGCGAGTTAGCCACCGAGCTGTTGTGCTGGCACCACAAAATCTGCTAATTTCCAGATCAGTTCCCTACGTGTCAATGCATGTAATATCCCTTTTAGCTATGTTTTTCGTGCCTTTGCTGTGATGACTACTGAACAACACTGGGGGAAGGCGCCACGTTCAAGATACCTGCTTTTTGTTCCAGTTCCAACAGTGACTCCTTCCATGACATTGGACCAAGTACCACCTCTCTGTGCCCTTGTGTCCACACATGTTTAATTCAGATGATACCTGCATCCTTGTGAGAGGTACAAGCCTTGCAAATTAATGGTGTTAAGGAAATGTAAATCTGAACTAGTGATAAGCCAGCAAGAAATTTTTATAACCTTTATACTGGGGGTTTAGGGGAGAAAGGCAAGACCAGGACAGTAACATATACTTGGTAGAGTGATAAAAGTAGTTTTCCCTCCTCTCCTTCATATGGAAGATCCCCTCATGATATCACATCTGTTTAAAGATCAAGATTAGTGTTCTGGGCTATTAAAGAGCTACTAGAAAATCTCCAGTTTATCCCTCAAGAGGAAATGGGGCATCTTTTCCCATTCAGAAGATGCAGTCCCTTTTTTGGTAGAACTTTAGCACTTGTATCTGGCATAGAATACATGATTTAAACATAATTTCTTTAAATGTAGAACTATTCATTCATAGATACCTTTATTTCCAGGGTAAAATTAATTCAATAGAAATCCTAGCAGTTTAGGCTGTCTGCTTTTAAAGCTGAAGGAATTAAATTTAGATGCCAGAACTATTTATAAAAAATATTTAAAAAGAGCCCTTTCTAACTGTCTTCTCTGAGGTATGCAGCATGTATAGACACTAGACAAACTATTCTCTCTCATATGGCTCGGGTGTGTAACTTTGAAGTTAGTGAAGCATAAGCCATCACAAATTCTCATATATAAACCCTGCTATCTTGAACACCTTCTGTCTTTATGAATGAGTACACAAGATTTGCTCCCAGTTGGGGATGTAGCTCATGTCATGAAAATTACATCTGGGGACATGGTTTATTCCCGCCCTATTAAATGCCACCAGTTGTAATCACAGCAAGGATGAATTTTTTCCCCCCCTCCATCTCAGCTCTGCAGCTGGCACTGGTGCTTGGCAATCAATATCAACGTTGGCAAAGGGCTGAGGTGGTGCCAGACACGCAGAGATGGTTTCCAACAGGCCAGGTGGTCCCTGGGAAGCGAGAGAGGTAACTCGAATGAGAGCTTGTTGCTCTGACAACTTATGATAGTGATTTGGGGACCTAATTGCGGGGTGGGGGGAGTGGTGCAATGCTGGCTTTTTCCATTTTCTATTAAGGTGTGAGGAATTTTCTCAACTGTGGGGACGAAGCTACATCCCACCCCAGCTGGATGGCTTGGATGAGTTGAGAAGCTACAGTCGGTTTTCAGCAATGTCTGTGTTCTGGCCATTAACCCTGTGTCAGGGACACACCGTTTTGTTTGCCAATACAAAATCATGGGTGTTGATACTTTTGGCATTCTCTGCTGTATAGACACAAACTTTGTCTCAAAAGAAACAAAATACCTTTTTTCTTCCTAACTAAATAGCTGTCTGAACAGCATCTTTGACGGCTTAACTTCATTTTTTTAGCTTCATGTACATCCCTCTAGTGGCGACATCAAAAAGTCCAGTGAGGTAATAGATACACTTCTGTATTTGATACCTTGTTCAGGGCTTCAGTGTTTGGCTTGTTTCATGCCAGCAGTACCCTGGGCATATCGTGAAGCACAGCTTGAAACTCATATTCCCAAACAAATTCTGTGAAGTGGGAAGACATTACTGGGAAAAGTCAGAGGCAGCGGTAACTCAAGCTTTCTGAGAAAAGATTTTCCTAAATGTCTGTATTGCTAACATTATTTTGATGAATTATCATAATGATTACTTTGCTGTCTGCCTCTGCTCACAGAACTGAGGATCCATAAGCTTTATTCAACATGCAAAGTTTTATGATAAGATGTTTTTATTACAATTGCCTGTGTGCGCTTTCTGTATTTCAGTCGTTAAAAGGTGACCTGTAGTTGATGTTTGGAGTGTTCTGTAGTACACTGGTCTGTAGACCAGTGTCTGCTGGTCTTCTGCAATAGAATTAGAGTGGTGAGTAGGACTCGGGAGGTGATGGTCCCCCTGGACTGGGCACTGGTGAGGCCCCACCTCGAGGGCTGGGTCCAGTTTTGGGCCCCTTTCCACAAAAAAGACACTGAGGGGCTGGAGCGGGTCCAGAGAAGGGCAATGGAGCTGGTGAGGGGTCTGGAGCACAAGTCTCCTGAGGAGAGGCTGAGGGAGCTGGGGGTGTTCAGCCTGGAGAAGAGGAGGCTGAGGGGAGACCTTCTCGCTCTCTCCAACTCCCTGAAAGGAAGGTGTAGAGAGGTGGGGGTCGGTCTCTTCTCTCAAGTCCCAGGCGACAGGACAAGAGGAAATGGCCTCAAGTTGCACCAGGGGAGGTTCAGGTTGGATATTAGGAAAAATGTTTCCACGGAAAGGGTTATTACGCCTTGGAATGGGCTGCCCAGGGAAGTGGTTGAGGCACCATCCCTGGAGGTATTGAAAAGACGGGTTGACATAGTGCTTAGAGACATAGTTTAGTGATGGTTTTTTATCAGTTAGGTTGATGGTTGGACTAGATGATCTTAAAAGTCCATTCCAACCTAGACGATTCTGTGATACTAATAATAATGAAATCCCCATGCTTGTTGTAATTTTCAGCAAGAACCTCTGCAGATGTGAAAAGTAAACCAATTAAAACGTGTATACTTCTATCAAGTAGCTGATGGTATCCCACTTAGAAAGAGAGAGAATAGGTGACTTGTGCCAGGGCTGGATCTGGAGGCAGATCTCACCTCCCTGGTGCACCAAAGAGCTTGTGCCCCTGATGGGGGAGGCAAAATTCCACTGGCAGTGAGCTTGTGAAGCCCTCTCATCCCTGGGGGAAATGCAAGCTCCGTTTGGATTAAAGGATGGTTTAGCTCAAAATATGGTACTTCCTAGTGCCTAGATCATCTGTATAGAAATTGGATTATTTTCCTAAAGTTTACAGATCTTAAGGTAAATATGCCTTGTGTTTTCTCATGTGCTTGGATGTTGCTGCCCGCCCTGTGGCTGTGGTGGCAAGAGGCTCTCAAGTCCTTTGCTCTTCATCCAGTCCTTTGCAGACTCTTTCATCTTCCCCTTCTCCATTACTGGTGCTAGGGGAACATTGATCTTTATTTAAAATAAAGTGTCATCTTTCTTCTCTTTTAGCCTGGTATTAGAGTACTGTGTTCAGTTCTGGGCCCCTCACCACAAGAAGGACATTGAGGGGCTGGAGCGTGTCCAGGGGAGAGGCTGAGGGAAGTGGGCATGTTGAGTTTGGAGAAGAGGAGGCTGAGGGGAGACCTCCTTGCTCTCTACAGCTCCCTGACAGGAGGGTGGAGAGAGGTGGGGGTTGGCCTCTTCTCCCAAGGGAATCATGAGAGGAGCAGAGGAAATGGTCTGAAGTTGGGGCAGGGGAGGTTTAGATGAGATCTTGGGAAGAATGACTTTGCTGAGAGGGTGGTCAGGCCCTGGAAGGGCCTGCCCAGGGAGGTGGTGGAGTCACCATCCCTGGAGGGGTTTCAGAAGCGTGTAGACGTGGCACTTGAGGGCATGCTCTAGTGCCCGAGATTGTTGGTTTGTGTCTGTTTGTGGCTGGGTGTGGTGTGGGTGTGGTGGGTTTTGTTTGGTTGTTTTTTGGTTTTTTTTTTGCTTTTTGGTTTTTTTTTGTGGTTGTACTCAATGATCTCAAAGGTCCCTTCCAACCATGAATATTCTGTGTGATTCTGTGTAGAGGAGTGGGACAAAACTTTTTAAGCCCCTGGTGAGCACAAGGACCTCGCTTGTCTTCATTTCTTCAGCACACGTGCCAAATTTAAGGCTGAAAAGTAGAATTTCTACCTCATATCTGCCCATTTCACAGTTATATTATGTACTAGGACGTGATGCTGATGTGTTACTCAGGGGTTAGCCTGACTCCTGCCCTTTGACAGGAGAGGAAAACCTTTTTGTCTGATTTGAAGGTCTTTGTCTCCTCACGGAGCCCTAGCTGTTACTGTTACCTCTGCAGATTAAAATCTCTGCTAATTAAATTGCATGTCTTTTATAAAGCTAATGGGCATCACTGGTTGTGAAATCTTGATCTTCTATGTTGAACATCAGATCCCTGTTATATTCATAACTTCAGTGAGTGGTTAGCGTTTATTTTCCGCCCAGGGAGGGGGTGGAGTCTCCTTCTCTGGAGACATTCCAAACCCCACCTGAACACTTTCCTGTGCAACCTGCTCTGGGTGGCCCTGCTCTGGCAGGGGGTTGGACTGGATGATCTCCAGAGGTCCCTTCCAACCCCATATCATCCTGTGATTCTGTGATTCTGGAGGAAATAACAAGGAGGAGGATGTGATTGATGTATGTTTGTGAAGAGAGAGCTTCGAACTACAAGTGTAAGTTTGACTGTCAGGTCTTAATAAAGCCGGTCTGCAATTTAGGTGATGACAAAGGAGTGGTATTGTGACCAAGCATTCTCTTCCGTGGGAGGAGGAGGAGGAGGAGGATTGCTGCTGGAGGACTGCCACCGATGTCCCCGCTCCGGGGTGTGTGTTTGGGGTGGCGCATGTCTGGGGACAGCCTGCCCTTCCATCCCTGGCAGGAGGATCCGCTCTGCAAAGGGCTTCTTTCAGAGTGATTGTGGAAAATGTGACAGGCCCCTTGGCCAGTCTGCTGCGTGCCGACGTGGAGGAGGGAGAGGAGAAACACTCTGGGAAGAGTCATCTCTGCAGCTTGCCAACCGCAGGGCTGTGGAGTCTGGGGGGGAAGGTGCCATCTGCTTCCATTTGGTGTGGCTGGGCTGCGGGAGCACAGAGATGTTATTGTCCATGCCCTTGGCAGAAGGAGCTGGCAGCGTGTCCCCCCGGGCTGGAGGAGAGGAGAGGAGAGGAGAGGAGAGGAGAGGAGAGGAG
>NW_015090920.1:632407-715099 GCF_001431845.1 Calidris pugnax | reverse complement strand
AGAGGAGAGGAGAGGAGAGGAGAGGAGAGGAGAGGAGAGGAGAGGAGACAGGGGTCCGTTGGGTACCACGTGCCTCCTGCTCCTGCCAACAAAGGACACACTTCACCACGAGTGAGCGGGTCCTGCTTGCCCATGGGGCCACCGAGGGGCTCCCAAACTGTGGCGGAATAATGTGCCCGTCAGGGACGATAACGCCATTAAAGCTCTTAGTAATGTTAGAGGGGGAATAACAGGAGGTTTACACGGGCTGCTGAGAAATTGAGCTGGCTCAGTGGAGACCTCGCTGAACTTGGATAAACATCCCCAAACAAGATTAGCTACACCAGGGGATGGGTTCCTTCAGGACAGGGCATCTGTGCAGCTTCATACCTTTCAGTTTGCATTGTGGCTTACTGCCACCTCCAAGTGGGGACCTCATTTTCTAGGGACAGAGAAGAAAAGAGCAGGGGCTTAAGGAAAAACTTTGGAATCCAAACTGCCTAAACCACCAGGTCCATCTTTGCACAGAGAACAAAATACTAACATCTCAGCTATGAGAATAAAATGGTACAGAGGTGGGAGAGTGTGCTTCTAGCAGCAGGCAAGCCAAACAGTAAAATCAAGGTGTGGGAGACAATAATGGTTGGAGTTAAGGAGAATAATTAATGGAATGAAAAAGTGGGCTACTGAAAAGGTATGTAAAGGGGAATGTTTATATCAGGGCAACATGAAATAATTTGGGCCGTAGCCTTGTCAAGTTAAGCTATGGTCAAGGCAAAAGGATAGGAATAGTAAAAAAGTTGTTCATGCAAGGCGTGCATGCATGTGCGTGCTCTTTTTCCATTTGCAATATTGCAGAGGAGTATGCAATATTGAGGAAGCCCTGAAAAGCCCTTCTTTCAGCATTGTTGAAACAGAATCCAGGCAGGGACGTCACCCTGCAGTTTGTTACGGGTCTGTGACAGATAAAAGCACTTTTAGCTTCCACCAGTTCTGTTTTGGACGATGCTGAGAGAAAGATCATAGCTTTGGCAGTGTTGGGTATTTGAATCCATTGCCATTTTCAGCTGTTCCAAAAATGTTCCTATTCTGTTTATTGGACATGTATTTTTCTGTCTGGTCTGTGTTGCCAGGTACACGACAGGTGGTGATTAGCCACAAGCGTGAGGTGGAGAGGCTGCCCTTGCTGTCTCTGCCTCTTCCACTGCTGTGCTTGGTACAGAAATGATGGGGAATGGGAATAGTCAGGGATACACTTTGGCACATTCCAGATATTTGTAGTTTTGGTTTCCTGGTTTTTTTTCCTAATTATATGCATTATTACCTTACAGTTTATGAAATATTATTACAGCACGAGTGTAGCTTTAAAGTAATAAAGAACCATGATGTTCAACTATAGTGCAATGCCAGAAATGGATTACTTGCCAACTATAGGATTTTCTATAATTTCTGAAATGTAAATATTTTTTTTAAATTTTTTTTTACATTTGTTTTGCCTCGTAATAAAAAAAAAAAGGCATTGAGCTGTGTCTTACATAATTCCGCTTTAATTAAAAATAAAAATGTATTGTGAATATGCAAAATGGTGCCACACACAGAGTTGTAATACTCAGTAGTTCTTCCTGGGAAGTGGCAAGAGATGTGCAGCACTGGCACACAGTAGAGCCTGGGATGCTACTTTAGAAAGTTGTCTAAAGGTGGGAGCTGGGCCCATGGACAAGCGTGTCTTCCCTCCAGAGGTTTATTCCTTCTGTGTATCTCTAGAGGCAATCTGTGTGGATCAAAGAGCAGGATTTTGCCACAAATGATTGCAAATCCGTTTATTGTGGTTCCATCTTCATAAATTTTTGTGATACCTAACCAGCCTTTATTTCAAATGCTGTAATTGCTCTGTTGACTCTAAATGCGTATTTGGGATCGTCATTTAACAGCCTTGTCAAAGGCGAGTTAGACTTCAGTGCACTGAAACCCGTTTAAAGATTCCCCAAAGGCTTTATACACACCAGTCTTTTTAACGCCACGTAGATTTGCAGAGAAGTGGGCTCTCTTAAAGAAGGTGCTGTAATAGGTGTACGTATGTGTATGTTGATTTGTTGTGGTTTTAGTACAACTTTGTCCATACATGCAGATGATGGGAGAAGAAAAATGTGAAAGTCATTTTCCACTTGAAAGTGCTTTTGATGTCTTGGGACTCCTGTGTACTTCAGTGTGAAACCAAACTTCAGGTATGCTTGGCAGAGAGTGTCAGCACCCAGCTGGGATAACTGAGATTTATGTTCTCACAGTACCATTAAATACTGTTGCATCTGCAGCTATTTTTTAATGCAACAGCTCTCTTTTAATTCCTTTTCTGTTGTAACCACATCAACTGTATATCAACATGTTATTTAAAATAAATAAACAGAGAATGCTCCCCTGGAAGTGCCCTGAAGATTCAGTCATGTTCGTAAGTTACCTTGTGCCAGCAAAGGCTGGGAAAGAGATTTAATAAGCCTTTTATTCTATAGTAATTAAATGTCTGACTGATGACACTGTAACTCAACAGCTGAAATTGCTGTGTGGAAAGATATAATCTGTCATGCAAAGATGCACATTAGTGATTATTAGTGCTGGGTAGCACGTGTGGCAGACTGTGTTAGCCCTTGGTTGGGTCCCAGCCTCTGGAACAGAGGCAGTAATGCATCACGTCCTTCCCGAGGTGTTCTGTGCTTCTCAGTCTAGAAGTGAAATTGAGACAAGTGTAATGCTGCTTAGTTAGGAGAATTCAAACTTTAAATGGTCGTTTCAATTGGTCATCATCCCTACTCTGTGGTGTTTTTTGGTTATTGTTTGTATTAATATCAATGTTATTATTTTCTAAAGCAGGTCATTCGTACAGTTCAGAGTCCAACTGAAATATCAACCAAAAGCATTTGGACAATTTCAGCCTTGATGTAGCTGGAGTACATCCTTGGGGGTCTGTTGTACTTAACCTGCTTCTGTTTCTGAAGAGGCTAGGTAAAGATTAAATACTGTGCTTAGCTCTCCATCTTGCCCATTCCCTCTCCAGTGGTGTAGCTTCCTGCAAAGAAAAATACCAAGGTTTCAGACAGCCTTACTGCTCAGTAGAAATCACATTCTCTGTAACAGTAACGTGAGAATTGCTTTTGGTGAGATGACGATGAGATCAATGTTGTGTGGAGCGTGTGGCAGTTCTTTTAGTGGTCACTTCACTAATTTATATACTTCAGTGAATAATCTTGGCCGGCTCTTAAACAAAATGCGGTTAGAGTCTAAGCTGGATTTTTGTGTGTCTGGGGCAGTGACACCTGACCTCTGTGTGTGCTCCACAGCAATATTTGGTTCTGCAGCGTGACAGAGAACCCCCCTCCTCATTTCTGCTACCAGACAGGATCCTGAATAGTTTGTCGGTGCTTCAAATTAATCTAAATACTCACAGATCAGCTTCTCCAAATCCATGTATTCATTCTGCTTAGGTGGGTGATAAAGCAGTATATAAAGACCTCTTGAATGTGAAGACCTTGTAAACAAGCTGAATTCTGCCCTGGTATGGTGCCAGGCAACTGGCTGAGAGCACCACTTCTCTGCTCCTTCCAACTCACTTCAGGTTTTGCACCCTGGGGACGCAGGCAGTGGTTACCCAGGTAAAGTGGTAGCCAGGCCTTTGGCTGTTCCTGTTCCTGGTGCCTTTTTCCAGCTCTCTTTGTCCTCCTAAGGAAAAGAATTGCAATTCCCTTTTCATCCCTGATGAGCTTTTGCTTCCTCTCTCCTGCATCGTGGATCTAGCGGTATTTCTGAACCCACTGTGGTCTCTGAGAGTTGGCAATGCCAGTCCTGTCCTTGCTACCCCATGTCTCAGTAGCTTTTACAAACCACCCTGATCTTGTTAACCAACGCCTTCATGAAACCTCACAACAAAACTTGCTTCTGGAAGTTTCATAAAGAGGGCACACGGGTGGGAGTGAAAAACGTGATGTTCCTGCCCCGTTGCTACAGGCTGGGGGCAGAGTGGCTGGAGCTGCCTGGCAGAAAAGGCCCTGGGGGTGTTGGTGGACAGCAGTGTGCCCAGGTGGCCAAGAAGGCCACCAGCATCCTGGCCTGTGTCAGGAGCAGCGTGGCCAACAGGAGCAGGGCAGTGATGGTGCCTCTGGACTGGGCACTGGTGAGGCCTCATCTCCAGGGCTGGGTTCAGTTCTGGGCCCCTCACCACAAGAAGGACATTGAGGGGCTGGAGCGTGTCCAGAGGAGAGCCACCAAGCTGGTGAGGGGTCTGGAGAACAAGTCCTACAAGGAGAGGCTGAGGGAACTGGGCATGTTGAGTTTGGAGAAGAGGAGGCTGAGGGGAGACCTCCTTGCCCTCTCCAGCTCCCTGAGAGGAGGGTGGAGAGAGGTGGGGGTTGGCCTCTTCTCCCAAGGGAATGCTGAGAGGAGCAGAGGAAATGGTCTGAAGTTGGGGCAGGGGAGGTTTAGATGAGATCTTGGGATGAATGACTTTCCTGAGAGGGTGGTCAGGCCCTGGAAGGGCCTGCCCAGGGAGGTGGTGGAGTCACCATCCCTGGAGGTATTTCAGAAACGTGTAGACGTGGCACTTGAGGGCATGCTCTAGTGCCTGGGGTTGTTGGGGTGGGGATTTTTTTTTTTTGGTTGGTTGGGGTTTGGTGTGTGGTTGGACTCGATGATCTCAAAGGTCCCTTCCAACCATGAAGATTCTGTGATTCTGTCCCAGCTTTCACTGTGAAGTGAAAACATTATGGTGTCAGCATGTACAAAGTCCGATACCGGTAAGAGTCCACTGGTTTTCAGAGAGACCTTAAAATCAAGGTAATGTTATGATCTGTGCAGCCAGGAGGTTCATACAGTTAATATTTCCTTTGTGCTGCCTGTGAGTAGGGTGCCGGGTAACACAAGCCACGCGCGGGGCAGTGCTGCCCTCTGCAGCCTCACGCTGTGGTGGCCACAGGGGGCTTGGGAAGGTGTTTTGGGGCAGCCCTAGCGGGGCAAGGCTGGAATGCTGCCCACCCTCAGCAAGGGCAAATTGATGTTCCCTCCTTCTAGGCTCACCCTGCTAATGAGCTTTTTGACAGCAGCCTATGGTACGCCCCAGGCAGCCCTTCCCCTTGCTGTTTCATAGAATCATAGAATCATTGAGGTTGGAAGAGACCCTTGGGATCATCGAGTCCAACCATCTCCCCTACTCTACAAAGTCCTCCCCTACACCATGTCCCTCAGCACTGCATCTAAACGTCCCTTAAACACAGCCAGGGATGGTGACTCCACCCCCTCCCTGGGCAGCCTGTTCCAATGCCCGACCACTCTTTCAGTGAAAAATTCCTTCCTAATGTTCAATCTAAACCTCCCCTGTTGGAGCTTGAAGCCGTTCCCTCTCGTTCTGTCACTAATTACCTGTGAGAAGAGACCAGCACCAACCTCTCTACAGTGTCCTTTCAAGTAGTTGTAGAGAGTGATGAGGTCTCCCCTCAGCCTCCTCTTCCTCACACTAAACAGCCCCAGCTCCTTCAGCTGCTCTTCATATGATTTGTCTTCCAGGCCCTTCACCAGCTTCGTTGCCCTCCTCTGCACTCGCTCCAGCACCTCGATATCTCTCTTGGATTGAGGTGCCCAAAACTGGACACAATACTCGAGGTGTGGCCTCACCAGTGCTGAGTACAGGGGCACAATCACCTCCCTACTTCTGCTGGTCACACTATTTTTGATACAAGCCAGAATTAATTTAATAATCTTTTGCAAAAGTTTTACAGGGGACTAGTCATAGCTTTTGGGTTTGTTATTTTCTTGTTTTAACGTTGTGGTTAATAATGCTGTCTCAGGAAAAGCAGAGGATGCTGTCGTTGGGCCTGGCTCCCGCTGAACCTGTTGCACAGCAGAGTGCAATTCCAAACAGAGGATCCAAAACAGAAACACAACCTTGGAGTGGGAGAACTTCCCTCTGGACACACAGCCCCAGGGGAGAGAGGAGAACCTACAGCTCCGTGGGTACACTCTGGCGGGCAGCACCCTGGGTTCAAAGGTAGATGGGACTGAAATCTACTTTGAACATATTGCTAAAGGTGAATTAACAATAAGCAGAGTGGATGGTAGAGCTGGAGGGAGAGTGCCAGTTCTCTGGGAGCTCCGGGCACGGGGGTCACACTGCAGGCTGCAGTGCCAGGTCTTGCCCCAGCATCAGTTGGAGCTATCTTCTCCTTCTCTGGTGTATCTGCAATGTAAATAATACTCTGTGTTTGGGGTGAAGGGGGGAAGAGTGCACTGTACTGCCTGGGGTAAAGATATGTATGCACACAGAATAAAAGCTGAGCTTGACTTTAAATTTGCGCCCAGCTTCAGGCTGCAGAGGGACAGGACTGTAAGTGGAATGAATGTGAGGACTGTGCTGTGACACCTTTCTGGTCTTTGAACCACTTCTCTTTACGTGCAGTTCCGTAATAAACGGACAGATTTATAGGGGCTTGTTTTGGAAAGTCAGTATTTATGATGTGAGAAGCTGCAGCTGGGTTGGTCTGTGCAGCTACACCTCATCTTTCAAATACATCCAAATGTTGGGCAAAACCAGCTCCTCAGTGGAGATGAATCTACACTTCTATCAGTACTGCAAAGCTTCTGCATATTATTATTGAAAGAAATTTGCCCCAGCAAGGAACAGAAATTTGTAACAAATCAGAATCCTGTCATAAAGTAGTTTTACACACAAAGCTTAGCACTTTCCAAGAGAGTATATGGCCTGCTTGTTCTTTTTTTTTTAGCTGGCATTTACATAAGAGGAATTGTTATAACTAAAACGTATAGTTTAATTAATGCAGAGGGGACATAACAGTCAAATGCTTGTGTGTTGATCCTACTTGTGACTGGCTCACTGATTCCAGTAATGATTTGCAAGAAGCAAGCTCCCAAATAGTTTAAAAAGCTTTTAATGTATTTTTCTTTTTTTTTTTTTTGATCCATCGGAAACATTTAATGAGCTCTGTTTGTCAAACCACCACCTATAATTTTGCAGCATTATATCTGACTCCTGATCCTGGGGGCAAAATTCCCAGCAACTTCAATATAAACAAGATTGCAGCCCAATTATGACAGGATATTATAGAAAATACCGTAATACATTGATATGGGGAAGAGGATTTTAGGTTGAACACTGTTAAGTATAAAATGTTAATTTGGCCATGATAGCTAAATTTAAACATCCTCTCTCCATCGTTCCGCCTCATGAATGTTCTGAGGGGGTAAAGTCATTGCAAGGACTTGAAAAACTGCATGTGGTCAGGAAGGGTGTTCCAGATTGCATCCAGAAGTCTTGTCTGTCATAAGAGGTACCGGGCTCGGAGAGTATGTTCTGACGTGAAAAATCAAGCCATAACATTGAAAGTTAGTCTGTTCTTTGTGGATCTTACTGCATTATAGAACTACATGAAAAGAATAGGAAGAAACGCATGCAGCCATGCCCTCTCTAAGCTGTTCCTTGTCTATAATTTATTGTAGGAAAAAAAAAAAGAGGACTGTAAGGTTGAGTTACCTCTGAAATGCATTGACCTTTAAATAAGAACAGCGTCTGAAATTTCACTTTTGCTGGCTAGAAACTGTTTCCCTTAAATTGACTTAGAACAACGTTTGCGAAGATCAGGTCCTATTTCAGGGATAAGCAACACAATTTTAATAATGAAAGCACCTACAGGGTATGTTTATACTCAGCAGAGGGATGTATACATAAATACAAGTGTGTATGTGTACTTGGTATTATTTATATACATGCAGATATGTTTAAAAAACAAGCAACTTTCTCCTTTGTGAGGTCAGAATTTATGTGTAGTGTAGATAAAATCCATCTGCGTGGTGATGGTTTTCAGAAACTTCAAACAAAGGGTGCAACATCAGAACACTTCCACTCCTGCCCCCATCTTCAGCATGGCCAGCCTCCTGGGAAGCTCTTGTGCCTATAATGTGTAGGTACTTAACATTTCAATGGTGTACATAGTGTAGGATTTGGATTCCATACAAAGGAAACTTTCCCTAAAACATGATTTTTTTACATACTTATTATAGGACAAAAGAGCATCATATTTTAAAGTGAGGAAGCAAGTGTAGTTTCATTTTTATAAAGCATTTGTCAGTTAGAGAAATGCCACTTCAAAGACAGTGTGTAGCTATTCTTTACCTTTTTTGCTTGTACCCAGAATTGGACAACATCCTGACTCTGGAAGTAATTTTTTTTTTGCGGGGTTTGGGTGGTGCTGGGAGGGGGGGTTGCAGGTTTTACCTTGATGTTGCTGAAAATTTTCCTGGGGGCAGTTAATATGGAAATACAGATATTCTTGTCCTGTGCTGTATCTATCCAGCCGACATGTTTGACAGTTTTCAATCAGTCAAGTGCAGGGTCCTGCACCTGGGTCACGGCAATCCTGGGCACAAACACAGGTTGGGCAGAGAATGAATTGAGAGCAGCCCTGAGGAGAAGGTCTTGGGGGTGTTGGTGGGTGAGAAGCTCAACATGAGCCAGCAGTGTGCACTGACAGCCCAGAAACCCAACCGCATCCTGGGCTGCATCAGGAGAAATGTGGCCAGCAGGTCACGGGAGGAGATTCTGCCCCTTTGCTCTGCTCTGGTGAGACCCCACCTGGAGCTCTGTGTCCAGCTCTGGATCCTCAGCACAGGAAGGACATGGACCTGTTGGAACGGGTCCAGAGGAAGGGCACGAAAATGATCTAAGGGCTGGAGCACCTCTGCTGTGAAGGCCTGGAGAAGAGAAGGCTCCGGGGAGACCTTAGAGCAGCCTTCTGGTACCTGAAGGGAGCTACAGGAGAGCTGGGGAGGGACTCTTGATCAGGGATTATAGCGATAGGACGAGGGGTAGCAGTTTTAAACTAAAAGAGGGGAGATTTAGGTTAGATCTCAGGAAGAGATTCTTTCCTGTGAGGGTGGTGAGACACTGGAACAGGTTGCCCAGAGAAGCTGTGGCTGCCCCATCCCTGGAGGGGTTCAAGGCCAGGCTGGATGGGGCTTGGAGCACCCTGGTCTGGTGGGAGGTGTCCCTGCCCAGGGCAGGGGGGTTGGAAGTAGATGATCTTTGAGGTCCCTTCCAACCCAAACCATTCTATGATTCTGTGATTATGAAATCATATCAGTAAATCCCATGAGGCTCAGCCAAAGATTAATATTATGTCCCTTCAAAGGCAGGAAGCAGAAGAAAAAGGGCATTCATGTACAAACATTTCCCACTCTGAGCTGGCTCTCTTTTTCTTTTTTTTTCTCATTTTTCTTTTTCCCCAAGAGATATAGTGCTGTAGCTACCTAATTACTTCAAATAACACTAAAATAAACAGCTGCTCCCAGTACTTCCTAGCTAATGTAGCCTATCAGCTCAACGATTCATGGCAGAGTGATTAGATTCACATCATTACTGATGGATTAACTGGGAGACTCTAGGCAAAGGTGTTTCCAAGAATAGCAGGCAGCTAACATCACTCTGATGTCTCAGAAATCTTGGACACATTTCATTGGATTTGTTTTGGGAATTGGAGGGAAGAAAATTTGGAAGCATAGGCAATAAATTATATGATGCTGCTCTGAGTTTTTACGGTACTCTTTAGATCTTGGTCATCTTCAGAAGGTGCTTTTTAGAAGAACCAAGTGAAGAGGACACTATTTCAGTTGTGTAAGTGTCCTGGTGAATAAGGGCTAGCAATTAAAGGCTTCAAGATCTTCCTGATCTGCACTGCCTGGGAAACAAGATTGCTCAAGGTTTGGGAGAAAAATGGTATAGATCCGTGTGCTTCTGTTCTAAGCACTTGCGAATGCTGAAGCCAATTCTTAGATGGTGAAATATGGATCCTGGAAGGATACATTTTGGGCCTTAAATGATTGTTATTGGATACTAAATGAACAAAACATGCGGGTCAATAAACTGGTTGTTGTCTGTCCAGTCCCCCAAGCAGGGAGTCCTTACTCTCACCGAGATCCAGCAAGAACTGAGGACTCTCTCCCTCATGACACTGCCTTTCAGCTTCCCTGTGTTGGTGTCCTCTGCTGCCTTGGATGATGGCCCTGGGCCAGTGGCTTGTCTTGGATCTTCTTCCCCTTGCACTCAATTTTTTTGCTGGGAAAATCAATGCAGCCAAGCTATTGCCACTGGTGGCCTTGAGGTTCTCAGCTCCTCTGCAGTTTGTTTAAATTTAAATCTTGTTTAAATTGCCTTCGTGCTGTTGCTGAAACGTACCGTCAGACAGCTACACCCTCGTGCAGCCCTTGTGGGTCTACTTGGATTTTCAGGCTCTCTCTGCTGAAGGACCTTGTATGTGCCAAGCAGTGAAAGGGGCAGGTGCCCACAGAGGAGAGTTTACACAGTTGGTGGAGCACTGCTGAAGGTGGTATTGACAGCCAGTTGGTTTACACTTTTTTACTTTGCAGTGAGATAACCCTTGCTGATACCGTTAGCCAGATAAAGCCATGGTTTTGAGTCACTCAGTGTTTCAGTGCTGTGGTATTAACTGGGAGTAAAAAATGAAGTTACTGTAGGTGCCAAGGTGTTGATGTTTGCTGTTGGCATGGCATACAACTATAGTTCTCCATCATCAGCAGGCTGTCCCACTTATCTTAGGTGAATTGTGTTGGCCAAACACTGCTGCCTTCTGATGCTGAGTGCCCCCCCCCAGCTGTATTGGGAGCATGTTGCCTTTCAGATGGAACATACTCACAGGAGCCAAAAGCCAGCCCTGTTTTCCCTTCAGAGACTGCTGCACAGAGCATTATGCACGGCATGAATTCTGTTATCAAAAACACTGAAATACTTGTTAAAGCCATCTGGAGCACTGGGTCCAGTTCTGGGCTCCCCAGTTCCAGAAGGACAGGGAACTGCTGGAGAGGGGACAGCAGAGGCTACAGAGATGATGAGGGGCCTGGAGCATCTCTTTTGCAAGGAGAGGCTGAGGGACTTGGGTCTTTTGAGTCTGGAGAAGAGAAGGCTGAGGGGGGATCTGATCAAGGCTTAGAAATACTTCGAGGGAGGGTGTCAGGAGGATGGGGCTGGTCTTTTTTCAGTCGTGCCCAGGGACAGGACAAGAGGAAACGGGCACAAACTTGACTATAAGAAGTTCCACCTGAACATGAGGAGGAACTTCTTCACTTTGAGGGTGGCAGAGCCCTGGCAGAGGCTGCCCAGGGAGGTGGTGGAGTCTCCTTCTCTGGAGACATTCAAACCCACCTGGACACGTTCCTGTGGGACCTGCTCTGGGTGGCCCTGCTTTGGCAGGGGGTTGGACTGGATGATCTCCAGAGGTCCCTTCCAACCCCATAGCACTCTGTGATTCTGTGTGTGGTGCCATGCATCGTGAAGCCCTAGCGCCGGTCAGGGCATTAGGTGCCCTCACCAGTAAAGGATTTGCCATAAGGTGTGGCAGGAGGAAATCACGGTATAAGCTGGGATTTTCCAGTCTGCTGAGCCTTGTACGCTCAGACTTACTCATTAAGAGATTTATTATAAAAGAGCTAAAAAGATTTACTGAAGGGTTATTAAAGATTTATTAAAAGAGAGAGAAAGACCCTTCAGAGACACTTACCCACTGCCTGCGCTGGCTTTAGGCACTGCTGTAAATAGCCAAGTGCGTGATCGAGCAGCGGTTTGCAGAAGCCCCGTACTGGGCCCAAAACTGTCTGGGGAGGTGTTTTTAAGGCTGGGATTATGAGATGTAGCAGGTTTCTGCAGAGAATTAGAAGGTTTGCACTCCTGAGTGCGCCACGGCCTTTCGTTTCCACACCAGGTGGGCTTTGCCCTGCAGAGGATGGGATGGAGCCCAATATGCGCGACTGGTGGTCAGGCAAGAGTTGGTTACTAAGCCTTTGGGGGGAAGCGTTATAAATCATGCTTCTCCTGGAAGATGGCTTGGATATGGTCACTTTTGTCTTTGGGTAGGTGCCAGCGTGCAGTTGAGCAAGAGAGAGGCGATTGCTTGTTGAGAAAAATGAATGGCTTTACATATAAAACATGGTAACCCTCCAAAATTGTATGCATGTTTGCACTGGGAAACTCCACACTCACAAACCCTACCCTGGTGTCCCTGGCCCTTCTCAAAGCAGTTCTTCATGGTAACCTGTTACACTCCTTCTGTGTGGCAGACACTATATATTTTTTACCCATCCGGCTAATTCTAGATACTAAAATAATTAGTATTATTAGCTGAGGAGCTTCAGACCAGCTGAGAGATAGAGGCAGATGGGAAGAAAGGCGTGAGCTGGACTGATTTATCTGTTTTGGGGATAGGACCAGGGATCTTGGGGATAAGAGTAGTCCCAGAGCCCTCCCTCTTCACCCCCCACTGCTCTTTTTCAAAATTCTGTGTTAAATAAGTGGAAATATGAAAAAACGTTGCCTACTTGTGTAACATTAGTCACAAAAGCTAGTGAGCATATGCCCTTGCTCCTTAATGCCATTTTAAACTGATAGAAGAGCTTAGACATGGTTAGACTGCGTACAGCACAGGAGGCTGCAATCGCCCTGGCAGTGTGTCCTTGGGCAAGGGGTGCTCTTGGGAGTATTTCAGGGTAATGATCTCTACGCTCAGGTTTTTTGGGTCTGTGTTACAGGATATGTGGATGTGGTGTTTGTGCGCTTAAGTCTTTGATACCTTCAAGGCATGGATGCTCTTAGACCAGTTTGTGTGCTGGTTACTTGTGCAGAAACCCCTAAATATATGTGCCCGAGGAGAAACACACTCCAGGCACCAGCTGGAGACTGAAAGACAACTGGAATAGAACTAATAAATCTGGTGGAAAAAAACTGTTTGAGGAGGGTCAGCATGGACTGAGCCCTTCCTCGTAGAAGAAGCTAGGAAATTGTGAAAGCCAGAAAAAGCCCACTCTTTTAATTGGAGCCCTGGGACCTAAAACCTAGGTGATTCCTAGCTTGCCAGAGAACTTGGAGTCAGCATAGAGCAAGCCAAGATGGAAGACTGAATTATCTATAAATCTGCCTGTGCAAAATGATTTGCTTTCTCCTTCCAAAAATGTAATAAACATATGTTAAAAATGCAATTTTTCTTTTATTCTTGAAACACCAGTGACTGAAACAAATAACTTAAAAATTCTCAGTAACGGGGAGACAGTATTGTTGTGGGTCTGCTATTTTGATTAGTTGAACTTGTTCCGTTCAAGAAAACAGTGAACCCAGGAAGCTTGGGAAATAAAGGTTAAGCCAGAATCCTCGTAGTTTCTGTTTAGATAAATGGTTGCTCTTCTAGGCTGCCAAAAAGTGTCCACAGCATCAACTGTGCTTTTACCTCTGAAGAGCCTGGCAGTTAATAACTTGCTAGATTGAACTTAGGAGAGGTGAAGAGATAAAGTTGTCTGTCTATGTTGACAGTATTACGTCTTCTGACTTGTGTTCACAGTTCATGTTTCCTGTAGTGGAAAAGAGAAGAGGAGGCTGAGGGGAGACCTTCTTGCTCTCTCCAACTCCCTGAAAGGAGGGTGTAGAGAGGTGGGGGTCGGTCTCTTCTCTCAAGTCACAGGCGACAGGACGAGAGGAAATGGCCTCAAGTTGTGCCAGGGGAGGTTCAGGCTGGATATTAGGAAAAAATTTTTCACGGAAAGGGTTCTCAGCCATTGGAATGGGCTGCCCAGGGAGGTGGTTGAGGCCCCATCCCTGGAGGTGTTCAAAAGCCGGGTTGATGTAGTGCTGGGAGGTCTGGTTTAGTGATGATGTTACTTGTTTGTTGTGTGGGTGTCTATTTTTGTCAGTTGGGTTGATGGTTGGACAAGATGATCTTTAAGGTCCCTTCCAACCTAGAAGATTCTGTGATTCTGTGATTCTGTAGTGTATGAGGACAGAAGTAGTTCACATGCATTTCTAAAGACATCAAAATATGCATGCAAAAGTTGATTAAAATCTCATGGTTCGCTACTTACTATCAGTCCAGCCCACTGCATATTTCTGAATCCCTCACTGACATTTATGGATTCCTTCTAATAAGGTTTTTCGTGAAAATGCTGAGATTGAGAGTAAACATTAAATATTTCAGTAATGTACATAAAGTCAAGTCAGAGTCAGAAGAAGAATGATGTACTACATTTCTTTTGAAAGGCTGACAGAGCTTTTTAAAAAATATTTTCATAATGCCCGATACCATTGTTCTGCTAGTGCTCTCAGTGGAGAAAAACAAGAATTTCAAACTGTTCCTTTAGCTATCTGTCCTCTTGCTACTTTGCCTACTGAAACCCAAGAGGTACTGTTAGCCTGCGTTTCCTGGATGAACAATTAAAGAAAAATAGTGTCCATCTGTTGTTTATGAAAAATTTGGATGGGAAAATGCTGATTTACACATGGCCAGAGAATGGATAAACTTTGTTTTGCAAGGGACGTCAAAGAGCGGTGCACCCTTGGGTCAGCAGCTGCCCATGGAAGCTCTGCTGGCCAGCAGCCTGCTCATGTTTTGCTGCTTCACTGTTGGAATCCCTGCTGTTTGGCAGCACAAGTCACTAGTGGGCTTGGGCAGGTGGGTGGGTTGCTTAGGTTGTGGGTGGAAATGTTAGTTTTGCACGTGGAACCTCTTTGAGATACTGACCAAGGGACGGTGATTCTGTTTTGCTTGTCCAACAGGACACGGGACGTGGTACAGCTTCATTCTCTGGCAGAGGAGGCTTGCAGAAGAGTTGTCTATCACCTATGGCACCTCCAATTTTGAGTTGTCTCAGTGTCTTCCAGCACTGGCTTCCATAACATTCAATAAAGTGCAGTTCTTTCTGTTATTTTTCATGCTTCACACGTGCAGTCTGAGAGTGTGCTACCAAGGAGTCTCAAACTCTTGTCATGATGCTAGAGCTTTGTGGCATGACTTGGACAGCAAAAAGTGATTCTTGGTGCCTGTGCTGAGATGCTATTGAAGTTAAATGGGAAGGTGCTGCTCATGTTGTTGGCAGCCAGTCACCACTGGTGTCCCTCCAGGGCTCAGTTTTGGGGCCAGTCTTGTTTAATATCTCTACTGATGATCTAGATAAGGGGCTTGAGTACATCCTCAGTAAGTTTGCAGATGACACCAAACTAGGTGGGAGTGTTGATCTGCTGGAGGGTAGAGAGGCTCTGCAGAGAGATCTCGACAGGCTGGATCGATGGGCCAAGGCCAATGGGATGAGGTTCAACAAGGCCAAGGGCCGGGTCCTGCCCTTGGGTCCCACCAACCCCCTGCAGCGCTCCAGGCTGGGGGCAGAGTGGCTGGAGCTGCCTGGCAGAAAAGGACCTGGGGGTGTTGGTGGACACCGGCTGAACAGGAGCCAGCAGTGTGCCCAGGTGGCCAAGAAGGCCACCAGCATCCTGGCCTGTGTCAGGAGCAGCGTGGCCAGCAGGAGCAGGGCAGTGATGGTGCCTCTGGACTGGGTTTTTATGTGTGTGTGTGGTTGGACTCAATGATCTCAAAGGTCCCTTCCAACCATGAAGATTCTGTGATTCTGTTTATCAGGTAGAGTTCCTGTGGGCATTGCTGTGGGTTTTGTACCTTAATGTATCTGTCCAAACTTACAGTTTCCCCAGGATCTCAAGTAAATGTTCTGTTTCTCTGAGCAACTAGAAATCTGATGTAACATAAGTTTATGAATCCTTTTGCTCAAGCAGTTAACTTTGAAGATGCTACCAGTTGTCTCTTCTTTTATGGGGATTGCATTTGAGCTTAAATAAAATACAATTTGGATTTATTTGAAGTATTTATCACGCACTATGGCATCCTATGGTATGACTTTTATATGTGGTTGAAGGTGAAAAGCGGAAGTATTATTTTCAAGAGATTATAGTAGTGAGTTATAAAAATGTATAGTGTTTTTAGGAATCAGAAGGTAACAGGCCATTATACAGCGAGAAGCAGCAGCAGTGTGGGTTATATCTGGTTCGTCACAACATTGTTCCCAGCAGACAACCACGTTGAAATCTTTTACGTTAATTCCTGAGGGAGCAGTGTGTGTGTGTGGGTCAGGATCACTTAAGGCAGCGCTTTTGTCTTATCAGGCTGCTCAACTGAGTCGAACACTGAAGTTCAGATGGAAATTCTTGCCTTTCCGCTGGTGCCAAGGAATTTCAACGAGTCATTTTAGCTTGTAAAATATTTATTCAATATTACACAACACACGATCTCCTGAAGGCTTGTGCTTCCTAGCCACTGGCCTGGCTGGTGCTGGCTGGGTGAGCAGGGTTTGGGGTCCGCCGGGGCATCACTGGTTCTGCTGGAGTTCCTGTGGAGCTCTGCAGTTCTCACTTGAATTGGCGACTGTTGTCTGCATGAGCAAATCCACCTCTGCTTTCCCAGGCCACGTCCTGCTGGGCATCCTGACCAGACAAAATGACACATTACGCAGACTGCCTCCTTTTCCGTATGCCCTGAGAGGCAGGGATTTTGCACAAACTCCAAATTTATTTCCTGAGTTTTTCTTGCGGTAGAGAAGCTTAAGGCCAGATTTATGTTGGGGGAATCCAGCCCCCTCATCAGGAGCTGAGCAGGCATTGGCCAGGCAATCTGGGGCCAGCTGCATCCCAGGCAGGGGGAGAGATGGGTGTCTGGTCCAGTCTGGGCTCCTGATGCACGGAGTTGTTACGGGGATGGCTGGAGCAGCGACAGAAGAGGAGAAGCAGAGTGAGATGGCTCTTTTCAGCCCTGAGAAGGTGGAGAGGAGTCAGTGTTGCTGTCAGCAGCTACGTGATGGAGGAGAGTTCAGAGAAGGGAAGAGAGAGGTACAGCAATGCCCCCTCCCTTCCCCCAAATGAGCATTAATATATTGTTGATAGGCTTTTGATAGAATGGGTAGTAGAGTGAAAGCCTTTCCTCACAGGCCAGGGAGATGCGCACACTGGTTTTTGCTCCAGTATAATTGCTAGAGGTTTATTTTGCGCTCATCAAAGTAAGGCAGCCCAAATCCCACAGCATTCCAGCAGCTCAGAGCCTTCCTCCTCCCTTCCTCTGCTCTGACTTTCCCTTTCTGTGTAAGAGAGAGGATTTCCATTTGCATTCAGAGGGACAGCCCGCTCGACTTCAGTGCTTCCAGGGATCCTTCTGGGTATGTGCTGTGTCTGGGCTGGGGGTATTTGGCAACAGACATCCATGGGGGAGGAATTTATATTGTCTGAGATGCCTGAACACGTGGTGTTTTCACACACAGCAGCTCATTCCCACAGTTTCCATTGCTCTGGGCTGTTGCCTCTGATGAAAAACAAACAGAACGGCCTGGGAGCGGAGGAATGAATGCCGTCTGAAGTGCCATCAGCACACGGCCTCCACTGGAGTGTACAATTGGAGTCAGGAGGGGAGCTGGGTAATGCCTGTACAAAAAAAGGGCTGTCCAAGCCCAGCGCTCAGTGCCTCTGAGGGTCAAGGCTGCCGTTCCCAGGGGCTTTCAGAGCTTTAAAGACGGATGCGGGATGCTTTGCCCTGTCAGCAAATTAAAGGCACTCCTTGAAGAACAACTTTCAACACTGAACCTGTAGAGTCAGTAAAGCAATTTTCCAGTCAGGAGTGAGTAAATGGAAACATTCACTACTGGGGAGTGCTTCCCGAATGTCTTACTGAAGAGGTAAATAGCTCTGGCAGGGGACAGTGATTTTTTGGAAATCACAGAATCACAGAATCTTAGTGGTTGGAAGGGACCTCTGAGATCATCGAGTCCAACCACACACAAAAAAAAAAAAACCCAAAAAAACCAAAAAAACCCCAAACAAATACAAAACACACACCAAACGCCCACCAAAAACACCGCACCCACCAACTAAACCCCACACTCAACACCTCACCATAAACCAATAACCTTGGGCACTAGAGCATGCCCTGAAGAGCCATGTCTATACGTTTCTTAAATCCCTCCAGGGATGGTGACTCCACCACCTCCCTGGGCAGGCTGTTCCAGTGCCTGACCACTCTCTCAGTAAAGTAGTTTTTTCTAATATCTAATCTAAATCTCCCTTGCCCCAACTTCAGACCATTTCCTCTGGTCTTGTCGTTCGTCCTTTGGGAGAAGAGGCCAACACCTGCCTCTCTACAACCTCCTTTCAGGTAGTTGTAGAGGGCAATGAGGTCTCCCCTCAGCCTCCTCTTCTCCAAACTCAACATGCCCAGTTCCCTCAGCCTTTCCTCATAGGACTTGTTCTCCAGACCCCTCCCCAGCTTGGTGGCTCTCCTCTGGACACGCTCCAGCACTTCAATGTCTTTCCTGTAGTGAGGGGCCCAAAACTGAACCCAGCCCTCGAGGTGAGGCCTCACCAGTGCCCAGTCCAGAGGCACGATGACTTCCCTACTCCTGCTGGCCACGCTATTCTTGATACGAGCCAGGATGCTGGTGGCCTTCTTGGCCACCTGGGCACACTGCTGGCTCATGTTAAGCCTGCTGTCCACCAACACCCCCAGGTCCTTTTCTGCCGGGCAGCTCCAGCCACTCTGCCCCAAGTCTGGAGCGTTGCCTGGGGTTGTTGTGACCAAAATGCAGGACGTGGCACTTGGCCTTATTAAACCTCATCCCATTGGCCTTGGCCCATTGATCCAGTCTGTCCAGATCCCTCTGTAGAGCCTTCAGACCCTCAAGCTGAGTAAGCACAGTGAGCGTATCACGTGGCTTTATATTCTGTTGGGATGACCACGTGTGTAATAATGCTGCAGCTGCTCCTTCATCCTGCCGCCTGCCTTCTGCTCAGGCCTTTGTGTTCCTCTCCCTCTGCACCTCATCCCTCCTGTACTCTCTTGCTTGACTCCCCCTTGCAATGTGCATGCTGCATGTTCTCATGGAGTGAAATGTGTGCAAAAAAACCCAATCTGGTTTGGACACTACTTAATAATTCTCCTAGTTTGTGTGAAGCATGGTTCCAGACACTGATATTGATGATTAGCACAGTTTATCACACCCACAAATAATTTTCTGATTCTTACACTGGACAAAGTCAGCCTTTTTTGAGGCTGCTCTTGCACAGCAAAATATCTTTCAGTGTGCAGTGTTTAGGAATTTTTCCTTGGCTAATCCTGCCAAACCCTTGGAAGTACCCTCTTTATTCTGCATTCTGTCAAATGGACTTACTGTGATTTAACATAAAAACTAATGAAATATTTTTTTTCCATGAGTGGCTGGTGAACATCAACCATGGCTGGGGGGTTGGAACTTGATGATCTTTAAGGTCCCTTCCAACTCTAACCATTCTATGATTCTGTGATTCTAACCAAGTCTTTCTCACAGTATCCAGTCACCTCTTATGAAAAATTGACAGTGGGGCTTTTTTGAGGAAACCCTTTCATATTTTTCGTAGATGCAAAAATAACTTTGTGCACTAAGAGCTTGTTGCCAGTGCTGCAAGAACCTTTCCATTCTTCCCTGTGTAAAAATGAAGACAATCAGATGAACCTTTCAATGAGTGAACTGTGTTGTCGTTGGAACTTGAACCAGCACATATCTGCCTTTGGTTATTTGGGTGCTGGGAGATACGGGTAAACCTGTTTTGTTGCTTAAAATATCACACAAGGACCAGATTTTGTTGGGAAGTGAGTCACCAACATTCGGATCAGTTACCTGATCATGGGTGGCAGTAGCTTTTTGGGACCTACAGATGCCTAAAGACCTGCAGAATCTTCCTGATAGACATTATTAATGTGTCTGCAGAGTCTTGCAGAAAGCTGCTTGGAGGCAAATGCCACAGGCTTGTGTAGTACATAAAGCCTGAGCTGTGGTGCATGAGTCAGCCCTGGGCTGGAGAAGGAGACCAGTTTCTGGGTAATAACGTGATGAATGTTTCTGAGCTCTTTGGGAATGCCACAGCCAGCGCTCTCCCGTCACTCCCCCTGGGAGATGCTGGAGCTGCACGATGCGTGTCTGCTGCAGAGGTCAGGATGAAGGAGGGTGTGCAGTTTTGCCTGTTTTACGCACTCTTGACTGCATTTTGGGAAAAGGGGGGGGCATATTTTGGTCTTATTAAGCAGATGAGATGTTACAGCTTAGTATTGTCACCATCGCGTAGGCTCTGATTTGTGAACGCGACGTGAGCTCCCAGCAGGACAGCGTGGGCTTACACGGCAAGGAATCCCTGGGGACAGAGTGTTCAGTGCTCAATACGTTTGGGAGCATTTTCCTTGAAGCCTCTAGCACTTGGCATTTTGGTCATGGCATTTGGAAACGTCATTTGCGGTCACAGAGGTCTCTGAGCATTATCTGCTTGGGAGGGCTGAATTGTTCCAGGTACAGCTGCCACGGCAGGGGGCAATCTCCGTGTAGGGTTGCCCTTCTGTCCTTTTGTAGGGAAAAACAGCAGAATCAAAAAAATCCATTGCTCTGAGATGGGGAGAGTTTGTGCTTTATACTACACAGTCTCTATATATGCATCTATAAAATCCCATTCTACTTAGGACATGAGTGTAAAAGGGAATTCTGAAGAGTCTATATGTCTATATAATGTCTAGCACATGTCCAGGAGGTTGTGTTGGTAATAATTACGCTTGCGAAGTTGTTAATTTTTTTTAGTTGGTAAGTTCCCTCTTAGGAAAAGAGGATCCTGGTTTCCAAGCCCTTTGTCAGTGCTTTCCCCGTCCCCTGGCTGACCACTCTCACCACGTCTGGCTGCAGGCTTAGCATCTGTACAGGGAAATTGCAGTGGGGGATGCCCAATCTGGAACTCTCTGCTGAGAAAGCAGCTGGCTGCACCGATGCTTGTGCAAAGTGCACAAACCTCTCTTTGTGATGGCGTTACAGAGCCTGAGACTGAAGGTCAGTCACCAAAAGCCCGAGTACATCTTCTTGTATGTGCATGAAATAAATGTTGTAGTTTTCCAAAGTTAATGAAGACCCAGAGGAGATCAAGGACAGTGGCAGTCTCTCCCCTCTGGCAGGGAAAGCAGCCCTGAGGAAAGGGACTTGGGGGTGCTGGTGGAGGAGAAGCTGGACTTGAGCAGGCAGTGGGCACTTGCAGCCCAGAAGGCCAATCCCATCCTGGGCTGCATCAAAAGAAGCGTTGCCAGCAGGTCCAGAGAGGGGATTCTGCCACTTTACTCTGCTCTGGTGAGACCTCACCTGGAGTATTGTGTGCAGGTCTGGAGCCCTCAATATAAGAAGGACATGGACCTGATGGAGAGGGTCCAGAGGAGGGCCACAAGGATGATCAGGGGGATGGAGCACCTCTGCTACGAGGACAGGCTGAGGGAGCTGGGGTTGTTCAGCCTGGAGAAGAGGAGGCTCCGGGGAGACCTAATAGCAGCCTTCCAGTACCTGAAGGGAGCCTACATGAAGGCTGGGGAGAACCTGTTTAGAAAGGCCTGCAGTGACAGGACGAGGGGCAATGGCTTCAAGCTGGAGGGGAACAGATTGAGACTGGAGATGAGGAGAGGGTTCTTCACTGTGAGGGTGGTGGAGCACTGGAACAGGTTGCCCAGGGAGGTGGTTGAGGCCCCATCCCTGGAGATATTCAAGGTGAGGCTCGATGAGGCCCTGGGCAACCTGGTCTGGTTGGGGGTGTCCCTGCTGACTGCGGGGAGGTCGGACTAGATGGCCTTTGGAGGTCCCTTCCGGCCTGGGCAACTCTATGATTCTATGATGTCTGTTCCCAGAACTACTTCAGCTCTGGAGTTGTCATGGATGCAGCCATGGCAGGCCGTACTAAAATGGTCCAAAAAAAGGGCAAGCTATCCACTTGGAGATGCATTTTTCCCATAAGCCCTGGACTTTTAATCCTAATAACTGTAAACAAACCCTGACCTGGAAAAATCTTTTCATTTTCTATTTTTCCCTTCAAGTGTGGGAAGAGAAGTCCCACCCTTAACCTTTGCACAGCCACATATTAATCTAATTTCCTACTACTCATCCTGACCTAGTGATTTGGAAATTGCAACTACGCTTAATTCGATATTTCTTCCTGTGTTTTTATGTTATGTTTTTGTTGTTTCCCCTATTGTCTTCGGTTCAGCACTGGTTCCTTAAACTGCAGTCACAAATACCAGCTAGAGGACACACAGCTTGTTGTCATTTCAACTGATCAGGTATTTGTAGGTCAGAAAGGGTTACTGCATATGCACATGGAAACCAGGGCTCTCTCCTGTTGGTCCTTCCCTTTCTTGGGAGGCTTTGGCTGATAACTGTTTGTTTTCTCTTGGTTTTTTTGCCCACCAGGATACATACTGTTTGGAGAGCTTAGCATAATCTCTGTTTCTGAGTCAAAAACCTGTGCCATCCTCTGTTCCCTCCTGCTGCCCATGTCCTTGCCCAGTAGTTTAGCACTGTTAGCACAGGCACACAAGCACAGGAGAAGGTGCTTCGTGATTTGCTGTGTTTTCAGACAGCAGCTATAACCCAGCCATTGCGTCTGAGCTAGGAGAGAGCCAGTAGAAATATACTTGGTTGTATTTTTTTTTTTTTTGTCTTTTCGTCACCTAATTGAAAAGAACTAAATTCAGGTGAGAAGAAAATAGTGTCTTGTATTCCCGTAAGGAATGTTAGGGTTAAGCCATCAGACAAGGTGGCAGGAGTTGGAGTGATCAGCAGCTGCCACTTTGCTTTAAACCACTAAGAGCAAATGTTCAGATCTCAAGAGTTGTTCCAACCTTCCCTTAGCAGATATATCCTGGGAAATCAGAAACTTGTGCTGCTTTAAATTAAAAATTAATAATAACCAAATTGAGGCTATGAGGGGCAGTTGACACAAAGATGCTGTAGAGACAAAACCCCAGAGCTGCACAGCTCTCCAAAGAAGGAAGGAGATGACTTTTTTTCCTCACATGTCTTCCATTTGCTAACGGCTCCACAAAAAAAAAATGTTCATTTTAAGCATAATATTAGCAAGACTTTGATGAGCACAATGCCATGATCTCCCTGTAACTGCAGAGCAGAACATCTCTTCCCAGGCCTGTGTTTAATTGCTGCAAATCCAGCAGTTCCCACGGCTTGTTACGAATTCTTTCCACTAAAATTGCTGAATCGTGGAATTCAAGCTATCAAAAATTGCATCTGTGAAAGTAATGAATCTTACATCATAACAAATCCTGAGTGATTTGAGAACGCTTCCTTAACTGTTTTCCATCTTCTGCCTTTCCTTGCAAGTTTTCTATTTTTATTTTTCTGACCTTTTTTCATTGTAGAGCTCTGCTATGCCATTTGTGAGCAATACTCTTTTTTCTGAAGACTTTAGACACTAAGACACTTAGATTGGAAGGACAATGCAATCATGTCAGAAACAGTTGGTGTTTTCTTACTTTGTTTGCAAAAGAAGGGTGGGATCTCCAAAACTTTGCACAAGTGAAAATATCCCTATAGGCCTTTCAAAAGTCATGGTGGAGAAATTTACAGTTGTGCAATACTCGTGACCAGCGTGTGCAACCTGAGTGTGCTGACACCATTCTGTAAGGGAGCAAACTGCCTTCGCTAAGCTTCAGTGGCTAAACTTGAAGAAAAGAAAGAAATTGTGATGTTTCAATGTTTTTTTAATCCTACCAGACACTATTTTTAATAGAAAAGATAACTTTGCTGCAGTTTATTTTAATAATATGAAAGGTGGTAATTTAGATTATCTCCTCACATTCACATTGCTGCATATAGATATATGTATACGGAAAATTCAGTAGCCTAGTGGCTCCCAAAAGATTTGACTCCATAACCAGATTGCTCTACAGCTGAGCAGTCTCTAAAGCCCCAAGTTCAATAGACATCTTGCTCCTCCAGACTGTATGTACCAAAGAAAGGCAAAATTTAGGAAAACTGGCCTGACTCCTTTCAGAGAAATGCAGTAGTGTGGGGACATGCTTGTTCTTTCTGTGAAGTAAAACAAGATGTCCCTGAGAGATTACTCTGTCCTGTATTGATTATTTTTTTTTCCTTTTCCCTTAAAGTAAATAAAATCAATTTGAGCTTTCTAAAACTCTTACTGGAAATCTTTTTCCCAGAGGTGAAGAAAGTGTTTGAATGACTTTCCAATTAACAAAAAAAAAGCCCCTTACTAATATCAATTGGCTAAATACCCATTGAAGTAGTGAGAAAGCAAAATTAGTATCAAGCCCGTGAATGTATTCTATGTCCTTCCCTCGTCCAGCACAAAGCAGGTGGTAGTTCAGATGTCCTAATAAATGCAGACCTGGCAAGACTCTCCAGCTGCAGGTCATCTAACTGCATGGCAAAGCAGGACCGGCTCTGTGAGTCCGCCAAGGAGTGATGAGTTGCACAAGGTAAGAGTGGAGAAGCAGTGAGGGACCTGGACAGGCTGGATGGATGGGCCAAGGCCAATGGGTTGAGGTTCAATCAGGCCAAGTGCCGGGTCCTGCCCTTGGGTCCCACCAACCCCCTGCAGCGCTCCAGGCTGGGGGCAGAGTGGCTGGAGCTGCCTGGCAGAAAAGGCCCTGGGGGTGTTGGTGGACAGCCGGCTGAACAGGAGCCAGCAGTGTGCCCAGGTGGCCAAGAAGGCCACCAGCATCCTGGCCTGTGTCAGGAGCAGCGTGGCCAGCAGGAGCAGGGCAGTGATGGTGCCTCTGGACTGGGCACTGGTGAGGCCTCCCCTCGAGGGCTGGGTTCAGTTCTGGGCCCCTCCCCACAAGAAGGACATTGAGGGGCTGGAGCGTGTCCAGAGGAGAGCCACCAAGCTGGGGAGGGGTCTGGAGAACAAGTCCTACGAGGAGAGGCTGAGGGAAGTGGGCATGTTGAGTTTGGAGAAGAGGAGGCTGAGGGGAGACTTCATTGCCCTCTCCAGCTCCCTGACAGGAGGGTGTAGAGAGGTGGGGGTTGGCCTCTTCTCCCAAGGGAATGCTGAGAGGAGCAGAGGAAATGGTCTGAAGTTGGGGCAGAGGAGGTTTAGATTAGATAATTAGGAAGAATGACTTTGCTGAGAGGGTGGTCAGGCCCTGGAAGGGCCTGCCCAGGGAGGTGGTGGAGTCACCATCCCTGGAGGGATTTCAGAAGCGTGTAGCCGTGGCACTTGAGGGCATGCTCTAGTGCCCGAGATTGTTGGTTTGTGTGTGTTTGTGGCTGGGTGTGATGTGGGTGTGGTGTTCTTTCTGGTTTTGGGGTTGTTTTTCTATTTGTTTGTTCGTTTTTTGGGTTTGTTGTTTTTTTGGTGGTTGGACTCGATGATCTCAAAGGTCCCTTCCAACCATGAATATCCTGTGATTCTGTAGTGCCCAGGTGGGGATGGGCAGCGTTGGGGTATGGATGTGGGCTGCTGCTGCAGCACCGTGTTGCCCCTTGTCCACTTGACAAGGTGCTCTTCCTCTCCCCTTGTTTGGGAGCAGCCCCTGCAGCCTCTCCTTGCACAGGCATTTAGGGCACCTGCCCGTACCTGGCTCCTTCAGGAGGCTCAGCCCTCCTTGGACCGAGAGTGGGGTGTGCATTCCCTCCACCTGGGGGTGTTTTGGGGGAAGATAAAGATGTTTTTTGGAGCTCTAGGTGTATGTTAGAACCCTTTCACAAGGCATTTGCTTATCCTATACAAGATCAAAATAACACCATGATGCTCCAAGGGGAGTGCACTGTAACATATGCTTCCCTACGCTCACATCTTCCTTTATTAATCTCAGTGATGGACTCTATTCAGGCTGGATATTAGGAAAATTTTTTTCACTGGAAGGGTTCTCAGCCATTGGAATGGGCTGCCCAGGGAGGTGGTTGAGGCCCCATCCCTGGAGGTGTTCAAAAGACGGGTTGATGTAGTGCTGGGAGGTCTGGTTTAGTGATGATGCTCCTTGTTTGTTGTGTGGGTGACTATTTTTGTCAGTTGGGTTGACGGTTGGACAAGATGATCTTTAAGGTCCCTTCCAACCTAGAAGATTCTGTGATTCTGTGATTCTATACATTATCCAAAGAAATTACTGCTCCGCTCTTTTCCAGCCAGCGTAATTCCTCCATTCACAGACATTTATTCAGTCAGCCATCCCTACGTCAAAGCTAGGACTTACATCTACTTAGAAGAATTATCTCTAGCTCTGTTATTAAATTAGCAAACAAATAATAGCTTTAGAATGTTTTTGGAAGAACAGACTATAGAGGGAGCAAAACTGTGTACCATGCTCCTTACTGCAGACGCATAATGTTTCAATTTGCAAATAGATGCATCTGCAAATAGATGATCACATTAAAATGGAGAAAAATTAAATTTGTAATTGCTCAACATTCACCTTTTTCTTGAAACATTATGCTTAGAAGCATGTAGAAAATAAGTGATTGCACAGTGTCTTAGTTTCCTGAGGCAGAAGGACACAGGTGTGTTCAGTAAACCCGAAAATGAAGGAATAATTTACCAGCTGTCTTAGAGAGATGTGGACATCTGGGCATTCCTTCCTATTCTTCTGCAAAAAGGTACTCCATCTTCTCTAAGAGCTAAGTACAGTTGGATTTTGCCATAAAGTAGCTTGCGTGCTGTACGACAATAAGTACTTCATAAGGAAGGAATCACTGCTGTTGAAATTATGCATGGACAGTCCTACTCCATGTTCATTTTCTTTAGAGTGGCCCTAGCTTTGAGCAGAAAAAAATTACTGTGTATGGAGGGCACAATTAGGGGATCAACGATGGCAAAGTATCTATGGTCTGTGAATCCCTAGCCTGTGTCTGGAGCACTGACTGCCTCCCTCATGGGAACAGAGGAGGGTTGGACCAGCCTTTTGGTCCTGCCCTTTTACGCTTTAATCCACCCACCCATAACTGCATCTGCAGGCTCTCTCAAGATGAAACTCTTTCCTGGGCTGAAAAGAAGTCTTTTCTTACTCCTGAAGACATCCGTTATGTGTTTCCTTGTATGAACTAATAGTTTATTTCCTCTTTTGTTGTGTCATGGGCATGGAAAACCCCACCTGCTGAAGTGGAGGGAGGCTAGGGCCAAGCCGAGGCAGCTCTGATGGTAAGCAATAAAACCCAAGTGTGAGAAGGCCTTCAGAAGGAAGCTGCTCATTCAGCGGTTCTGTGTAAGTGCATGCTTAAAAAATGCCAAATGACTTGGCATTTGCTGGCTTCCAGCTAACTATGGGCAGTGGGATGCTCCAAGTGGGTGTAAAAGGAAAAATACAAGTTGTACAGCAATTTTATAAATCGGTTTTGCACAGTCAGTGATGTTAAAAGATGATGAATCATAGCATCATAGAATGGTTCGGGTTGGAAGAGGCCGTAAAGATCATCGAGTCCCAACCCCCCTGCCCTGGGCAGGGACACCTCCCACCAGACCAGGTTGCTCCGAGCCCCATCCAGCCTGGCCTTGAACCCCTCCAGGGATGGGGCAGCCACAGCTTCTCTGGGCAACCTGGGCCAGTGCATCACCACCCTCACAGCAAAGAATTTCTTCCTGAGATCTCCCCTCTTTTAGTTTAAAACCGCTACCCCTCGTCCTATCGCTACAATCCCTGATCAAGAGTCCCTCCCCAACTCTCCCATAGGCCCCCCTTAGGTACTGGAAGGCTGCTCTAAGGTCTCCCAAGAG
The DNA here is from genome assembly GCF_001431845.1 of Calidris pugnax. Lineage (NCBI taxonomy): Eukaryota > Metazoa > Chordata > Aves > Charadriiformes > Scolopacidae > Calidris > Calidris pugnax. Next base: position 687,735 of record NW_015090920.1, on the reverse strand, counting down.
CCTTCTCCAGGCTGAACAACCTCAACTCTCTCAGCCTGTCTTCATAGCAGAGGTGCTCCAGCCCTCTGAGCATCTTCGTGGCCCTCCTCTGGACTCCCTCCTCCCTCCATGTCCTTGTGTTGAGGACTCCAGAGCTGGACACAGTGCTCCAGGTGGGGTCTCACCAGAGCAGAGCAAAGGGGCAGAATCTCCTCCCTCGACCTGCTGGCCACAATTCTTTTGATGCAGCCCAGGATGGGGTTGGCTTTCTGGGCTGCCAGTGCACACTGCTGGCTCATGTTGAGCTTCTCATCTACCAGTGCCCCCAAGCAAATCTTCTCAAGCCATTCTCCGTCCAACATGTATTTGTGTCTGGGATTACCATGACCCAGGTACTGGACCTTCCACTTGGCCTTGTTGAACTTCATGGGGTTTGCACAGGCTCACCTCTGAAGCCTGTCCAGGTCCCTCTGGATGGCATCCCTTCCTTCTAACGTGTCGACCGTGCCATACAGCTTGGTGTCATCAACAAACTTGCTGAGGGTGCCCTCCATCCCACTGTCCATGTCTCTGACAAAGATGTTGAACAGCACTGGTCCCAGTGCTGACCCCTGAGGAATGCCACTCGTCACTGGCTTCCACTTGGACATTGAGCTGTTGGCCACAACCCTTTGAGTGTAGCCATCTAGCCAGTTCCTTATCCACTGAGTGGTCCATCTATCAAATTTGTGTCTCTCCAGGGTAGAGACCAGGATGTCATGCGGGACAGTGTCAAATGCTTTGCATAAGTCCAGGTAGATGATGTCTGTTGCTCTCCCCTTGTTTACCAATGCTGTAGTGCCATTGTAGAAGGCCATTAGATCGGTCAGACATGATTTGCCCTTGGTGAAGCCCTGTTGGCTGTCACCAATCACCTCCTTATTTTCCATGTACCTTAGCAGAGGTTCCAGGAGGATCTGCTCCATGATTTTGCAGGCAGAGGTGAGACTGACCATTCTGCAGTTCCCCAGGTCTTCCTTTTCTTCCTTTTTGAAACTGGGTGTTATGTTTCCCCTTTTCCAGTCAGTGGGAACTTCAGGTGACTGCCACAACTTTTCAAATATAATGGAAAGTGGCTTGGCAGCTTCATCCGCCAGCTCCCTCCATGACCTGTGGATGGATTTCATCAGGTCCTATGGACTTATGTACCTTCAGATTCCTTAGAAGGTCTTGAACCTTTTCTTCTCCTACGGTGTGTGGTTCTTGATTCTCATAGCCCCTCTTCACCTGGTTTCAACTCAGGAGGTGTAAGGAGAGGTGTTGGCAGTGAAGACTGAGGCAAAGTTGTTGAGAACCTCAGCCTTTTCCTCATCTGTTGTTACCGGTTTGCCATTCTTGCTCATCGTGGGGGTACACTTCCTTTAACCTTCCTTTTCTGACTGACATACCTGGAGAAGCCCTTCTTGTTATTCTTAGCAGGTTCAGCTACGTTTGCCAAGTTCAGCTCCATCCTTGCCTTGGCCTTCCTGACCTTGCCCCTCTTGTGCTCAAGGGAAAGCATCCTTAAAGACCTGCCAGCTCTGCCCTGCTCCCTAGTCCCTGAGGACCATTTCCCAGGGGGTCCTTCTGACTAACTCCATGAAGAGCTGAAGATTTGCTTTCCTAAAATTCAGGATCCTGACTACGCTCCTTGTCTGTTGTGTACCCCTTAGGACTGTGAACTCCACCAGGGCATGATCACTGCAGCCCAGGCTGTCTCCAATCTTGATATCTCCAATAAGCTCACTTGTCATTGGTGACTATCTCCAGTTAGACCAAGCTGGCAGATACCCGAGGGGATGTGATACTGTCTATTTCCCACCTTAAGAAGTTATCATTGAGGCACTCGAGGAACCTCCTAGATTGTCTGCAGCTCACCGTGTTGCTTTTCCAGCAGATGTCGGGGTGGTTGAAATCCCCCAGCACAATGAGAGCCTTCGAGCGTGGTGCCTCCTGTATGAAGATCTTTTCAGATCCTTTTAAGGTGGTGTTCCCCTTCTTTTTAGCCCTTCCCCAGTGCTAGAAAGCGTAACTTTATATTTACAGCTTATAAATCACCTTAGTGTGGACCCAGATTGTTTTTCAGCCTCTTCTTGTCTTTTAATATTCACTGAAAATCAAGTGAGCCACTTACTGCCTAATTGCTTTAATTTGCATAATGATAAACTGCAGTGATGGCAACTGAGTTTGAAAAGCTCAGAGATCAATTCTTATCGAAGACAGGTCATGCCTTAGCATCGCTTTCCTAAACTATATTTGTTCTCATTGTCTTGGAGCATCTCGAATTCAAGGAGCTTTTCCATAGAATCACAAAAAATGAGGAAATTTGCTTACTCAGCCTGGAACGGTCTTTGTTCAACCAGGCAGGTCTCTGGTGCCAGAGGATTGCTCTTCTGCACGGTGCCTGCTTTGCAACTCGACAGCCCCCACTGCTTCTTCTGAATGCCCCTTGCCCTTCTTCATTTGGGTGGCTGATCCTGCAGCACTCATAGAATCATAGAACCATAGAAACATTGAGGTTGGAAGAGACCCTTGGGATCATCGAGTCCAACCATCTCCCCTACTCTACAAAGTCCTCCCCTACACCATGTCCCTCAGCACTGCATCTAAACGGCCCTTAAACACATCCAGGGATGGTGACTCCACCCCCTCCCTGGGCAGCCTGTTCCAATGCCCGACCACTCTTTCTGTGAAAAATTCCTTCCTAATGTTCAATCTAAACCTCCCCTGTTGGAGCTTGAAGCCGTTCCCTCTCGTTCTGTCACTAATTACCTGTGAGAAGAGACCAGCACCAACCTCTCTACAGTGTCCTTTCAAGTAGTTGTAGAGAGTGATGAGGTCTCCCCTCAGCCTCCTCTTCCTCATACTAAACAGCCCCAGCTCCTTCAGCCATTCTTCATATGATTTGTCTTCCAGGCCCTTCACTAGTTTCGTTGCCCTTCCTGGCTACCGCTGCCTCTTTGGACAGTATTTTGGGATAGAACCGTTCACATTGCACATTTTAGTCTTTGGAAGCGTAATTTTCCCGGCTAGAAAAGAAAATGTTACCCCATGTATTTTCTTACACCGATTCAGATGACCCGCTCCATGAACAGAGTGTAGGGTCACTTTAAAGAGCCGTTGTCCCTTCGACATTGCTGGCAATTAATTTTGCCTTCCTCGGTGGATTGCTTTTTGTAATGGAAACTTTTCAGAAGCGTTTCATTAATGCGGTTCAGTCCCTGGGGCAAAAGCTTGCTGAGACCTCTGCCCTCTGCACGTAGTGGGTTGATCAGACAGGGGTTTGGACACCAGGGTGCACGGTGAGATGCTTCTGTGCACTTTTGCCACAGATGCCACGGACGCTCCTGATGCCACCGAGAAGTGGATGGTGATGCAGGTCTTTCTTTGTCTCAGCCAGGCCCATTTCTGAGTTCAGAAATGTGCAGACAGGATGAAAGAAAATGTGGAGAAAGGCCCGTTTAAAATTAAGGCATGCTTCTCAGCATTTCCCTTTTCCTCCTGAAATCTTAAAAAAAGGCTGCCTATAATCATATGGTGTTTTCTCAAAGCAAATGACTTTCACCAAGAAAATTGGCTTATGCTGTCTTGTAGAGCAGCCAAAGGAGAGGTAATATTTACCAGATTTGACATGAGAGATCAGTAGGAATGTAAACAGAGGAGTCCTTCAAAAGACACCGTAGTCAGAGCAGTCATCCTGCAGCTTAGACAAATTTACAAACATCTGTTCTGGTGCCATTTCTGCTGTACAGACCTGCCACTAACCATGGAGAGAAACGGGTTTTAATTAAATGAGCAGATTGACACGTTAAACTTTGATAAGATCACGCCATCTGGGTGGGTTGTTATTTCCAATCCTCTCCACAGCTCCTCAGATGGAGGGTGCACTTCAGCCATTTCTGGGTTATTCTCAGGAAGATGCACTGGAGTTAACTCAGCCGAAGTATCTGTCACACGATGTATATTGCAGCACCTCATTTCTGAGCTGCATAATTATTCTTTAACAATTTTGGGTTTGCTATTAGGTCGTGATTTACTAAGGTGCTGCTACCTAGCGCTAGCCAGAACTGCCTCTGGAGTGCAAGGTAACAGGAACAGCCACAAAACGGAGATTAGTAAAAAACCCACATGGTTCTGTTTATTTATTCTGTGCTAGCAATGTGTTGCTGGGTTGATACAAAATAGTCAGCTCGAGCAGATTGCTCTTAATTCAAGTGGAAATTAATAAGTAAAACTTTGCAGTGCTTTAAATGCATAATATGCTGAGTGTATTCGGCTTATGCTTTACTATTTGTCATCCCTTCAACTTGTAATAGATTAGAGCAGGGTGTTTAACATGGGGAGATGCACCTATAAATAAAAAAAACTTGTATAGGTTCAGAAGAAATCTTCATGCACTTCAATTGTATAGACAGGTTCAATTCCTGGGAGGGCCAAGAGGGATATCAGTTGATAATTTTAATCCAGAAACCATTTTATTCAAGTTTTTGAGATGTGCTGATCCAACTTTTTCATGCAACAGTCTGTTCCTGCTGAAGTAGGTGGTGTGTTAGTTGAATTTGGCTCCCCCTTCGACAGTGCTGAAGTGGCTGGTGGGCAGATGAAGCCCTTGGGGAGCTGGCACTGATCTGTTTAAGCTCAGGTAACTACTTATCTGTCTGCCAGCGCTCTTGTCTCCAAAAAAGATCATCTTCTGTCTGCTCCAATATTTGAGCTGATGCTCTATGGATAAAATCTAGTAGTCTGGGTAGAGTATAGGAAAACAGCTTCAGACTCTCTCTTCCCTGATAACGGCACTTCGTCAAAACTTTTAAACTTTTTAAACTTTTACTTTAGTTTTTATTTATCACAGAATCACAGAATCTTCTAGGTTGGAAGGGACCTTAAAGATCATCTTGTCCAACCGTCAACCTAACTGACAAAAATAGACACCCACACAACAAACAAGGAGCATCATCACTAAACCAGACCTCCCAGCACTACATCAACCCGTCTTTTGAACACCTCCAGGGATGGGGCCTCAACCACCTCCCTGGGCAGCCCATTCCAATGGCTGAGAACCCTTTCCGTGAAAAATTTTTTCCTAATATCCAGCCTGAACCTCCCCTGGTGCAACTTGAGGCCATTTCCTCTTGTCCTGTCGCCTGTGACTTGAGAAAAGAGACCGGCCCCCACCTCTCTACACCCTCCTTTCAGGGAGTTGGAGAGAGCAAGAAGGTCTCCCCTCAGCCTCCTCTTCTCCAGGCTGAACACCCCCAGCTCCCTCAGCCTCTCCTCATAAGACTTATTCTCCAGACCCCTCACCATCTTTGTCGCCCTTCTCTGGACCCGCTCCAGCCCCTCAATGTCTTTTTTATGGTAGGGGGCCCAAAACTGGACACAGTACTCAAGGTGAGGCCTCACCAGTGCCCAGTACAGGGGGACAATCACCTCTCCAAGACCTAGGAGGTAGGTTGTCTTTGACCAGCTAGGTAGCAAGCTCCTGGCGAGTGCCCATGACTTGCGTTGCTTTTCATCTTAGTTTTTGTGCGATCACTGAAACCTCAGGAACTCGTTGAGCTGTTTGTTTCAGTTTGTTTGAAGGAAGGATGTCAACTAAATCAGGTGTGTTTGTAAATCCTGATGATGCTGGGCTGTAGCTCACCTACTCCATGGAATGACACTGGAGTGTTGTAAGCGCTGTTGCTCTGGCTGTAGTACCATGGCTGTGTACAAATTTTGCATGGATAGAGGCTTTACAAAGAAAGCAATATGTGCATCACATGAGGAAGTCATGTCCTTCCAGATGTAGGTATAAAGCCAAGGAAGGGGGCAGAGAAGGATACACAAAATAAGGGAAATTGATACTTCTAATAGCGAATGCACATCTGCAGTTTGGAACATGCTGAATTTGTAGTATTAATGAGAAATTCATGTGTGCTTTTGAAGTACTCTTACTGCAGTTGAAATTATTTGAAGGATTTTTACAGGACATAACATACCCTGTGCGTTGTGCTGTGTCTGACAGTTGCCCTTGCTGTGCAGCTCCAGCAGTTGGATGTTTTTGTTATTTGTACTTCGTTAAAATAGTACTGGCTGTTTCCAAATTATATTAAATAGTTATGTCTCCTGGTGTGATAGGATAGGGTGTTGGACACAGACGTATGGAATCCCTCAGCCAAGGCTTTGTGGGTGCTTGTATTTGTGGATTTTGTGTATATGTGTGTGTGTCACACGGGGAGAATGATCCTCCTTAACACAGAGTTGGGTTTGATTTTGTGCAGTTCCTCAAAGTACCCAACATGTTTGGAACAGACACAGATGAGGACAGAGCAGCCTTCTGGGTGTTTCAGCTTCATGGCTCTCCATAAGGATTACATGTTTGGGGTGAAAGGGAAAAGAAATTTTTATTTCTTATCTCCTTAGAAAAGTGTGCAACTGAAGGAAGTAAAGGAAATAAAGGAAGAAGTAAAGGAAGAAGTAAAGGAGAAGGCTATCCAAACAGTGTAAGACCAGGCTAAGCTTGGAAATATACGGGGTTGGTTCAGGGGTGGTTACAGTATGAAAAGTCACGTTCTTGTTTCCCAAAGGAGGAGGTGAATCCACATCTTGTGTTCGTGTCCCCAGGGGTCAGGGAAGAACAGTGTGGCAGAGGGCTTTAATGAGCCCTTGGAAGTGAAAAGACCATAAATATAAGCTGTGAATCTATACCCAAGCCTCTGTGTGTGTGTAAAATAGATCCTTCATGGAGTGCTGGCAACAAGCCCAAATGTTTTCCGGGAGGGCTCTGCTCTCAGCACGTTTTGACCCTGCCCTTTGGAAGATACTGGTAACTTCTTTCTTCTCTAGCCTGGACCGACCAAGAAATTAGGGGGTTTTGAGTAGCAGCTTAAAGTTGTGCAGCGAGTGTGATGGCTCAGCCCCAGCCCCCAGCAAAAATGGGCTCCTCTGGTAGGAGGCTCCTTGGAGCGGTAAATTTTGGCATTCCTCAGGGATGCCCATCCCATACTGCTGCAGAGCACACCAAATTTGCTCAATAAGATCAACCCAGATCACGGCTATCCTCTGCGTTCACTGCAGACCAGGGGGCTGTCTGCTGAGGGCACCTCTACCCTGGGCAAAGCAAATATGTCTGTAATTTATTATTTTTAGGCTGGTAGCGAGGGAGCAGCAGCAGTGGAGTGAGTAGTCGCAACGGCTGGGGAATTAATGCATTACATTGCTGTTGCTGGAGTTGCCTCTCTCAGGTTTAGATATTTCACTGTTACCTCATTACATCCATTTTGCTATGTGTGGAAAGGGGTTTAAAGTATTTATCCACTTACTGCCTCCTAGAGAAATCATGTGTTTATGTCTATGTAACTCCTTTCTCAAATATATTTTATTAGCGTTAGCCATAGGAGTAACTGTTCACTTGTCTTAGTCCCCATAAGACAGCAGTTAATAACCAGTAGACCTTTATGATTTTAGGATTTACCTGTGAGGGATACAGAAATTGAGTATTCACTTCTCTTCTTCTATCTCTGCTTATAAACTGCACAAAAGCACTTTTGTGGACAGAAGCGAGATTTCTGCCTTCCGAGTGTGGTTTCCCTTTGCCCTTTCTCAAAGTTAGGGCAATGCAAAGTACAGAAATTTGGCTTCACCTTCCAGCTTGCTGTTGAGTCAATGTTTTTGGAATAATCTACTGATCCTAGCTGTCAAGTTGCAGCTAATGTGTCTGTGTGTGAGATGGGAAATGGTGGTGCACGGTGAATTCTTGCCCTGTTGCTAGCTCTCCTCTCCTGGAAGCTTTGGAATAAATCAAAGCTTGCTTTAATCCATGCCCTAATGGGAAAGGAACAGTCTTTGATCCCCTGACAGAGACCAAGTTCCATAGGATAAGACAGCTCCCTTCTGGGATCAATGCTGTGATTTAGGAAAGCTGCCAGGGTCCAAATGTGTGATTTGTGTATCATTAATATTTTATCAATTAGCTGGGGGTCACATTTTCTGTAGGACCTTTGGAGGTCCCACAGATGATCTAAAAAGATAAAGCACTTTTCAGGAAGCGTCTTCTCACCCTCTCAGCAAAACAGCAGAAATGTTGGTATTGCAAAGTGTGTCTGAGATTTGGCAGGGACACCCAGAAGTTTCAAGAGAGCAGAGACTCAGTATGTCTCTTATTCTGTAAGCCTTTCTGTCCAGAAAAAGAAGAAATCATAGGATGAAGTCAGAGCCCACATGTGCCCTGCCCTTGGCCTCTTTTACTGAGCTGAGTATCAGAGGTGCTGCTGGTCACAGTCACTTTTACAGTGATGCTTCTCCAGCAGCAATCAGAGGGAAACTACTTGGAGCTGCTTGGCATGTGTCAGGAGGTGGCAGGTTTCAGTCTTTTCAGCCCAGGGTTGTGTTTGAACTGATGACCCAGGAGGGAATGGCTTAAGAGAGTTGGGTTCCTCACTGCGGCATGGCGGATGAGCTCTACCACCCTGGTGGGACATGTCACTGAGCTATTGGAAAAACTGCTGGGAAACAAACCCTGAGACTTACAGGATGTACTGCCTGTGTTTCCCAAAGGCAAAGAGTTTTGTTTTCCACGTAATGTGCTTTTCTGGGTCACCTAGAGAGTTGTTTTTCATGGTGAAACCTCAAAACCACGTTCACCTTCAGAACCTCTGCTTATTTTCTGATTAGCTTTCTGGGTTTGGAACCAAGACAGTGCTTTCACCAGCATCTCACCGTGATGCTGAGGGAGACACAAGTGGAACAAGCATATGGCCACTTCTCAGTGTATATATGATGTGATTTTGCTTAAGCACATGAGATAGCAAAGTCCATACTTGGTTATGTCAGACAAGATGTTAACAGCACATGTAAATAAAGTACCAAGTTACTACTACAGAGAATGTTCTGGAGTATCCGTCTTGTCTCATGTGCTCCCTGCTACAACATTTCTCATGTCTCCTATTCCCCTCAGGACTATGCTCGTTGAAAAGTAGCATATTTTGGCAATTCCTTCTTGTGACCTAGCTCCTGGAGAGGGTTTCTCTAAGCTGTAAGGCAGAACAGCAGCCAAAAATGTTGAATGGTTGTGCAGCTGAGAGCCCATCACATGCTACGGCTGACAGAAGCTTCCATGAGAAGGTACTGGCGTGTAATATTCAGAGTTATTTGGGCATCCCCATGGGCTGTGTGAAATATAGCCAACGCAAACCCCACATGCACAAACATGTGGAGAAAGGCACATATCTTACATATCAGCTGAAGTGCATTTGGACTCAGTGAAGTTGCAAGGAAACGGAGGAAAGCACTTGGGAATTGTGCATCTGGCTCTCGTAGGAAATCATTTTGGTGCCTGATTCTCATTTTCTGTGATTCTGATCTTGTCTCCCGCTTGTTATGTCCTTGATATATACCTGTGGAATGCGTGTAGCACAGTTTTATTCAGCAGAGCAATCAAAACAACAGTTTGGCTTCTCACAGGAACATCTGGCGTTTCCTATCATTGTAATGCTGCTTTCAGTAATTTTGAGGGCCGAGGTGACAGCTTTACTTTCAAGAGAGATTATTTTATCGACAATGAGAGACTCACCGATAATGTGGAGGGCAGACCCACATCTGGACATCCCTAAATTTTCTAGGAGCTTTTAACAAAGAACCCAAAGTGTTCTCGCCACACTATATTCCCTTAGCAGTTGGGGATTGGTGGATATTTTAAAGATTCCACTCAGATGCGGAATCTGTGAGCACCTAACACTGCTTACCTGTCTTCCTTCATACCTCATTCTTTACTATATGCGTCATAAACCACAAGAGATACTCTGGGCAGTTAAATTTACGTTAGCATATGGTCCTTACAAATAACATTTCTGGGTGTTGCTGCCTTTTCACGTGGGTGTAGCCCAGCTGGCACCTCTGAAAACACTCCTGCCTTAAACTACTGAAACTGAAAGGAGGACAAGGCTCGAGTCCCACTGAAGCATGCACTATGAAAAAAAAATTTGGTTTCTGTAGTTGCATGAAATATTAAAAATAATCCCAGTATGCTCAGTTACAGTCTCTGCAGGAATAGCATTTCATGGGGATATTGGAAACGTGAAGCAAATACTTCAAGCGGCAGACCCCAGACCCCAGAGGCAGAACAGAAGTTACTAAGCAGTTTGTTTCATCAGGTCAGAACTGTAATCCATTGCTAGCCATGGTGTTAAGGAAGAAAGCAAAATGTCTGGTGAAACAGTCCCCCTCGTCTTGGCCAGCTGGCAGGAGAGGAAAACTTGTGGAGCAATCTGGATGCAGGGAGATGCAGTTGGGATCGTGACGCTGGCAGGCAGCAAAGTTGCAAAGTTTCCCATCTCCCTTGTCCCTCCCCTTGTTCCCTGCCCACCTACACACACAGCTGCTCCCTGCCTGGACATCCCAAAACCTCAGCAATGCCCCACGGCGTGGTGGGGCAGGCACAGAAACACACACTGTTTACAAAAGATCGCTCTAAATATTCCCTGGTGCGAGGTAGAGCAGAAGTGTGAGACAACGAAGGGAACAGAGAAAGATTTCTTACCTTTTCCATGAACCACAAGAAAGGTGGAAGGCTATTACAATGTCATTTTTACTGAGGGAGTTCAGAAGTTGGGAGCCTGATCTTCCATGTAGCGCACCTCGTGAGGCTGTTGACTTGCTCGGTGAGATGTATCATTCACCACTCACACGCAGAAATGGTGTTTTATCTTCTTGAATCGCTGGGCTTGCTCAGGAGCCATAACTCCTGTGCCTAAGAAGAAACTATTTTTAAAAAGTCTACCCTCCAAAAAGGCTCAGGAAGCCTCATTGTAACTCGCTGTTTTGCTTTTATACCGTGTGAAGACTCAAGGTTGTGATTTGGACACTGAATGGGTTTCAAGCATTAGTTGTGGGCTTGTTGGGGGTTTTTGAGTTACCAGACCGGTTCATCAGCATATGGAATTGCGTTCTGTATCATGCTTTATACGTTTCACTAGTGATTAATGTTCCATTTTTTGGTGGTGGTATCTTCCATAACTCATGCGCCCACAGTATCTATCCTATTCCCTGTGTGTAAGGAGTGAATACACACACCCAATTAGAAAACTGTTGGAATAAAAAGCAGCATTGCTGATCTACCCACAGCAAACTGCAGAGTCCACTTTCCTGAGGGTATGAATATGACTTTGCGATGTTAATGACCCTTTTTGTTGCTTTTGATAGTTTTGCAGGGGCACAAATTGAGGCATCAGAGCAATTAGAAGCAATAACTTCTAAATTTGTACTGCAGTAGTTGCCTGTTGAATTTGTACATCACTGGCCTGGTGTTAAATAGGAGGTGAATTAGTCACCAACAACATGGGAAAGGCAGAGGTTCTCAACGCTTTCTTCACCTCTACTGGCAGCACTGTTGGCATTGGGAAAAACAATCCAAGTTGATGCAAACACAGACCCACCGCCAATGAAGGAAGACTTGGTAGGTGATCTGTCCCAGGAGCTCAACCCCGACAAATCGGTGGGCCCTGACAATGTGTTAAGAGGGCTGGCTGATGTTGTTGCAAGGTAGCTCTCTGTAATCTTTGAGAAGTCATGGAGATCAGAGGATGTCCCAGAAGACTGGAAGAAGGCTAATGTCACCCACAGGGCTTAAAGGAAGATCCAGGAAATTACAGGCCCATCAGTCTGTAACCTGCTTGGTTGATGTGGCGAGCAGTGGACATTGTCTACCTGGATTTCTCCAAGGCTTTTGATATGGTTCCCCACAGCCTCCTCCTAGAGACACTGATGTGCTACACTCTAGACAAGTGGACTGTGCGGTGGGTGGGGAACTGGCCCACAGGCTGCACCCAGAGGGTGGTGGTAAATAGCTCTTTTTCAAGCTGGCAACCTGTCACAAGTGGGGTGCCCCAGGGATCGCTACTGGCTCCAGCACTGCTTAGTGTCTTCATATGTGATCTGGATGATGGGATCAAGTGTATCCTGGCAAAGTTTGCCCATGGCACCAGAGTGTGGAAGTGGCCACTTTGGAAGGGAGAGCCACCCTGCAGGAAGACCTGGATAAGCTGGATGAGTGGGCTAACAAGAACCTTATGAAGTTCAACGCAGACAAATGTAGGGTCTTGCACCTGGGAAAACACAATCCAGGAGTGCAGCCCAGGCTGGGGTCTGCCTGGCTGGGGAGCAGCTCTGTGGAAAGAGACCTGGGGGTCCTGCTGGACAAGCAGCTCAACATGAGTGAGCAATGTGCTGCTGGGGCAAAGAGAGCCACCAGGATGCTGGGGTGCATCAACAAGGAGAGAAGAAGCAGAGAGACACAAGTCTTTATCCCACTCTACTCAGTGCTTGTCAGGCCACACCTGGAGTACTGTGTTCAGTTTTGGTCCCCACTATGCAAAAAAGATGTGGACAAGCTGGAAGGGGTCCAGAGAAGGGCCACCGAGGTGATCCAAGGACTGGGAGGCCTGCCATATGAGGAAAGGCTGAGACAACTGCGTTTGTTCACCCTTGAGAAAAGAAGGCTTAGGGGAGACCTTATCACCATGTTCCAGTATTTAAAGGGTGGCTACGAAGAAGATGGAGACTCCCTTTCTACAAGGAGTCACACAGAAAACACGAGGGACAAAGGGTGCAAGTTTTTCCTGGGAAGATTCTGATTGGACACAAGAGGAAAGTTTCTCACAATGAGAACAATCAACCATTGGAATAATCTCCCCAGGGAAGTGGTGGATTCCCCAACGTTGGACACTTTTAAGATTCGGCTGGACAGGGTGCTGGGCCATCTTGTCTAGACCACGTTTTGCCAAGAAAGGTTAGACCAGATGATCCTTGAGGTTCCTTCCAACCTGGTAATTTATGATCACTCCGTAGATGAACACCCTGCAGGAGAAGCAGCTGCAGAAAGCTGGCTGCTCAGGCCTGGGTGACAAGTAATGTTTTTAGGTCTCTCATTGCCCCTCTGACTGAGTAGAGAGTTGTGAATTATTGAGAAAAACAATATTGAGTGGGATAGTTGCTCAACGTGACTGCCAAGAGTCTGTGACCCGGGACTGCATTCGTGTCATTGGCAGCATTCCCCTCCGTCCCCTTCAGGGAGGGAGCTGCTGTGGAGCATCAGAGGGTGACGTATTGGGAGGGGAACATTCCCCTCCTCTGGTGACTTCACTGGGTGCAGCTGGTCCTCAAATGTGTTTTGAAGTAGTTTCTCATTAGGATCAGCTCATGGGAAGTAACAGATGGCGAATTGAGGCTAAATGAGTGAGAACTTTGTGCTCTGTTAATGCTCTTTCTCTCTACAAATAATAGCTGGGGAGAGGAACAGGAATGAAGATGCTGCTATGTTTGTGGCTACCTCTGCTGCTGTGTAGATGTTACATGCTGCCTCGCAGTAAGTTTTGTCAGTAATAGAAAGGTGTAGGAGGAATTTTCCAGCCCTTTCACAAGGGCAAAAATTTGCAGTTCTACTGCAAAACACATAAAATCAAAGGAATGTTCAAAGACTTATGAGGGGAGACAAAAATGTGGGAGACAATTTTACATTAACAGCCAAACAGCCACATAACCACCTTGGTCTATTTGGTCTCACCTTCTTCCTATTAAAAAGTCCATGGAACTTTGGACTTTGGACAATGGCTGTATTTCCATTGTCTCTTCTTCACAGTCCCAGTAACTCTCCAACTTTTTAGTGTTTATTTTAATCCTAAAATCTTCCTTTAAAAATATATATATATCTATATTACAGCATCACAGAACTGTAGGGGTTGGAAGGGACCTCTGGAGATCATCTAGTACACTCCCCCCCGGCCAAAGCAGGGTCACCTAGAGCAGGCTGGACAAGAACACATCCAGGCAAGTTTTGAGTATCTCCAGAGAAGGAGACTCCACCACCTCCCTGGGCAGCCTCTTCCAGGGCTCTGCCACCCTCACAGGAAAGTGTGACTCCTCATGTTTAGATGGAACTTCATATATTCAAGTTTGTGCCCATTTCCCAGATAATCGTGTCTTAGGCTACCTAAATGATGTGGTGTAAAAAATGTTGTTAACTAATGTTTTTTCTCATGTTGAGATGGAACTTCCAGTGTTCCAGCTTGTGTCCATTGCCGCTTGTCCTGTCACCTACTGAGAAGAGCCTGACCCCATCCTTTTGACACCCACCCTTTAGATATTTACAAGCATTGATAAGATCCCGTCAGTCTTAATCTATAGATTTCTTTCTCCATGTGTGTGTGTGCATGTATATATGTATGATACTACTCTAGCCTGGAGAGCTACTTCTGGAAAACTTCTCAGGCAGTGGCAGTTTATTTGTTGAGGTGAAGAAATAATTGTCTTGCAAATTTATCCTGATTTACAAAGCCACTAAGTATAGTCTTATAGGGACTTGGTGTAGCACAGCCTAAAGTTAGATGCCACCTTCTCACTAGTATGTATTATGTGATAGAGTCTGGGTTTCTAGATGTTTTCACGAAGTCATGTCCACCAGCAGTGTTAAGACTTAACTCTCTGTGGTTCAGACATTTCTGTCAGGCATCCTCTGGTGCCCACTTCACAGCTGAAGCAACTACCAGGGGAATTACTATGGCTTTACCAGCCTTTTAAAATGCCACAAGTGGTTGTTGCCATCCCCTGCACCTTTTCATTCCTTGGCTTATCCATCTGTGTGCCACCGTGTGGAGGTGGGTGAGTTTAGTTTGGAGAAGAGGAGGCTGAGGGGAGACCTCCTCTCCAGCTCCCTGACAGGAGGGTGTAGAGAGGTGGGGGTTGGCCTCTTCTCCCAAGGGAATGCTGAGAGGAGCAGAGGAAATGGTCTGAAGTTGGGGCAGAGGAGGTTTAGATGAGATCTGAGGAAGAATGACTTTGCTGAGAGGGTGGTCAGGTGCTGGAAGGGCCTGCCCTTAAATACCACCATCCCTGCAGGTATTTAAGAAACATGAAGACGTGGCACTTTAGGGCATGATCTAGCGCCCAACATTGGTGGGTTGGTTTTTTTTTTTTGTGGGTGGTTATGGTTGGACTCTGATCTCAAAGGTCCCTTCCAACCATGAAGATTCTGTGATTCTGTGAGTCTGGTGTGTGCTGCCTGGAACTTTTGCATCTAAATCTGCTTCTGGGCTCCCAGCTTGGTCACTGGCAGCAGTGCTAGCATGTGAGTCTTGAATGACATTTTGTGCAACCTTTGGCCTAAGTGATTGTTTTCAGGCCACAGTAATGAAAAGCTTTGCAAAAGTAATTCCCTATGAGATATATATTTATTTATATTTTTTTTTCTGGACTTGCCAACTCATGCCATAAACTTTCATAGGCAGCATCCTTATGGGCAGACCTTATTAACAGCCCTGCAGGACAGATGCTTCTGTTAATCATCCTCTTGAGGTGTTAGCCAGGATGAAATCCTGCTCTGTTTCCCACGCTAGCACTAATTCTGCAGTGGAAGCAGGTCTTCAAAAAACTAAAAAAAAAACCAACCACAAGCCCAAAAAACCCAACAATGTGAAACTTTGTTTTTCAGGGGGGTACATGGATCTCTGCAGAGCTCAGAGGCTGCTCTGGAGATGCACTTCCTCCAGGGATCCTTTATCATAAAAGCAGTTTAAGTGACTCACTCTTTCCCTGAGGATACTCTTAAAACAACTCCACTCATTTGGTCTTTTAGTGGTAAGAAACAGGATTTATTTTGTGCTGTCCTTCAAAAAAAAAAGAAGGAAAAAACCAGAGAAGAAATGTCTTTTGAAAAGAAGTCAATGGCCGTATGTCCAGGAGGACCGGGGCTATATTTAATAGGAAAGGTCTGTGCACTCCCTAACGCGTGGTCTGACTGGCACTATGTTCACTCAAGCAAGTGCTTCGGCAAAAAAAAAATTCAGCACTATTTTTAGTTCTCTTACAACAAGGCACTTGATGGTAAGGCCTGGGGAGCTGCAGCACCGCGATCGCGAGGGGTCTGCTGGCAGAGGCAGAGGAGGAGAGGCGGCAGCGTGCCGGCTGTGCCGCGGGCTCCCAGCTGATGCAGAGAGGCACACATCACCGCCAGGTATTTTAAATCTTCTTGGAAGCCTCAATCTGCCCCCCCCCCACCCCCCCCCGAAATGATTTTGCTGGTCAGAGACAGGGCAGGAAAGCGTTAGCTGGCTGGCTCTGTCTGTTCCTGCCCTTAGAGATTTCATTCCATAAATTCCTGTCCTGACCGTCAGCTTCTAAATCGTCTCTTGTCATTTTTTATTTTTTTTTTTTTAGCCGTTTGTGGGATTTTTAGAGGATCTCGGGGGCAACTTAGCGAGTGACAATAGCAAAACAGAACTGAGTTTCTGTTTCGAGCGTTCCGCTTTTAAGGAAACACAGCCATTTCGGCGCCGGGGGGGTGAGTAGCCTGTAAGAAAGACCTCAAGCCGTTCCTTTCTGCTAACTGTATTAACTTGTGAAAGAAAATAGCCTGCCTTGAGGCCGCCGGCTGGCCGGGGAGGGTTTGATGTGGGGCTGCCGGGGGGCGGAGGGTTTGCCGGCCAGCCCTGCCTGTGCCCACACGCTCTCCCTGCCTGCTGCCACCCGCGGCCCCGCTCTCCTCACCGCTCTCTGTCCCGCCCGGGGGGGCTTCTTCCAGGTTGGTCCTACAGGAAGGAAGCTGGTCAGGAGGGAGGTTTAGGGTTTGCTCCTGGCACGTCTCCTCTGGCCGCCCGGGAGCAGCGTGGCCGGAGGGCGAGGTGGGTGCCATTCCTGGGCGATGGAGTCACGGCAGCCAGCGGATAGCCGGAGCTCGGGCACGGCCTGTGGTGGGCCCAGCAGGGCTGGCCATCACGCCGGAGGTGCCCTGCCAGCCCGTGCTCCTGCCAGGTGAGAGCTTGAAGCTTGGGGTTTGTCACCTAGAGGGATGCCAGTACCTGTTGTGTCACAGCCCCCTGTGATACTGCCAGGGAGATGAGCTGTCGGGCTTGAGTACTGTGTCCAGTTTTGGGCCCCCTACCATAAAAAAGACATTGAGGTGCTGGAGCGGGTCCAGAGAAGGGCGACAAAGATGGTGAGGGGTCTGGAAAATAAGTCTTATGAGGAGAGGCTGAGGGAGCTGGGGGTGTTCAGCCTGGAGAAGAGGAGGCTGAGGGGAGACCTTATCGCTCTCTACAACTCCCTGAAAGGATGGTGTAGAGAGGTGGGGGTCGGTCTCTTCTCTCAAGTCACAGGCGACAGGACAAGAGGAAATGGCCTCAAGTTGCCCCAGGGGAGGTTCAGGCTGGATATTAGGAAAAATTTTTTCACTGAAAGGGTTCTCAGGCATTGGAATGGGCTGCCCAGGGAGGTGGTTGAGGCACCATCCCTGGAGGTGTTCAAAAGAGGGGTTGATGTAGTGCTGGGAGGTCTGGTTTAGTGATGATGCTCCTTGTTTGTTGTGTGGGTGTCTATTTTTGTCAGTTAGGTTGACGGTTGGACAAGATGATCTTTAAGGTTCCTTCCAACCTAGAAGATTCTGTGATTCTGTGATTCCTCACCGCTCCCCGAGGGTGGATGGTGTCTAACAGCTTCTTAAAGTGTGCTTTGTTTTAGGAGGGAGGGTGTCAGCCTGCTGGTTACACAGGAGCTCCCGGCTCTCACGAGGTGCTGGAGCAGCAGCTGGGTTTAGGCGAGGAAACTTTTCCATCTGTAATATACCTCGGGTAGCCGGCTGGTACTTTGCTGTCTTGCATTTTCACCCTTTTGTTTTAACTCCGTTGTTGCAATGTTTGCAAATTCCTTGCTTCAGAGTCAGACCTTGACTTCGGGTCAGGGCTTGATGCAGTTTAGCTGCACTCGTGCGTTTTAAAATAACTACTTGTACGTTACCCATCATCTTAAAATAGCATGATGGGCCGCCTCTTTTGAGTTATTTGGTGGAGAATGCGAGGAAGGGGAATTGTTGAATTGCCATGAACTCTGTATTTAAAGATCCTGCCTAGCTTTCAGCATGCTGAGCTGCTGCAGCCTCTTCTGTGTACCAGAAATGGGTTCTGCTGAAATGCAGTGCATTTCACACCGCTCTCTGCGCTGCAGGGGCCACCTTCTCTGCCTCAGCAGTGCCTTTAGGTGCGTTTGAGAAGACAGGGGAAGTGGCAGTTTCACAATCGAGTTTTCAGCACATCCCTGCTAGATGTGTGCCTTCGCATGTCAACAGCGCGGACGGGGCACGCACAGCAGCTACAGCATGTTTTGGCTTAGGTTTGCTAATTAGCTAATCAACAGTCACGTTCGCGTGAGATTAGATAATGAATGTTTTGGGGCTTGTTTAAAAAAAAATATTCAAATATTAAAATTTAAATACCCTGCTCTGTTCTCATTCATTCTGGCCAGTCTAGTTTTTTTTATCCTCGGTCTTCAACACTGATTGCTGAGTTGCCGGTCTCAATGCTGGTTACTCAAAAAAAAGGCAAGAGGAATGAAGAGTCAGTTACTGCATGAGCTAAATTCAGTGAGCTGAGCCTGCATGGTACAGAACTCATTATACTTTCTGAATAATTAGGATGAATTAGGTTTTCTTCTGGAAAAAGTAGAAGTGGATGAGATTTCATTAAAACTTCAACGAGAGATGTTTCAGTGCCGTGGCAAATAGTACTTCTCTGGGAGACACTCTGTGTAGAGGAAAGCTGTATGTTTGCTGACGGTGAGCAAATGCATGAACTTTACCAAACTGTTGGGAAGGTTGACTGGATGTTTCTTGGTCAGTGTTGTATCTTCCCATCTTCTTCCTCCTGAGCGTTTCGTGGGCAGGTCCCAAACAGACTGCCTCTGGCCATACTCACCTGTGTGTCTTAGTACCATATTTGTATTTACACAAGGGATACTTGTGCACAGTACAGCCCTGTTACCCTTTAGGTAGGCAACAGAGTTCATGAGTGGTATGTGCTAGAATTAGCCTGGCACAGGAGGCACTCTCTGTGACTCACTGAATTGTCTGCTCCTGATATTCTTGTACCCACCCCTCTGTATTGGAAAGACACGCGTCCCTCAAAGCAAAAGACAAATTCCATTACCTCTGAGATACTACAGTTACTCTCTACTACTTACAGTTATTGTCAACTACCCTGCTTGAAGACAGCCCAAAATAGCAGCGCTTCAGCTGGTTTTTGGCAGTGCAGCTTGCACAATAGGAGAGGTAGCAGGACGGTAGCTGTCATGTTCCTGAGGGCTGTTATGGAGTTAGCATGTGCTATGTGCTAAATCCCTTCCTTTTCTTCCCCAGACCCTTAAGCCTTTTAATGAGGTCAGTGGGTGAGATGCCGGTCACCTGTTGTGTCCTGAGCCCAGCCAGAGAAGGTGGTACCCTGGGGTGTATTATAGCACCCTGACTCTGAAGTTTCTTACCAATATTGCAGAGGTGTATCCTCCCCTGCTCTGGAGATGGCCTGCCACTGCCTCTGCCTGCTCTTCCCAAAACGGGATTACGCTTTGCTCGTGCTTTAATGTCTGTGCAGGCTCAGAGATGAGGCAGGACTCTTAGTTCAAGGAGATGCAGTATCTTTCTGGCTTTATTGTTCCAGTTGGGATGAAAAAGTGATGGGTTCCTCGTAAGCTCTGCACCTGGTAGCTCTTGCAGGCTAGAAATCTAAGTGATGCAGCTCAAAAGCAAGCTGTGGAGTCTGGGCAGAGTTTGCCATTTAAATGTGGATTCAAAGAAATATTGCTTTCTGAGCTGTTGGTCAGGATGAGCGGTTTTCAAGCTCATTCTCTTTTCCCGTCCTGCCAATGCAGAGCTGTTACACAGCCCTGCTTGAAACTGCTTTCTGGTTGGGGTTTTTTGTTGTTTTGTGTTGTTGTGTGGTTGTTTTTTGTTTTTTTTCCCTGAACTTCATTAGCTAATTTTAACTAGAAGTAGATTATTAAACTTCATTTTCTAATGAATCCATCTCACCCTTCTTAAGCCAAGTCTGATACAAACCCAAACTCATTCTAATCCTTAAATCATTAAATGAAGTCATAGGCTATTCTGTCTGTGAATGTCAGGTTGTCGCAGATTCCTGAAGTGCTTAACCTGAACGTTATCCATAGGCTGCAGCTCCCTCTTCTTCCAAGACATAGCTATGAAGTGCTCTCATACAGTGTAAAAACTTGCAAGTTCCCAGTGTTCATTCCTGCTCGCAGAGGAGCAGTTATAACCTGCTCTTGGGAACAGCTCTCCTGAAAATTACATTTTAAGAGTGAAAGTTAACAGCAGACTTTCAAAATGACCAGGAAAATATTGGGATCGTTCAGGTGGTAACAGATGTTGCTCTATGATGCTTCTGAGAACCTTCCCCTTTTCCAGGTATGCAGATAGATTCCCAACTCCTTGTGAAAACCTGACCCCAGCTGTGGGAATGGTGCTCTTGAGAAACATGGCCATGAATTTTACTGTCAGTGAAAAAGTAATGCAGTTCTCATCTGTTGTGACAGGTCTCTGCTTGGCCAGGACCAGGCTTGTCTCTGCAGGGTAAAGAGGTGGCCTCACTTGTACACAAAAATGAAAAAGCCCAGCTTCTGTGGATGGGAAAGATGTCAATGAAAACCTGAATTGGCATTTTACATTTAGCAATAAAGAAAAGTGAGGCAGCTAGAAGTGGTAAAGGATGTCTATTAAAAACATGCTTGGGAATAGGATAGAATAGAATATTTCAGTTGGAAAGGAAACTACAATGATCAAATGCCTGACCACTTCAGGGCTGACCAAAAGTTAAAGCATATTCTTAAGGGCATTGTCCAAATGCCTCTTAAACAGTGGCAGGGATGAGGAATTGACCACCTCTCTAGGAATCCTCTTCCAGTGTTTGAGCACCTCTCTCAGTAAAGAAATGCTTCCCAGTGTCCAGTCTAAACCTCCCCTGATGCAGCTTTGAACCATTCCCATGCAGGATAATGCAGATATTGCTCATCTATCTGTGACTTAGGGGTGTTTCCTGAAAACATGTGGAAGAGCTGACAACATCCAGCAGTTGTTTTGGCTTCCTTGTTTACACTCTGCTTCAGGCTTTGCTTGGCTCACTTCATTCTCCCCGTGGGACATCCCCACTGCAAATGAGCTGGATTTGTAATGAGAAGGTACTAAGTTTCCAATATTAGGTGGTCAAAACCCCCAAATGTTTCCTCTGACAGTAAAAACCCACTGTGCTTGGCTGTGGATTTTGAACGTGTGCCACCTGCAGAGCTGATTGATGGTACCGTGTCACCAGGGGAAAGAGATGCTGTGTTTTGTTTGTTCATGTCCTCCCACAGCCTGCCATTGAGATCTTTGCTTCGGTATGGAAGGAAAGGGGGGTTGGTGGCATTGGATGTCTGTGTTACTTCACACCCCTAACATAAAAACTAATGAAATGACAGGTTGAAGGTGTAAAACACAGGGCCAGAATGACTTAAAAATATGGGAGAGATGGCCATGCAGTTGCGGCCTGCAATAAATGGTCAAAGATAACACTGAAAAAATCTATACTTATTGAAAGTGGTGTGTGCAATATATTCATTTAGGCCCTCGGAACCAGAGCTGTGGCTGCTTTGAATGAGGAATGTGTCTTCAGGAAATATTTTTTTTCATTTAAACTTATTTTGAGGAGGTTTGAAAGTAGAATTCATTCTCGTGGAATTGGATTATGCCTTGATCGTTGTATTTCCCTCTTACATCGTCTTTTCTTTCTCAGATCCACAAATAGTTTTTTTTTCATTCTGGTTTGTACTGGCAAAAGCCTGTACAGTTGCAGTTTTGGACACATGTGAGTGAATCAGAAGTGCTGTGGTGGGAAGTTCTGCAGTCGTTAGAAGGAGGCGCTGAAGCGACACGAGGTCAATCGACCACAAAAAAAACTCAAAAGTTTTTTCAGAACCAGCCCTGCGACGAGTCAGTGCCAGCAACCTCACTGCTGAATCACAGTGTCAGCTGCCTTTCTGCAGCCTGCGGAAGCTATAGGGGCATTCTTTTTCTGCAGAAATTAGTGATTTGGGTACCCCAAAAGAGCATGTTGTTCGCTGGGCAAACTTGGGGAAGTGTGTCTGGAGCTGCCTGGCAGAAAAGGACCTGGGGGTTCTCATTGACAAGTGGCTGAATATGAGCCGGCCGTGTGCCCAGGTGGCCAAGAAAGCCAATGGCATCCTGGCTTGGATTAGAAATAGTGTGGCCAGCAGAAGTAGGGAGGTGATTGTGCCCCTGTACTCAGCACTGGTGAGGCCACACCTGGAGTGTCGTGTCCGGTTTTGGGCACCTCAATCCAAGAGAGACATGGAGGTGCTGGAGCGGGTGCAGAGGAGGGCAACGAAGCTGGTGAAGGGCCTGGAGAATGACCTGGAGATCAGTAGATAAGGGACGACCTCTGGATGTGATCTATCTGGACTTCTGTAAGGCCTTTGACATGGTCCCCCATGACATCCTGCTCGCCAAATTGGAGAGATATGGATTCGATGGGTGAACTGTTCAGTGGATAAGGAATTGGCTGGATGGTCGCATCCAGAGCGTGGTACTCAATGGCTCAAAGTCCAGATGGAGAGCAGTGACTAGTGGTGTCCCTCAAAGGTCTGTAATGGGACCAGTACTGTTCAACATTTTTATCAACGATATAGACATGGGGATGGAGTGCACCATCAGCAAGTTTGCAGACAACACCAAGCTGTGTGGTGTTGTCGATACACCAGAGGGATGGGATGTCATCCAGAAGGACCTGGACAGGCTGGAGAGGTGGGCCCCTCATGAGGTTCACCAAGAGCAAGTGCAGGGTTCTGCACCTGAGCTCGAACAATCCTGGCGTTTGCAGACAACACCAAGCTGTGTGGTGTTGTCGATACACCAGAGGGATGGGATGTCATCCAGAAGGACCTGGACAGGCTGGAGAGGTGGGCCCCTCATGAGGTTCACCAAGAGCAAGTGCAGGGTTCTGCACCTGAGCTCGAACAATCCTGGCATCAGTAGAGACTGGGGGATGAGGTGTTAGAAAGCAGCCCTGAGGAAGGGGACTTGGGGGTGCTGGTGGACGAGAAGCTGGACATGAGCAGGCAGTGGGCCCTTGCAGCCCAGAAGGCCAATCCCATCCTGGGCTGCATCAAAAGATGCATTGCCAGCAGGTCCAGAGAGGGGATTCTGCCACTTTACTCTGCTCTGGTGAGACCTCACCTGGAGTATTGTGTGCAGGTCTGGAGCCCTCAATATAAGAAGGACATGGACCTGATGGAGAGGGTCCAGAGGAGGGCCACAAGGATGATCAGGGGGATGGAGCACCTCTGCTACGAGGACAGGCTGAGGGAGCTGGGGTTGTTCAGCCTGGAGAAGAGGAGGCTCCGGGGAGACCTAATAGCAGCCTTCCAGTACCTGAAGGGAGCTACAGGAAGGCTGGGGAGAGCCTGTTTACAAAGGCTGTCAATGACAGAACAAGGGATAATGGCTTTAAACTGGAGAAAAGCAGATTTAGATTAGACATTAGGAATAAGTTCTTTACTATGAGGGTGGTGGAGCACTGGAACAGGTTGCCCAGGGCGGTGGTTGAGGCCCCATCCCTGGAGATATTCAAGGTGAGGCTCAATGAGGCCCTGGGCAACTTGGTTTAGTTGGGGGTGTCCCTGCTGACTGCGGGGGGGTCGGACTAGATGGCCTTGAAAGTCCCTTCCGACCCAGATGATTCTATTATTCTATGATTCTATAAATCTTCTGAAGAGGGATGGAAGGAGCTGGGACTGTTTAGCTTTGCACCAGTAGCCCTGAGGAAGGATCCATCCCTCCCTGGTGGCAGCACACCCCGCAGCAGCGATGTGCCATCAGCACTCTCCACTCTGCTTGGTCCCGGCCTTTCACCAGACTTCAGTGGCCATGGCCTGAGAAGTGCATTAAAACTTAAAGGCATCCAGACAGAAACTTTGTGCACAAACACCACCCCCCCCCCGAGTATTCTTTGCTTTAGCTTCCTAAAAATAGCTCTTTAGAGGGGAATGAGGCTTTCAGGGTTTGCTTGTTTCTTGTTGAACCAGTTTTGAAAAGACTTGCTTTCAGCAACTTACAGGTCAAAAAGCAGAAGACGTACTGACAAAGGAGACCTGACCTACATCTCTCCTCACTACGCTGGGTTACATCCTTCCTGGGCATCTCTCCTTATGTAATAAAGAGAAATGGTCCACATCAAAGGGGGTTCACGAATTGCAGCCTCTGCTCCTGCCTCCTCCGTAGCTTTCTGCCCAGCATTGGTGAATTCCTTTGAAATTTCTCTGCTGCATTTTCCTCTGTCTGCAAAAAACAATTAAGAATACTTACCAACCTCACAGGAGAGACATACCACAAAATTAAACCTTGTAAAGACTTTAAGATCACTCAGTGAAGGGTTTTAGAGGAATGTAAAGTATGTCATAAACCCAGAAAATGACCCAGCAGAGGTACAAAGGTCGTATCTGAAGTGTGTCAAAGAAAGATCCCGTTTAGATTTAAATAAAAAAGGGAAAAAAATGTAATTTAAATTACTACAATGTGCTTTCCGACCATACCTTAAATGACATTTGACAACACAGTAATCAGAGAGATAATAAATTCACATGATACTTGGTGAACTGGAAGGAACATATTTAGGAGTGGAAGGAATGTATTTAGGAATGTATTTAGGAAGAAATGTCTATAGACAAGCCAATGTCACCCTCGTCTTCAAACAGGGAAAGAAGGAGGGACCCAGGAAACTACAGGCCAACCAGCCTCACCTCCATCCCTGGAAAGGTGATGGGATAGCCCATTCTGGATGTCATCACTAAGCACCTAGAGGAAAAGAACATTATTGGGAGTGGTCAACACAGATTCACCAAGTGGAAATCACGTTTGACCAATCTGATAGCCTATGATGGCATGACTGGCTGGGTAGATGAGGGGAGGGCAGTGGATATTGTCTACCTCAACTTCAGCAAGGCTTTTCACACTGTGTTCTGCAACATCCTCATAGGTAAGCTTAGGAAGTGTGGGTTAGATGAGGGGACAGTGAGGTGTATTTAGAACTGGCTGAAAGATAGAGCTCAAGGGTTGTGATCAGCAGCACAGAGTCCAGTTGGAGGCCTGTAACTAGTGGTGTTGCCCAGGGGTCAGTACTGGGTCCAGTCTTCTTCAGTATATTCATCAACAACCTGGGCGAGAGGACAGAGCTGGTAACACAAAATTGGGAATAGTGGCTGACACACCAGAAGGCTGTGCCACCATCCAGCGAGACCTGGACAGGCTGGAGAGTTGGGCAGAGAGGAACCTGATGAACTTCAACCAGGGCAAGTTCAGAATGGTATGGGGTCGGAAGGGACCTCTGGAGATCATCTAGTCCAACCCCCTGCCAAAGTGGGGCCACCCAGAGCAGGTCCCACAGGAACGTGTCCAGGTGGGTTTGAATGTCTCCAGAGAAGGAGACTCCACCACCTCCCTGGGCAGCCTCTTCTGGGGCTCTGCCACCCTCAAAGTAAAGAAGTTCCTCCTCATGTTTAGGTGGAACTCCTTATAGTCAAGTTTGTGCCCATTTCCTCTTGTCCTGTCACTGGGCACGACTGAAAAAAGACCGGCCCCATCCTCCTGACACCCTCCCTTGAAGTATTTATAAGCATTGATCAGATCCCCCCTCAGCCTTCTCTTCTCCAGACTCAAAAGACCCAAGTCCCTCAGCCTCTCCTCGTAAGGGAGATGCTCCAGGCCCCTCATCCTCTTTGTAGCCCTCTGCTGTCCCCTCTCCAGCAGTTCCCTGTCCTTCTGGAACTGGGGAGCCCAGAACTGGTCCCAGTGCTCCAGCTGGGGCCTCCCCAGGGCAGAGCAGAGGGGCAGGATGACCTCCCTCCACCTGCTGCTCCCACTCTTCCTGATGCCCCCCAGGATGCCAGGTTACCTGGTCGTTTACTTTTGCTGAAGGTAGAATGACTCTGAGGATAATCTGGGAAGGACTCTGAGGCTTTATTCTGCATTTGAATGTCCTGGATGCGGTATGTGGTTTCCCAATTCAAGGTCAAAAGAGGACAACACAAGCTGCTCTGTTGTTGTGAGAAAAGGGGAAAAATTGTGCTGGGGCTGGTGTCAGAGCCCGGGGGCAGCAGAGGTGCCACAGGGTCCAGTCCTCACTGCTGGTGCCCTGAAACACCTCACTGGGAGCTGAAGCACCGGCTTTGTACAAAACAGGCTCTTGTCTGCGAGAGCAGCTGGGGCAAGGAAGGCAAAACTCTTCATTTGCTGAAGTCCTTGGCAGTGGTTGTGCTGTTTTCTTTTCCCCAGCACATGGTTCGTAGATAAAATGGTAAATGTGTTTGTGCACCAGCAAACCTGGATGGGCTGCTGTAGGTGAAATGAGAATCAATGAGGAGTTGACTCCAGATTATTATTGCTCTGATGGTTGCAGCTCACATATTTTCTTCCTCTCCTATTTTTCATGGAAAACAACCCCCTTTTTTTTTCTACAGAGACACTAGAAGGAAGTCTTAGGCACAAATGATTTTTATTTCAGCTCGAGAGATCAGTAACAAAAGCATGTCCCTCTCATGAGAGCGGGGCTGCTCCCCCCACAGAGAGGGTCATTAAAGCAGGGAAAGCTTATTATAGCAATAGATTCCTGTGGCCTTGAACTCTGCTGCCACAGGATAGTTGTTCGGATTTGAAACAGCAGTTATTTTAAAATTGCTTTGAATTCTTGCCTTGAGACTTTAATTGGGGAGTTGATACAGGGTTGGCTGATAGAGAAGGGCTGTGAGAGATCACGGGGTGAGTTTACATAAACTGAAACAAGAGCAGGTGATGGCAATACTCATTTAAAAACAGTCAAAAATAGCATCAAAATGAAGAAGGGCAGACCCAGACGCTGGTATGTGAATTCTAGGAATTATTTCATTAGCAAACAGACCAACTCAGCCATCCAAATGGAAGGGAAGCTGGAGGGGCAGGGTATCACCCAGGGCACGGGGAGATTCTGCAAGGTGAAGCTTTCAGCCTCTCCGCTCAGAGGCTGAAACACGGGACGTAGGATGGGTAGGTGTTGCTCTCTACAACAAATTGCAGTTGTGATTTCACATTAAGGGCACTTTGCCTTCTCTCCCGTGGTTATTGCTGTTAAATTTGGAATGCGAAAGTAATTCAATTGGTTAAATGCAACTTAAACAGATAAAGCTGAAGTAACTTTGCTGTAGGATTGTGCATCCGTAGTTACCTGGTGATTTGTAAATCTGTGGATTTTTTTCTGGATTTGTATATATTTTAATTGGTTTGCAGTATGTTTTAGGGACACAGTGGTGTGTGAGTGTTGGATGCTCAGTACTTGTAGGTAAGCACACAGCTGTGCTCCAGTGTTCAAAACTTCTCAGCACTTTGTAACGGGAACCAGGCCTGGGTATTTTTCAGATAATTCTAGGTTCTGACTATTTTGCAAATACCAGAAAGTTTGAAATTCCCTTGGTGGTGACAGCTGGAAGTTTCTAATACTCGCCAGGGACTTCAGTGTTAGAATTCTTCCAACTTGGAAAAACTTGCTTTCTCCAGGAGGAAAAACCAAACCCAAACACCCCACAAACCCTCCTGCTTCTTATCCCTTTTTCCTGTTGTCTGCCTGTGTTTTGTCTGCTGGGTGGCAGATGGAACCAATGTTTCTCCTGTATCTTATTATGAACTAGGATAAGTTTATTCCCTTAAACGGGCAGGAAAAGGCTGAGAAGGACAGAGTGGACTTGACCTTTATTTTTGACAGCCTGTCTCCAGAGTTCATGGTAGGATTCCCAGTGGTGGAGCACCTACGTGGGGAAGAGAATCTTTCCCTCTTATGATTTTCTCTAACTACCATGACTAAAGTCACTTGGCAGCCACCGTCTGGGTCAGGAAGAGCTTCTTGGCCCCAAGCAGGGAAGATGCAGTACTGCACAGCTGATTAATTAGCAGATCTGGAAGAGGAAATGCTAGATGTCACTGCTTAAAATTTTCTTTGGTGCTCTGCTTCCAGTTTGGGGAAAAGCGATAGACTTGAGGATAAAATGGTAGCTTTGAAACTAGAAAATGTAACGTACTATTGGTGGTAGGTACCTGAGCGTTTTCAGTACTGAGATGCAAGCGTTGCAAAAACAGGTGACAGGCATGGAATCATGGAATTGTCAGAGTTGGAAGGGACCTTCTAGAGATCATCCAGTCCAACTCCCCTGCCAAAGCAGGGCTGCCCAGAGCACATCACTCAGGAGCATCCAGGTGGGGCTTGAAGATCTCCAGAGAAGGGGACTCCACACCCTCCCTGGGCAGCCTCTTCCAGGGCTCTGCCACCCTCACCCCAAAGAAGTTCTTCCTCAGATTGGAGTGGAACTTCCCATGGTCCAGCTTGTGCCCGTTGCCCCTCGTCCTGTCACTGGGAACCACTGAGAAGAGACCATCATCCTTCACCCCATCCTTTAGATACTTATAAGCATGTTCCTTTTCTGCAATCTGTAGGATCAGTGTCACCTATCATCATTGCAAAATCTGTTCATCCCTTTTGTTACACGGTCCTTTGGGTTTTGTAGCTATTTTATCTACTTAAGCATCTCCCTACTTACTCATTGATGTATTGGATCAATGTTTTGGCTAATTCTGGGTGTATATTCAGAACACCCAGAAGATTCTTCTAGTGCGGCTGAAACCATGCTTTGATCTGAATTGCATGACTGAACCCAAAGAATCCCCTTAGATTCATTTTTTTGCACTTAATATCCAGAGAACAAGGTTGTTGTATACTCACGTAAAAGAAATCAGGGAGTATGTCTGGACCTGCCTAACACTGTGGATTTAAGTAGCCCACTTGCTTCCTCTTCATCGCTCCTCCTTGCAGGCTGCTTTCACAACCGGCAAATCAAAACTGCATTTTCTAAAGTGTGGTGTTTTTTTTTTTTTTCTAAAAGCCTTAAACAGCAGCCCCCAAGGGAAAGCTGCTCCTGTGGTGGTTGGTGGCCTCATCCGAGGCAGGTCAGAGGGTTGCAGGGAGCAGCTTCACGCCGCTGCGGGCAGGACGTGTGTTAATGAGGAATGGCTCTTCCGTGTAGAAACCGCAACCTTTGTCTGGGGCTGAGGAGGCAGCAGAGCTGAGCTGCCCTCATGGAAGTAAAAGAGACATCGGACCAGCGGTGGGGAGCTGTGTGGATACAGAATCACAGAATCTTCTAGGTTGGAAGGGACCTTAAAGATCATCTTGTCCAACCGTCAACCTAACTGACAAAAATAGACACCCACACAACAAACAAGGAGCATCATCACTAAACCAGACCTCCCAGCACTACATCAACCCGTCTTTTGAACACCTCCAGGGATGGGGCCTCAACCACCTCCCTGGGCAGCCCATTCCAATGCCTGAGAACCCTTTCAGTGAAAAAATTTTTCCTAATATCCAGCCTGAACCTCCCCTGGCCATTTCCTCTTGTCCTGTCGCCTGTGACTTGAGAGAAGAGACCGACCCCCACCTCTCTACACCCTCCTTTCAGGGAGTTGGAGAGAGCAATAAGGTCTCCCCTCAGCCTCCTCTTCTCCAGGCTGAACACCCCCAGCTCCCTCAGCCTCTCCTCACAAGACTTGTTCTCCAGACCCCTCACCAGCTTTGTCGCCCTTCTCTGGACCCGCTCCAGCACCTCAATGTCTTTTTTATGGTAGGGGGCCCAAAACTGGACACAGTACTCAAGGTGAGGCCTCACCAGTGCCCAGTACAGGGGGACCATCACCTCTCGGGCCCTACTCGCCACGCTGTTCCTGACACAGCCTGGTAACAGCCCAAGGTGGGGCTGTGCTGGGACAAACCAGCATATATCGCTATTCTAACAATCTGGAAAAGGGGTTTCTTTCTTCTTTCTGGTTTTATACTGGTGCCAGTAGAAGGAGCAACAGCTGTTAGAAGGATGTTGTGTTCAGGGCATGCTCTGGTGGCCGAGATTAGATCTCAGGAAGAAATTTTTTACTATGAGGGTGGTGAGACATTGAACAGGTTGCCCAGAGAAGCTGTGGCTGCCCCATCCCTGGAGGGGTTCAAGGCCAGGCTGGATGGGGCTTTGAGCAACCTGCTCTAGTGGAGGTGTCCCTGCCCAGGGCAGGGGGGTTGGGACTCGATGATCTTTGAGGTCCCTTCCAACCCAAACCATTCTATGATTCTGTGATTGTGGGGGTCTTTTGTGTGTGTAAGGTTGGACTCGGTGATCTCAGAGGTCCTTTCCAGCCATTAAGATTCTGTGATTCTATGTTTGCGGTGAAGTGGACAAGTCCCTTTTTCAGAATAATGCACTGAAAGCTACAAGTTGTCCCAGGGTAAATACCATCAGGTGAAGTTGCGTTTCTGGTTGAATGTGTTCCTGGTCATAGGAAGACATTTACACCCATTCCAGCACACACTGGAATCTGTTGGCAAAAGGCTGCGTTGGGTGAAACTTTCTGTAGCGTGGAAATCTCAATTAATGTCAGTTCCTGGGAATGAGCAGGTAGGAGCCGTGGCTGTAATGCCCCTCCAGCACTTCCTGATGGGCCATTTCCATGGTGTCCGTACTGAAAAAGCATGTGCTAAGAATAATTCCTGGTGCTCCTGACAGAAGAGAAGTCTTGTTTAGAAGTTTCACAATTTTTACATAGAAGTTATTTTTCTTTCCTGGAGAGAACTGTTCCATTAAGTCCTACAACAACAACTCAGGATTATTTGCGAGTGGGTTTGTGGTGGGTTTTTTTCATCAAAAACGAATCAAAAGACTAAGGAAAAAAACCTCTGGACTTCTAAAAATAAGATCAAAATTAGAATTGGAACAAATCAAGAACATATCAAATCTGTGCTGCAGCTGTGCCAGCTGTGTAATAGTAGCTGTTATACGCGCCAGGGGCACAGAATTGTGGTAGTTTGGAAAGTTGACAGCAAACAGCAGCATTAATGTAACTCTCACACTTCATATATAATACTAGCTTCTCACATCAGAGGCTTCATTAAATCACTACGTTTTAACATAAGCCTGCTAGGAGAGAGATGTTAACGCCACAGAAATGGAGATGGTCAGATTTAAAATGAATGAGGTGAACAAGAATTACAGGATGAAGTAGTGTTGTAAATATGCAGGGGAAGTACCGTACTAAAACATGGGTATTCTGAAATGCAGCTCTGAGGACAAAACTAGCCACGTAATTCAAGAAAGAAATTTGGATTTGTTGTGATTGCCTCTCAGAGGATGACCTGTGAAATATTAGGAGGTTTATTTGTGATACCTCTTCCTTATAGTGCTGTACTTCAGCTGCCAACCTTGTTATCTGAATCATGGACTCATAGGGGATTGGAAGGGACCTCTGGAGATCATCTAGTCCAGCCCCCTGCCAAAGCAGGGCCACCCAGAGCAGGTCCCACAGGAACGTGTCCAGGTGGGGTTTGAATGTCTCCAGAGAAGGAGACTCCACCACCTCCCTGGGCAGCCTCTGCCAGGGCTCTGCCACCCTCACCCCAAAGAAGTTCCTCCTCATATTTAGGTGGAACTTCATATATTCAAGTTTGTGCCCATTTCCGAGATAATCGTGTCTTAGGCTACCTAAATGATGTGGTGTAAAAAATGTTGTTAACTAATGTGAGGCTCAGCGTAAGTGTGTGTGGGCAGCAAGCTCCTGCTTTGCCCTAGCCTTGCTCACAAAAATGTGCTTGCCTCTCCATGTATTAGGCCTTTCAAGCTTTGGTATTGTGTAAACTGCATGTCCACCAAATCCATTCGTTAAAGGCTCAGAAATGTTAATGGCTCATTTTTGTCATAGCTTGATAGCACGTCACAGGGAACACAGGGGGTGTCTGGGACGAACAAGGTCCCTTAGCACACCTGCACGTTGTCCTCTCCTGCCCCTTTCCCAGCACCTGGTGGGTTATATTCCTTAGTCCGTGTTGGTGTGACCAAGCAGAGGGGCACACTCAGAAACGTGCTGTTCTGCGCTGCTTTCTGCCAGAAACGTGAACTTCATGAGCGTTCCCTGACCTTTCTGTCCTTGGCCATAAAAAATCTTTCCATTGTATGCAGCGGCATGTACAGCAGGTTGGTGTTTGCCTCTTTGACACACATCAGGGATTAATTAACCTTTCGAAAAAGCAAATTGCAGAAAGAAAAACTTGCCTGTGGGTGCAGACTGCCTGTTGCCACCTCTCTCCATACCAGGGGCATGTGTTTGCCCCTGGCCTGGGACTCCGGTTGGTGTTCTACAAATAAAAACGTCTGCCTGGCCCCAATGAAAGGAGCATTTTAATGAGTTTCTTGGAGATTTTCTGTACTTTCCCTTGACATCTAAATTCACATAAGGACAGAGATTATTTTGGAGGAGCAGGAGCCAAGAAAACGATGCCTTTGTTGTGAAGATTGAGAAAGCAGCCTGGTGGTTGTGATAAAATGCCTGCACCTTTAATTAATATTGACTGAGATTGCTTAGAAGAGAATAGTTATATTACCTGCTGTGGCTGATGTTGAAATACAGGCAGGAGTTACCAGGCAGGTTTCAGTTGGGGCTGTCATCGCTGTTGTGTTTCTCTTTGCCTTTTGAATCCTTCCCCTGTTTGTTAGAAGAGCAATTCACGGAGCAGCTTTCCTCATGGAAGCTTGGTTTCTGCTCCTATGGTCTGCCTTTCTGTTCCCAGCCAAAGAACTACAAGAGATGGAAGAGCGCAAGAGTGACGAAGTGCAAATAAGTTGAAAATAAGGATTTTGCAGTATGTTAAATACTGTCTGTGAGTTAGGACACAGTCTCCAAAAAAAAAAAAAACCAACTGCTTTCTCTTTTCTTCAGTGTAAGGAAGCCAGAGGCACTGGTGAGGCCTCACCTTGAGTACTGTATCCAGTTTTGGGCCCCCTACCATAAAAAAGACATTGAGGTGCTGGAGCGGGTCCAGAGAAGGGCGACAAAGATGGTGAGGGGTCTGGAGAATAAGTCTTATGAGGAGAGGCTGAGGGAGCTGGGGGTGTTCAGCCTGGAGAAGAGGAGGCTGAGGGGAGACCTTCTTGCTCTCTCCAACTCCCTGAAAGGAGGGTGTAGAGAGGTGGGGGTCGGTCTCTTCTCTCAAGTCACAGGCGACAGGACAAGAGGAAATGGCCTCAAGTTGCGCCAGGGGAGGTTCAGGCTGGATATTAGGAAAAATGTTTTCACTGAAAGGGTTCTCAGGCATTGGAATGGGCTGCCCAGGGAGGTGGTTGAGGGACCATCCCTGGAGGTGTTCAAAAGACGGGTTGATGTAGTGCTGGGAGGTCTGGTTTAGTGCTGATGCTCCTTGTTTGTTGTGTGGGTGTCTATTTTTGTCAGTTGGGTTGATGGTTGGACAAGATGATCTTTAAGGTCCCTTCCAACCTAGAAGATTCTGTGATTCTGTGATAATGGTGTCACAGCTGGGGTGATGCAGGACAAGGCAGACAGTGCCAGGGCTTGGGGTTAAAACAGCTGGGGCTGGGCTGCCCCACTGAGTACCCCAAAAAAAGGAGAGGTCATTGCCCAGGGGTGCTGCTCAGAGGCAGGAGCCCTGTGAAGGGCTGACACTACTGACTGGCAGTGTGCAAGGCAACCAGCGCGTTACAGCGTGGGCGACATGTCAGAATCACTGAATTGTCAGAGTTGGAAGGGACCTCTAGAGATCCAGTCCCACTCCCCTGCCAAAGCAGGGTTGCCCAGAGCACATCACTCAGGAGCATCCAGGGGGGCTTGAAGATCTCCAGAGAAGGGGACTCCACACCCTCTCTCCGTCACTCTCACAATAAAGAAGTTTTTTCTCATATTTGAGTGGAACTTCCCATGGTCCAGCTTGTGCCCGTTGCCCCTTGTCCTATCGCTGGAAACCACTGAAAAGAGTCTGGCTCCAACATCCTTCAACCCACCCTTTAGATACTTGTAAACATAGATAAGGTCTCCCCTCAGCCTTCTCTTCTCCAGGCTGAAGAGTCCCAGCTCTCTCAGCCTTTCCTCATCAGGGAGATGCTCCAATCCCTCCATCATCTCTGTTGCCCTACGCTGGACTCTCTCCAGCAGTTCCCTGTCTCTCTTGAACTGGGGAGCCCAGAACTGGACGCAGGATTCCAGTTGTGGCCTCCTCAGTGCAGAGCAGAGGGGGAGAATGACCTCCCTTGACCTCCTGGCCACACTCTTCCCTACGCAGCCCAGGATCCCATTGGCCTCTTGGCCACAAGGGCACATTGCTGGCGCATGGAACATGTGCTATCTACCAGGACTCCCAGATCTTTCTCCTCAGTGGTGCTTCCCAGAAGATCCATCCCTAACCTGTATTGGTGCCTGGGGTTCTTCCTCCCCAGGTGCTGTTCCCTACGTTTGTCCTTTGTTGAACCTCATCAGGTTCCTCTCTGCCCAGCTCTCCAGCCTGTTCAGGTCACACTGGATGGTGGCACAGCCCTCTGGGGTGAACATACATTGCTTGTCTTTAAAATGCTTTTCCTTGAATTGGACTATGAAACGTCAGGGTTGAAAGGTGAACGCAACTGGGTGCCAACCAGAGGAGAGGCACCACCTTGGAAGTACCCTGGGATAAGACTTCCAATGAAAAGTCACCAGTTTGGGGTCTTAAACAGTAGTTTGCGATTCTTCATTTTCTACCTCAGTGATGATGCATTTCCTTGCGGTTTGGCTGTTGAGTGCACACCGAGGTGGAAGCTGTGAGGGCAGAAACGTTTGTTTGCATTGTGAGCACAAAGATTTTAAATCACCAGCTGGGAACACTGAGAACTCGGGTCAGCTCTCCTGCTGACAGTCACCTGCTTGACCCAGGCCAAAAATACCAGGCTGCATTTTCTGGATCTGCTGGCCCAGGGAACCAGGTGCAGTGTCATTTCTTGTTCCTGGGATTCTTCTGCCTGGGTCTGTGCAGTGATGGACCAAAGAAATCGTTCCTGCTCTTTGTGCTTTATATTTAATTCCCCACGTTACGTATTTATGGTTTGTTACAAGACTTACAAAGTGCTAGCTCGCTTGCCAAATACTGCGGTTGACGCCAGATCCCAGGTGACCTGTTGCCATGGTCTCAAACCCAACTGGTAACGATCAGTGTGCCCGTGGGCAAGTTATCATAATGTGATAATGAAGGTTTTAAGTGTTTACGCTCACTTTACTCTCCTTAGTAAAGGAGTGTACGTGGGGGAGAGCAGAGAGGAACTGAAGAGATGGTGGCTGGAGTCGGTGGTTGATGCCACAGGCACAACCCAACAGAGAGGGTTGGCCACCACCTGTGACCGCACAGTCACCACAAACGGTGCCTTACTTACTCAAGACCAAAGTTCTGAGACTAGGAAGGAAGAAAAAGTACTTTCTGTTAACCAGTACTTGGGTTCTGTGATAAAAGAGGGCTGGAAAACTTGCGTGATGTTCTTAATTGACTGCAGCTCTACATGAAGCTGACTTGAATTCACCATGTGGGTCAGGTAAAAAATATGGGTAAATTTTGTTTGGTGTTTCCAAACAACATTGTTATTATAATCAATATATATTTGTATATTTATATTATTATTAATAGCATATAATATCATAGAATCGTCTAGGTTGGAAGGGACCTTTAAGATCATATAGTTCAACCACCAACCTAACTCTGACAAAAAAAACCAAACCAAACCAAAAAACCAAACCAAAACCCACACACCACCAAACCAAAACCCACACACCACCACACAAAACCCCCCACATCACTAAACCATGTCTCTCAGCACTATGTCAACCCGTCTTTGGAAAACCTCCAGGGATGGTGCCTCAACCCCTTCCCTGGGCAGCCCATTCCAAGGCTTCATAACCCTTTCAGTGTAAAAACTTCTCCTAATATCCAACCTGAACCTCTCCTGGTGCAACTTGAGGCCATTTCTTCTTGTCCTATGTATAATATATTATATTAAGATAATGTAATATTAATATAATACCAAAGAGATGTGATGTATTCTTTTAATCTTTGAATCCTTAGAGGGAATGAACACCTATCTGGGTGGGTGTAAGGCTGTCTGGACAACGTTAATTAATGTTGACATAATAATACATATCTGAATTTATTCATATCTATTCATACAGTTATTCATGGCTGTTAATAATGGGTTTGGAGGCATTTTTTCCTTTTGAAAAAGCCTTACATTGTTTTTGAAACTGTCAAGATTGCTATTAAAATATGGCATAAAAAGAACAAAATCTTTCATATTGGATTACCATATTTTTTTATTGCTCTGAAATGAGCATTTTCAGATTTGTTTTGCCAAGAAAGCAAGCAGTCTTTGGCCAGCACTCCAAAAACTTCCTTATTTACATAGCTATAAAGAAAGAGATCTTAATATTTTCATATCTACACATTTTGATTTATAGCTGCAGCTGGTAAAGAAAATAACTGCTTTCACAGTCTACAGCAAACTGCTGAAAAATATGCTCATGTGGATCTCTTCCTTTCTTAATTGAGTTATACACATGACAGAAAAATCCTGATGATATGAAAATGTGTGTTGCCTTTGGGCCCCAGCCCATGATAGATATTAAAAAAAAAAAGATTTATGTGGGGATCAGCAGTATTTGTTGAGATTTTCATAAGGAACAGTAACGAAAGCAGAGGTCCCTCAGCCTCCTCGGTGCCACAGAGCAGACTGAATCCCTGGTTGTGAGGTGAGTTAAGGAAATACTGACTTTCCCACCCTCGGTCTCTTCCCCAGCTAAGGGCTGGTTCAATTAGAGGTAGACCTGGCCACTGCAGCTGTTAATTTTCCTGTCTGAACCTTGTTTTCCTTCCTTGCCTAGCAAGGAGATGAAGAGTCACACAGAGCCTGAGGGGCCAGAGAGTGACCTCTCCTGAAGCCTCACCTTATATTGCTTTTCTAGGCAGGGTGTTGCAGGACTCTCCATGACTGTGTTTGCCCTTGTACCTCGCAGCCTCATTGAAGGAGCCTCTTGCTTTTTGCTGGCTGGACTGGAAACACTTCTCCCAAGTCACAGGCGATGGGACAAAAGGAAAGGGCCTCAAGTTGCACCAGGAGAGGTTCAGGTTGGATATTAGGAGAAGTTTTTACACTGAAAGGGTTATGAAGCCTTGGAATGGGCTGCCCAGGGAAGTGATTGAGGCACCGTCCCTGGAGATGTTCAAAAGACGGGTTGACATGGTGTTGGGGGACACGGTTTAGTGATGTTTTTTTTGTCAGAGTTAGGTTGATGGTTGGACTAGATGATCTTGAAGGTCCCTTCCAACCTAGATGATTCTATGATTCTATAATAATAATATTGTGCGTCGCAGGTCACATCTTTTCTGTGGAGGGTTAATTCACAGGGCCTGGGGCAGGCTGTTGAGACCGGGCTGTTGAGAGGATGGAGGAGGAGGAATGCTCATGCTGCTAAGTGTTATTGATAGAGCAGAGGGCTTTGCTTGGGATGGGGCCATTTGTTTTTTCTTCTTTGTGATTTTTTTTTTAGGGAAGCAGAGATTTGTTTCTTGACTCCTTCTGAAGCAGTGGGTGATAAGGTTTGATGTAGACAAAGCGGCAGTGTTTCAAGGAGAACACAGATGTGATGCGTCCTTTTCACCCTTGGATCCCTGAAGGGGATGAAGAGCTACCAGGGTGGGTGTAAGGCTGGCTGGGCAAGGTGTCTGCTGGGCAAGAGCTTTCACCATTCAGAAATAGCTGTAGCTGCTTCTGGTGCATCCCCTCCTATTGCTTTGAGAGAGCCAGGCCCAATGGCATCTGCTGAGGCAGTTTGTTGGTCAAGCCCTGGCTCTGATTTCCTCTCGGTGGGGTCATTAGCAACTTGGCATCTGCCAACAGCTACAGTGCTCACCTTCTCATAACTGGCTCTTATCATCCTTCCACAGCTACGTTAGCTTTTTTTAAAGGGGGGGCTCCAGCTGTACGTTACAAGAAGTTGTAGCTGGTGAGCCAAAGAGTTGCTGAGGTGAGAGTTGTTGTCACCCTAAGAGTTATGTCTCACATTCTCTTCCCCTCCATGGTGTGTGGTGGTTTCAGCCGAAATCACCGCAACCGAACCAACAGATGGCCCTTCCCCCCCAAAAAAAAGAGGAGAGGAAGAGATAAGAAAATTGAAAAGTTTAGAATTAACTAAACTACTTTAATCAAAAATAATATTAAAATAAAAGAGAAGAAAATAATGAAATAGATACAACACATATACAAAACCGTATCAAGCTCCCAGGATGACAGTCCCGTCACCAGCAGGCACTGGGGAAGTCCCAGACTGGACTCGGTGATGGACAGGAGCAGGATTCCAGCTCTGGAGTCAGGAACACATGGGGATCAAAGGCAGATGAACAGACAGGGTCCTCTTTGGACGTTGGCCATTGCAGGAGGAGAGTTGACCCTTTGATCCCTCATCTTTTATACTGAGCATGATGCGGATGGGATGGAATACCCTGTTGGTCAGTTTTGGGTCACCTGTCCTCCCCACAGGTGTGACCCCTCTACGCTTTTCCGCTTCCGACCCTCCAATGGGGCAAATAACAAATTTACCTGACCTTGGTTGTTACAGCAATAAGTATAAGCAGGGGCCTATCTGCACACCATTCCTTGGTATAATCAGGTCTTATCACTGTGAGAGTGAACAGTTTCTGAACAATATGATGTTAATTTCAGAGTTTAGTTAGTCAGAAGAGGCCTAGCTCAAAAAGTAAAATTACTAAATAGAAAATTAGTTCTGTTTTGCCTCAAACCAGGACAGTTGTTAATGCCCTGTGCAGGTGCTGAGGATAGAGTAGAGCTGCGGTTGTTCAGCAGCTCCTCAGACATAGTCCCTGCATGAGGCAGCCCTGGCTACGTACCCTGCTTTAGGAGGCCTTATTTAGGAAGAATATCTCCAGTGAAAGCCCACCGAGCTGCAGGAAACAGCATTGGGGATGGCAGGGGCGGCCTGCCCGCTTCACTTGTTCTGACTGGATGTATCTCCTGGGGATATCACCGAGAACACAGGGCTCCATTGTAGCTGCTGGTTTTATGGAGAGATGAGAATGCCTGCTTCCTACAAAAGCGGTTGCCATAGCAGCTCTGTGCTTTAGGAATGGCTTCTTAATACAACCTAGGCATTTAATACGTAGTGTACACCCTGCAAGTGTAGGGTGCTGCACCTGGGGAGCAATAACCCCCTGCACCAGGACAGGTTGGGGGTGACCTGCTGGAGAGCAGCTCTGAGGAGAAAGACCTGGGAGTCCTGGTGGACAACAGGATGGCCATGAGCCAGCAATGGGCCCTTGTGGCCAAGAAGGCCAATGGCATCCTGGGGGGCATCAGGAAGAGTGTGAGCAGCAGGTGGAGGGAGGTCATCCTGCCCCTCTGCTCTGCCCTGGGGAGGCCCCATCTGGAGCAGTGGGACCAGTTCTGGGCTCCCCAGTTCCAGAAGGACAGGGAACTGCTGGAGAGGGGACAGCAGAGGGCTACAGAGATGATGAGGGGCCTGGAGCATATCTCTTACGAGGAGAGGCTGAGGGACTTGGCTCTTTTTAGTCTGGAAGAGACTGAGGGGGGATCTGATCAAGGCTTATAAATACTTCAAGGGAGGGTGTCAGGAGGATGGGGCCGGTCTTTTTTCAGTGATGTCCAGGGACAGGACAAGAGGAAAGGGGCACAAACATGAATGTAAGAAGTTCCAGCTAAACATGAGGAGGAACTTCTTTGCTGTGAGGGTGGCAGAGGCTGCCCAGGGAGGTCTCCTTCTCTGGAGACATTCAAACCCACCTGGACACGTTCCTGTGGGACCTGCTGTGGGTGGCCCTGCTCTGGCAGGGGGTTGGACTTGATGATCTCCAGAGGTCCCTTCCAACCCCATGTCATTCTGGGAATATATGCCAAAAGGGTTAAATGCAGTATAAAACAGTTGGTTTAAGAGCCAACATAGACGGGCCTTACGCTAAACCATGAGCATGACTGAAATAGAGCCTTTGGGGCCAACTTTCCTTTTCCAGGCATCTCCATGTCCATCCTTTCAGCAGTCTATAGGCATGTCATGTTCAGAATTGCTTGTTACAAGCTGACTTATTTACCTGTGTTAAAATATTACTGCAGGTTACTCTTACTGCAGCCTGGGAGAGTGTGCAGGTCTGCACGTTTCCTATGACTAGGCAGATTTTAACAATGACAAGAACTTAAAAAGTGCAATGATGCAACTGGACTAAGTTTAAGAATGAGACATCTGAGGCGATGGCTGTTGTGGTACCAGAAATGGTGCTGAGGGAGCCAAGACAGAGGCTGGTTTGCATGTTTTTCCTCTGCAATGTAAATGGAAACACATACTGGGAAGGAAAGGCGGCTGGAGCGGGTAATGTCAGGCTGCAGCATGGTTAACTTCCCCACTGACTTTTTTTTTTAATGCTGTATCAAGTCTGATATACAATTTCTACCTACTGGGAGAAGGAATTTCAGTGTAAACTGCGTTTTCATTCTCCTCTTGCCTCATTAGTATGGAAAATGGCAAAATGTAATTTGTTTGTATAAAAATTTTATATTCCCATTCTTCGTGCATGTTGTCCAAACAACTCAAAATTCCTTAGGACTGTAGTAGCCTAAATTTACTGAGGTCCTTTTGTCAATCTGTAATGAGAGGTTAAACGAGCAGAGAAGAGGGGATGCAAAGAGCTGTCAGATGCTTGCAGCTCTTGGCATAATAACACAAAATACAAGAAGCTCGGGACCATGAAATATCACTGGTACCTGCCTTGAATTTGGAGTCCAGGGGCTGACTGCAGCGCACGGTTACATGCTGAGTAAAATCTCTGTCAAAGTAGAAATGTCACCTGTAGTTGGTTAATGGGGCAGAATGCTCCTTTGTGTGCCTGGTCCAGCTTTGGGCACCGTCTCCCCTGAGCCGTAGTTGTCACGAACAAGACCAAACACTGACCCACAGGTACACACCTTTCCAGGCTGGTTGCTTTCTTCTCCGCTTTCTGTGCTGTGGTCGGTAGGTTCTGGAGACTGTGCCTGTGCTTGACCAACAGGGTAGGTTTAGATTGAACCAGTTTTGGGCCCCCTACCATAAAAAAGACATTGAGGTGCTGGAGCGGGTCCAGAGAAGGGCGACAAAGCTGGTGAGGGGTCTGGAGAATAAGTCTTATGAGGAGAGGCTGAGGGAGCTGGGGGTGTTCAGCCTGGAGAAGAGGAGGCTGAGGGGAGACCTTATTGCTCTCTCCAACTCCCTGAAAGGAGGGTGTAGAGAGGTGGGGGTCGGTCTCTTTTCTCAAGTCACAGGCGACAGGACAAGAGGAAATGGCCTCAAGTTGCCCCAGGGGAGGTTCAGGCTGGATATTAGGAAAAATTTTTTCACGGAAAGGGTTCTCAGCCATTGGAATGGGCTGCCCAGGGAGGGGGTTGAGGCCCCATCCCTGGAGGTGTTCAAAAGAGGGGTTGATGTAGTGCTGGGAGGTCTGGTTTAGTGATGATGCTCCTTGTTTGTTGTGTGGGTGTCTATTTTTGTCAGTTAGGTTGACGGTTGGACAAGATGATCTTTAAGGTCCCTTCCAACCTAGAAGATTCTGTGATTCTGGGATTAGGAAGGAATTTTTCACTGAAAGAGTGGTCGGGCATTGGAACAGGCTGCCCAGGGAGGGGGGGGAGTCACCATCCCT
The DNA here is from genome assembly GCF_001431845.1 of Calidris pugnax. Taxonomy (NCBI): domain Eukaryota; kingdom Metazoa; phylum Chordata; class Aves; order Charadriiformes; family Scolopacidae; genus Calidris; species Calidris pugnax. The sequence goes on along the minus strand of NW_015090920.1, from coordinate 646,324 downwards.
GGATGTGTTTAAGGGACGTTTAGATGCAGTGCTGAGGGATATGGTGTAGGGGAGGACTTTTTAGCGTAGGGTAGATGGTTGGACTCGATGATCCCAAGGGTCTCTTCCAACCTAGACGATTCTATGATTCTATGATTCTCCCTGTCATTAATCTTAGCTTTGCGGGCAGTGACATCGTGCCCTGTGAAAAGTGCCCGAGGTGCTGTTGGTGAAGGTGGGCTCTGCCTGGCTGGTGAGCAGGGAATGCACCCCTTTTCCACCCTGGCCCTGGGTGATGTGGAGCCCGAGGAGGCACCGCTGGCGCTGCAGCTCCGTCCATGCCGAGTGCTCGCAGGTTGGGACGAGGCGCTGCAAAAGACGTGCATCGTTGCATTTCCAGCCCCAGGCTCACAGTCGCTAACGCCTTTGATCTCACAATTTACCACTCTGTATTTTTTTTTTTTCAAATATGTCTGACTAAATTAAATTTGAAATTCCGTCTCATTTTCATTTAGTAATTATAGCGGTGTGTGCTCAAGGTTGTGTGTTACCGAGCCTCACTCTTCAATTACAGACATGGTACGTTGGGTTGGAAGTGTCATCCTTGACAGGTATTGCAGTTGCTGTGCAGTAATGACACACCTGTCACATCGATGGGTAAGGAAGCCTATCAGCACGGTTTAGAGCTTCTTTAGCTGTGTTTTCTCTGCCAGAACTTAGTATGGCAATTATTTGAATCAAAACTAAGGTAGAATGTCTATTAATGCGAAGTCTGGAAGACAACCGCTCTCCAACTTGAAATGCCATCTTGGTGTGCTTTAACATGTGCTTTTGTGGGACTGAAGAACTAGAAGAGCATCTGAAAGACTGAGCTCTGAATGAGTGTAAGAGGCAAGCTTCTTTTTCATAGACAGTAGCCTAAATTCTGCTTTCTTCCCTTCAGAGCTGTCGATGTTAGTGCTGTCTTCATAGCTGGATCCCTGCTGCCCTCTAGGAATTTTTATAATGAAATATTGTCAGCAGTACCACTATACCTGTATCACAAGCCGTGGATTCCTTTATTAATGTTCAGTCATAATGTAATTGAAAATGCTTCAGATTTCTACAGGGACTGCTGGATTATCATACCCTATTTTTTTTGTAAGACCTTCAGGAGTTTCACAAAGCCTCTCCATTACTGCCGAGTTCTTTAAGGCATTGGCAAAGAAAGTAGAAAGCGACTTGTAATTTAAATAAACTAAAGAGTTAATGCAGCTTTTCATTTCAGCCTACCCTTGCCTGTCAGCAGAACAGAGCTCGTTACATTGAACAACCCTCAGTTTCAGATTTCCAGTAGAGACATGGTATGCAGCGAATCTAATAGAAATGCAATTTCTATCATTAGGAAGGTTTTCTACTCTAAATACCCCTTAGCAGCAGATTTAGCAGGCGGTGGGCGTACCAGCTCCGTGTATTATAGCAAGAGGTAGATTAAAAGCAAATCCCAAATGGTGAAGAAAGTTTTATTGCACACTGGCAATTTGTAACTCTGACAATTAGGATGAATATTGATGCCTCATCATCCTTTCTTTTACATCTCCCCGCAGAGGAAAGAATAAGTGGTATGACAACACCGCGTGGGATCTGGCCCTTGTTATGAAAATAGTGGATTAAGTAATTGTCTGTGGTTAACGAATGCAGCTTGATTAGCTAGGATGAGTCCAGAGATAACTGCAATGAAAAGGCCTAACTCTGGACATCTGAGTATACAGAAAAGTCACAGAATGATATGGGGTTGGAAGGGACCTCTGGAGATCATCCAGTCCAACCCCCTGCCAAAGCAGGGCCACCCAGAGCAGGTCCCACAGGAACGTGTCCAGGTGGGTTTGAATGTCTCCAGAGAAGGAGACTCCACCACCTCCCTGGGCAGCCTCTGCCAGGGCTCTGCCACCCTCACCCCAAAGAAGTTCCTCCTCATCTTTAGGTGGGACTTCTTACATTCAAGTTTGTGCCCATTTCCTCTTGTCCTGTCCCTAGGCACCAAAGTCCTTTTTAAAGGATTACAAATTTCCATTTAAATTGATAAATGTTTGAGTATGTTCCAGGATAGATATTGAGCTGGGTATTTATGAAAATATTTTAATTAATATTTAGCAAGTGGGAGAAGCCTTGCCACACACCACACGTGGTCGACCCGTGGCATTTAGAAGCAGCCAGTGTCAAAGGTAGGAGTGAGTGCCCTGGATTCCTTACCCAGAAATGGCTCGAGGAGAGCAGGGCAGAGCAGAGCCCGTCCTGTCCCCGTGTCCAGGCTCCTCAGGGCGGCGGGAGACTGGAGGGATCAGAAAGGTGAGTCTGTTTTCATGGGCCCCGTCAGTGATGGGGCTTTGCAGAGAAAAAGAAAATGGGATCTTCTGGCTGCTGGGAGGAGATGGTGTAACAGAAGAGCACCTGTCCTTCTGCACAGTCCTCAACTGTGTCACAGTATTTGGTGGGCTGATACTGTTTTTTTTTTCTGAGTAGTTTCCCTGATAAAGTTTGTTTGAAGGCATAATTAGGAAGCAAAATTCATTTTTACAGCTGATTAAAAAAAAAATAAATAATCAATCCATCTTTCATGAAGGCCAAATGAGAAAGACTGCGGTGCCCTCCATAAAACTGAAAATGAAAGATTTTTGGAGTAATATTTTTGGCTGCAGTATATTCAATTGTGCATTCTTTCACGACGTGGTTACATCGACATAGTGACATTGATATCAACAGGTGTTTGAGAAAGAAACAGGAGAGAGATTTTTATTCTTAATTAAAAGATGACAGAATCGGAGTCCATGAAGTCAAAGAGTACACAACAGTGCTGCAACTTCTGACAAAAAAGATCCTCCTGTTCATTGAAGGTGGCATCTGTATGTGGGCCAGGAGGCTTCAAGAGTTGGTTCATTTTCTGGATCAAAATCCAGGTTATCACTAGGTGGAAGTGTTCTGAAAATATTAGAACTAATGATTAGCTTGCAAAAGCCTGCTGTTAATATGTTTGGACCAGTTTAACTCTGTTGTTGTCAGTGGAAATATTCCACCTTGTGCCTTGTGTTGGGGTTGGAATTGGCCGGTTGCTTGTTGTCCAGTACCATAATATATCTCTTGTTGTCTGTTCTACAGAAAAAGTGTTAATCCAGTGTTGATTCTATTTCTGTTGTGATCAGTGAAAAGGTGATGTCTGAGGCGAAATAGCTTAAAATCAAGGCTGGTGGAAGCTAATACAAATCCCTGTATTGAAATTAGGGATATAATTTACTATAGACTTATTTACATGAGGCAAAATTTCTGGGCTCCCCAGTTCCAGAAGGACAGGGAACTGCTGGAGAGGGGACAGCTGAGGGCTACAAAGGTGATGAGGGGCCTGGAGCATCTCCCTTATGAGGAGAGGCTGAGGGACTTGGGTCTTTTGAGTCTGGAGAAGAGAAGGCTGAGGGGGGATCTGATCAATGCTTAGAAATACTTCAAGGGAGGGTGTCAGGAGGATGGGGCCAGTCTTTTTTCAGTCGTGCCCAGGGACAGGACAAGAGGAAATGGGCACAAACTTGAATGTAAGAAGTTCCAGCTAAAGATGAGGAGGAACTTCTTTGGGGTGAGGGTGGCAGAGCCCTGGCAGAGGCTGCCCAGGGAGGTGGTGGAGTCTCCTTCTCTGGAGACATTCAAACCCACCTGGGCACGTTCCTGTGGGACCTGCTCTGGGTGGCCCTGCTTTGGCAGGGGGTTGGACTAGATGATCTCCAGAGGTCCCTTCCAACCCCACACCATTCTGTGATTCTGTGAAAGTATTACCGCCTCCCCAGAGTTGGTAAAGCACACAATTAATATATGCTTATTGCTGTTAACGGGTGTCTCTGAAAGCTGCTTGTCTTGCACCTGACTTCTGTCAGCCGATGCTGTCTGGCATGTGAGGTTGTTACCGAGAGGGAGTTTGTTTGTTGAGGAGCAGATTAATCCCCAGCACCTTCTTGAGCAGTTGGGCCAAATTCTTGGCAAGTCTTGAATGGCAGGAGGAGCGGCCTGGGCAGCCTCTGGTCAGAGCGTGGTGTGGGGAATGGGTCGCAGGGTCACTGCAGCCACTGACCCTCCTGTCGTGGTGAGGTCTGTGCCCCTGGTTATGGGTGTCTTTCTATGTAATCATTGGGATTTCCATCCCTGACTCCCCCACTGCAGTGCGGCATCGCTGCAGTCTCTGCAGACTTGGGGCAGAGTGGCTGGAGCTGCCCGGAAGAAAAGGCCCTGGGGGTGTTGGTGGACAGCAGGCTTAACATGAGCCAGCAGTGTGCCCAGGTGGCCAAGAAGGCCAATGGCATCCTGGCCTGTATCAAGAATAGCGTGGCCAGCAGGAGTAGGGAAGTCATCGTGCCTCTGTACTCGGCACTGGTGAGGCCTCACCTCGAGTAGTGTGTTCAGTTTTGGGCCCCTCACTACAGGAAGGACATTGAAGTGCTGGAGCGTGTCCAGAGGAGAGCCACCAAGCTGGGGAGGGGTCTGGAGAACAAGTCCTACGAGGAGAGGCTGAGGGAAGTGGGCATGTTGAGTTTGGAGAAGAGGAGGCTGAGGGGAGACCTCATTGCCCTCCACAACTCCCTGAAAGGAGGGTGTAGAGAGGCAGGTGTTGGCCTCTTCTCCCAAAGGACGAACGACAAGACCAGAGGAAATGGTCTGAAGTTGGGGCAGGGGAGATTTAGATTAGATATTAGAAAGAACTACTTTCCTGAGAGGGTGGTCAGGCACTGGAACAGCCTGCCCAGGGAGGTGGTGGAGTCACCATCCCTGGAGGGATTTAAGAAACGTATAGACATGGCTCTTCAGGGCATGCTCTAGTGCCCAAGGTTATTGGTTTATGGTGAGGTGTTGAGTGTGGGGTTTAGTTGGTGGGTGCGGTGTTTTTGGTGGGTGTTTGGTGTGCTGTGTTTTGGTTTGGTTGGGTTTTTTTTGTTTTTTTTTTTGTGGTTGGACTTGATGATCTCAGAGGTCCCTTCCAACCACTAAGATTCTGTGATTCTGTGATTCTGGTTCCTGGGGGTGTGGGTGGGTTTGGATGCTTCTGCTACAACTGCAGTTCTGTCTGATGCTTTTTTTTATTTTTTTTTTTTTTCCCCTTGAAATAACCCCAGCACCTGGCATTTCACACAGCTCAGTGGTTCTCAAGCCAGAGAGTTTGTCTGTGCCCAGCTTTTCTGTTTTGCAGTCTTCACGTGTTAACATCACTTGGGACCTGCCCTTTCTATGTGTCTGAGGCTCGTGGATGGTGCTACCACTTTTCATGTGATCAGTGATCCTGAAAAACCTCAGGTGCCTGCCTCCTGCATCCTCCCGCTGCTGTGTTTCTGTCACCTTTGTGCTTTCAAGGGGGGGGACGACCAAGGACTCTTTTAGGACTGGTTAAGAGCAAAGAAGCAAGTCTGGGCCCATTGCTGCTGGGCAGTTACAGCCTGCTGGAGCCCTCAAGTGTGTCCTTCAGGAAGGAGAAGGAGGAGCCAGATGCTTATCTTCTTGTGGCCTTTACCCGAGGCTTTTGTTCTCACAGAAGAAGTTAATGCTGCTCCTGATAACTGGTGTCCCCCTCCTGTTGTGTGTCTGGCAGCATCTCACCAGGCAGGAGGAGAGGAGGCCTAAAGGGCAGCGTGGTGCTGTTGGTGCAGTAGGGTCAGCTTTCCTCCTGAAACTGGATCCCAAAGCTCAAAATAGGGCCCAGGTTCCCAGCGGGCAACTCAGCTTGAAAATGCCTCCACTGTAAAAAACATGAGCATTCAGCAGGCTGGGGGGGGGGGGGGGGACATGGAAAACTGCTGAGTTGGGTCTTTTTGTGATTAGATGTTTATGGCTCTATAGTTGCATTAATTTCTCTGATGGAGAAATTGTGCTGTGAGTTTACTTGGGGTTTCTCTTGTTGGTTGGGGCTTTTTCTATTTTTATGAATCAAATGCTTATTTTTTTATGTTCAGTTTCAGGTACAGACTGTTTATGTCCTGTGTGTTTACAGTATTTTCAGCAGAGGCTTTGGGCAGAGAATAGCTCCATGACTGCATGCAGTGTGCAGTCCATTCACAAGGGAGCTTTCTCACATCAATAACCATCACGTGTGCCTTGAAAACTGGTGTGTCAGTAAATTTCTGTTCTTGTGGTAGGCCAGCAAAAAGTCTGTGCTTACTCGATAGAGCTAAACTCTGCTTGTCTGTATCTCTGTAACCTCACAAACCACTCATGGAGGTTACTCTGATCAGGAGTTGAAGTAGTTTTCCTTGTTTTCTAAGTTATCACAAACACTGAAAAATTCAGAGACCTTTTAATTTAATATTTCTGATTGTCTTTTACCATTTGCAGATCGCATGATAGAAAAAGCTATTGAAATGATGATAAAGGTGTCAGCCTGTACTGCAGATCTGCATAGCGGCGTCTTTGTTATTCCAGTACATGGGACTTTTGGGGATGCCACAGGGGGAGGCTGTACTGCATGCAGCAGTGTGTTCAGCAGGTAGGGTACAGAAAGGAGAGCATATTTCTTGGGTACATGTACCCAGTGTCATCACCTGGTGTACAGGATGGGTTGCTGTTCATTGATTACTGTTCCCAAGTACATTGTCATCTGAAATCTTATTAATCGAATTTTCTGCGTTTTGATGGGTCTCATCAATTTTTAATGCCGTGAAGCTTCCAGGTCCCAGCCTTCACAAATGAACAAATAAATTACCAGTTCCCAGAACCTGGTAAGACTTGGCAACTTTTCCAGTATCTCTGCTAAAAATGTCTTTCTAAATGTTATTTGCTTTATGGAGACTGTGGTCAGGATCAGCAACTCCTTTACCCTTGAAATAACTGCTCGGGGACTAAATACAGAGGAAGCGTGTTGAGGTGTGGGAAACATGTTTGGCTAATTTGTTTGTTTGTTTTTTCAATAAAACCTCTCTACACTTTCCCAGGTTAGAAAACGCAAGGGTTTTTTTCAGAACTTGAGCCAATCTATACATTCTTCCTCCCTTCCCTGACTGCAGCCTGGGAACAGTTTCAGCATGGTTTGTCCTCAGAGAGGATTTGCTTTTTTAAGATGGTTGGCTGCTCCAAACCCCACAGGTCTCCCTCAACTCGCTCCTTTGGGCAGTAGGGGTTTTGGCTTCAGAGTTCCATACCTGATACTGCACACAGTATCCATACAAGGGTAACTTGTATGTATAGCAAATCCTTCCTTTAAAAAAACCAAATGCACGTACAAACAAAATACCCAGCAAAGATGTTTTAGATGATAGCTATGTTTCTATTCCCAGAGGTGCATTTTAACCCCAAAATGAAATTCCTTCACCCTCCTACTGCAAAGAAACTGTTTGACCTGTGTAGTTTGTGATGCAAATGAACCTCCCATTTTCTTTTCTAACCCTGTGTATTGGGTAGGATTAGCAGTTTATCCCAAGGTAGTCTGCAGGCTACTCTTCTGTAATGGAACTGCTTGTTGCTACCCCAGCACTGGAATCTGTCTCCCCTGCCCTTCACCTTCCAGTGTGGTTCCTGCACTTCCATGCCCACAAACCAGAAATTTCACCCTTGAGAAATACCTTCAGCCATTCCATCCTTCCTCATCTTCGTCCAAGGATTAATGATGTTTTCAAGGCTAACAGTACCTTTAAAAATAATTTATACGCAGGGACACTGAACTGGAACGGCGAGTGACCAAACCCTAGTGATAGGATGGCATCCAGGCAGCTGACTTAGAGGACCCAGCAACCTCCTTTCATAAAGTAACTGTGCAGAATTCACTCTTGTGAATTTACTATTGGGTTGGTTTGTTGTATGCAGGCAAGTTTTTTCCTGAGCATAGTAACGATAGTTCTTCCTCACCATGTTAAGTGTCCTTCTGGCTAATCAGATACCCACGCTGGGAATGAGATAAGATGTAATTTTGTTTTGACTGCTTCCAAGGTCAGAGCTGTTGTTTGCATGGCTTCGAGCAGATCTGGTAGGCTGCTGATAACCTTGTCTGTCTTCTTTTTGTCGTAAGCCTCCTTTGCCCCTTGCAGGGAGGGGAGACAGAGAGGTGGACTGCGAAGAAACATGTGTTTTGCAAGAAACGATGGGTGCATTCTATGGATGTAAGAGCAAAAAGCTGTAGAGTTGGCTGGATGGAAGGTTGCTTATGACCTCAGTTACGGGAGCATTAGCACATTTCAAGCAGCATTTCCCTGTTGCCACTCAGTGAGAAACTCAGTGAGAACCACACAACTAGATTTGGCAAGAGCAAGGGCCAAGGTGAGCTGGTTTGCAAGGTATGCAAAGCTCCTGGTGGTGTTCTGGTGTTTTGGTACATCGTGCTGTAATGGTGATGGGAAGTGATCGGAACGGTCCATCTTCTGGACAGAGAAAGTCCAGTTAGGGACCTATAGCTACAACTGCTGGCAAGGGACAACAGGGAGTCTGTTCCATTGCTGAAGATTAACACAGGTGACACATACCTCTGGACTCTACAATAGCGTGGGCAGCAGTACAAGGATTTTCTTGGTTCATACCAGTACTAGATAGGACTATATTAACTGAGGTGGGTGAGTACAGCCTGCTCTAGGATGGCCCTGAATCATAGAATCGTCTAGGTTGGAAGGGACCTTTAAGATCATCTAATCCAACCATCAACCTCACTCTGATAAAAAAAAAAACAAACAAAAAACCCCACAACAAAACAAACAAAAAAACCCCAAAACACAACAACCCATCTAAACTAAACCACATCACTAAGCTCTGTGTCAACCCATCTTTTAAATACCTCCAGGGATGGTGCCTCATCCACTTCCCTGAGCAGCCCATTGCAATGCTCTGGGCTCTGCAGAAGTGTTGTGTAGTAACTTCCCTTTCAGTGCTTTTGAGAGCCCACCTGCATGAAAGTCAGGTGAGAATCACCATCTGCTGAAGGTGCAAGCTTGGCACCTTGCTGCAGCAGTCTCTGAGGGAGGTTGGGCAGTCACCAGCCTCTGACTCAGCAGGCTTGGTGCCCGGCTATGGCTTTTCCCCAGTTGTGTGCTTAAATACTAGCAGAGAAACTCGGGTGGTTCTGTTGCCACGTCTGAGAGAGAATGGACATGCTGTCTGGGAGGTTCAGTTTCGTTTGGTAGTGTCTCAGAGAAATACAGTGTCTTTTGCAAGCAACCTCTTTCTCCTAGGTCTTTTTTGAAACCTCTGGCCCATGCAAGATGGGTTAGGAGGGGTGGTGGTGCAATGAAGCTGTGGGACCCCTGGATTAAGAGGCTGGAGTTGACACTCTCCAAAATGTAGAGAAAAGAGCAGCTGGAATGGGGTGTCTTAATGATCGTTGTACTTACTGTTTGCTTTGCATCTCCACCTATTAGAACATAACCATTTTCTATTGTGCTATTTACCAAATTCATCCAACACCTCATTACCTCCGGAGGGGATTAGTGTAACGAGCTCTGCATGGCGCTGCATCTTAAGGTCGCTCATAAACTGAAGCAAGAGGCCATGATTTGCTTATTAAGTGGAGCTGAAGGAGGCTGCCTTGACCATAGCACTTTGGGATGTGCAGTGGCAGCATGCTGGTTTGTAGGTGATGGCGTTACACCTCCTACGGTTAGGGTGGCAGCTAACTGATGAGCAAATCTCTCCTATGCTGGTCTAATTAATGAAACCAGAAGGGAAGGAGGTCTTCTGTGCTGCTGTCAAGAGCGGGGTCGCTGGGAGGAGATGCTCTTCCCAGGTTGCAGTGTGGTCCCTCTCTCCTGGTGCAGCAGGACTGAGTGGTTTGGATCTTTTGGTCCTTGTGCGAGACGTGGGGGTTGTTTTGTTTTTTTTTTTTCATTGTGTGTGATGAAAAAAGGATGAGTGAAGCCATTCCACATGTGCTGCAGTTGGTTGTTAGATTTCAACATGCTTGGTTTAGCCTGTGAAAAGTCATACAACAGCAAAGTTAAATGTAGTGAATGTTGCTGATGGTTGGGTTTATGGGATACCCGAGTTACAGCAAGCAATGGAGCAAAGCCAGTTTCTCAGTGTTGGTTGGCTGCTCGCAGGAGCACGTGTGTGTGTGGACTATTGATCCAGAGTCATCCTGAGGGCCAGGTTTGCTGGATGGGGAATCCCATGTGTCTTAGATGTCTGGAGCCTAAACAGAAAGAGCCCGGGCACCACTGTCACCCTCCCCTCCCTTGTCTTTTCCAGGGTGTGTGTGTCCTTGTCCGGTAACTCCTCCTTGGAGCTGAAACTGCACCCATTGTCCCTTCCCCAGAGGTCACTCCTATCTCAGCACAAACACAGCCCTTTGTGGGCTCTCCCCACAGGTGATAGCCTTTCAATTAATGCTCCTGACCTCATGGCTGTGAAGAAGTAACCCATAAATCACATTTAAAAAAAAAAACCACACAAACACAAAACCACAAAGAGGCTAGACCTTGTGTGGAGTTACTAAGCACACAATTGTATTTACTTAGGGATAAAGCACAGGAGATTTTACTTTTGCACATTCCCCCTTCACAAGGGTGCTGCTTCTTGCTGGAGCAAAGATGTAGTCCAAGGAAATGCCCAAAGAAGCAGCAGCTGCTTGGTGTAATGGCTTGTGTAAGGGCTCATGATCATTTCTGGTCTGGCGTGGATGGGTCCCAGTGTTACCTGAAACAAAAGCTCAGGACAGTAAAAGGTTACTGCAACTTTGCCAGCTTCCTGAGGACGATAAGGATGTTCCTTGAAGTAGCCACAGCTCTGTCCTAATTGGTACAGGAGGACATACTTTGACATACGGGAGAACCTTGAAGTGATTAACAACTTCTTGTTATCCCATCCTTATCACCGTCAGCTCAGTGACGATTTTCTCACAGAGAAGTTCAGTAATTAACTCATTTTAGTTAGCATATGGTTATAACCAAAGCAGAGGCCTGCCTTTGGTAACACCAGTCCTGGCAATTTAGGTGGATGCACAAACTGAGTCATTTGATGAGAAGACAGCATTCAGACTAGCTGAATTCCCAGACACATTTCAGAAAGCCCCCCAATGGATTTCACAGATTGTCACTGTGTGCGTGGTGTAGACATACTCCTGAGAAGTAAAACGAGGGAGGATGATGGATAAAAGGAAAACAGGAATGAAAAGCAGACTATACGACTCGGGACACTGAAGCACACAGAAAAGGTAGTGAGAAAATTAAGAGGTAAATAGGAAGTGAAATTATAGGCCTGCCTTGGTAACAATTCTCCTCTTTGGGACTTATTTTAAATATTTAATTAAGTCCCATAATAATAATAATAATAAAAAGTCCCAGTCTAATATAGAGCAATATGGGTACAAGTCCTTTGTAGAATTCAGGTATTTCCTGTGAATTATTCATACACTCGAACATCTCACTCTCAGCTTTAACGGATCACATCCCTGGGAAAGTATTTCCCAGTTATCAGGTGCCAAACCTCTCTTAACTCCAGTATAATGAATCCAAGGTTTCACTCAGTCTGATTTCACAGCTGTAGAAGTCATTTAAAAAACTTGAAGTGTCCCATCTGGTCACCAAAAACTGTTACCTGAAACAAAAGCTCTTGAAGCCAGAAGCAGTTTAGAGAGGAGACACTGCTTTATTCGACATTGGGCACTAGGTGGAAAATCCACAAATCTAGCACACCTTGTGGGGGACACTCACCCAGTATTTATACACATAAGATTCTCATAATTCCACCTGCCTAATACATAACTCCACCTGGCCTTACGTATTCATTAGGATGAGCCAAGAGCCCTTTTGCACGTTCATATTCAATTTTGCAGCGTCTGCCAAACACTTCTGTGCAAGCACGAGTTCCTCAGTGGTCGTTTGGGTAGGGACACCCCTCCTCACACTATGCTTTTAAGGTATTGAGTCATCTCAGGACAGTAAAAGGTTACTGCAACTTTGCCAGCTTCCTGAGAATGATAAGGATGTTCCTTGAAGTGGCCACAGCTCTGTCCTAATTGTTACAGGAGGACATACTTTGACATAGGAGAGAACCTTGAAGTGGTTAACTACTTCGTGTTATCCCATCCTTATCACCGTCAGCTCAGTGACCAACTATTTTCTCACACAGTGAGCAGCTCAGTAATTACTCATTTTTGTTAGCATATGGTTATATATATATTATTGCCAACAAGGACTGAGCCATGTGCTAGCTGACCCAACTGAGTTGGAGCAGAGATTTGGTAGTTCCAGGGGAGAGCCCAAAACTTACCGTTCTTCTGGGCTGTGTGTCAGCATGCCTGTGCACCAAAGGAACCTTCTCATGCCTGATCAAATGATGTCTGTGAAAAATAAATGGGGGGGGGGAAGAAATTTGCCCTTGAGAATGCATCTTCTGCAACAGGTTGTTCAGATTCAAACAAAGAATTAGTTTGTGTTGTAGCTAAAACCTTTTTCTAAGCATGGCGATATTGGCTCCCAATTTAATTAAGAGTTTGGTCTTTTGTCATGAGGACTTCGGCTTCGAGAGCGCCATGCAGTAGGAGACTTTTCCTTATTTCTGGAGATATTTGCTTTGGAAGCCTCAAGTTTTGATGCCTAGATGGGTTTGTTGGGATTTCACCCCACAAGCAGGGTTCTGTTCCTACCCACCCATGTAACCCCCGTTTTATCACTGCACGCTGGAGCGGAGCTGTTGGACATCGTACCCGAGTCTGGCTGAGAAGCAGTTACTGCAGGAATTAACCTTTCAGTGGCCCAGCCTGTGTCCCACAAATCTGTCTCCCCAACCTAGGAGAGTGGCATGTATTGTGGTAGTCATGGAGGTTGCCCTAGAAGGTTGAGAGCGGAGATCTGTGAGCTTAATTACATGGCTGAGCAAAATCTATTTCAGGGAGAAAAGCTATTAAACTGAAGAAATATTATTAGCAGTCCTGAATGGTAGACTTCGCTATTAGTTTTTTTAAATTGCAGTCTTGGTGCGTTTGAGTTCATCAGCGTTATTTAAGGCGTCCTTGTGAGAATTATGCCTGCATGGTAAGAATGCACAGTGACATTTCGTTTAATAAAGTGATTCATTACCTCTAGATTTGTTTATCACTCTAGTTGTATCATTATGTTTACACTATTGTTTCGAATCTCCCCTCAGATCCTGCTGCCTTTTTAATTTTCTGTTCAATGGGATATTGCCTCATTTATAATTATTTTATCAGCATCTAAATAGAGTGTTTCATCTCAAAATAATGGGGAACGTAAGGCACAAGGCACTTGTCCCCATTTTGCTAACAGAGTGTCTGACGCTCAGGAAGATGTCATGGCTTCTCTGAGATTCCTGGAGAAATTGGTAGCAAAGAGCTGTGTCACTATGGGAAACAAAAGGTTGTTCTCTCTTCTCTCCCTGATGGAAAACTCAACGCGGTGATTGGGGCACACACAGCATGTTGGACATCATACCACTGGCAGTAAAAGTGCTGTAGGGACCAGCTGGAGGAGAAAAGAACAAGTGTAGGGTGCTGCACCTGGGGAGAAACAACCCCCTGCACCAGTACAGGTTGGGGACTGACCTGCTGGAGAGAAGCTCTGAGGAAAAAGACCTGGGAGTCCTGGTGGACAACAGGATGCCCAGGAGCCAGCAATGGGCCCTTGTGGCCAAGAAGGCCAAGGGCATCCTGGGGGGCATCAAGAAGAGCGTGGCTAGCAGGTGGATGGAGGTCATCCTGCCCCTCTGCTCTGCCCTGGGGAGGCCCCAGCTGGAGCACTGGGACCAGTTCTGGGCTCCCCAGTTCCAGAAGGACAGGGAACTGCTGGAGAGGGGACAGCAGAGGGCTACAGAGATGATGAGGGGCCTGGAGCATCTCCCTTATGAGGAGAGGCTGAGGGACTTGGGTCTGGAGAAGAGAAGGCTGAGGGGGGATCTGATCAAGGCTCATAAATACTTCAAGGGAGGGTGTCAGGAGGATGGGGCTGGTCTTTTTTCAGTGGTGCCCAGGGACAGGACAAGAGGAAATGGGCACAAACTTGA
>NW_015090920.1:527619-631117 GCF_001431845.1 Calidris pugnax | reverse complement strand
GGGGGGGGGGGGGGGGACATGGAAAACTGCTGAGTTGGGTCTTTTTGTGATTAGATGTTTATGGCTCTATAGTTGCATTAATTTCTCTGATGGAGAAATTGTGCTGTGAGTTTACTTGGGGTTTCTCTTGTTGGTTGGGGCTTTTTCTATTTTTATGAATCAAATGCTTATTTTTTTATGTTCAGTTTCAGGTACAGACTGTTTATGTCCTGTGTGTTTACAGTATTTTCAGCAGAGGCTTTGGGCAGAGAATAGCTCCATGACTGCATGCAGTGTGCAGTCCATTCACAAGGGAGCTTTCTCACATCAATAACCATCACGTGTGCCTTGAAAACTGGTGTGTCAGTAAATTTCTGTTCTTGTGGTAGGCCAGCAAAAAGTCTGTGCTTACTCGATAGAGCTAAACTCTGCTTGTCTGTATCTCTGTAACCTCACAAACCACTCATGGAGGTTACTCTGATCAGGAGTTGAAGTAGTTTTCCTTGTTTTCTAAGTTATCACAAACACTGAAAAATTCAGAGACCTTTTAATTTAATATTTCTGATTGTCTTTTACCATTTGCAGATCGCATGATAGAAAAAGCTATTGAAATGATGATAAAGGTGTCAGCCTGTACTGCAGATCTGCATAGCGGCGTCTTTGTTATTCCAGTACATGGGACTTTTGGGGATGCCACAGGGGGAGGCTGTACTGCATGCAGCAGTGTGTTCAGCAGGTAGGGTACAGAAAGGAGAGCATATTTCTTGGGTACATGTACCCAGTGTCATCACCTGGTGTACAGGATGGGTTGCTGTTCATTGATTACTGTTCCCAAGTACATTGTCATCTGAAATCTTATTAATCGAATTTTCTGCGTTTTGATGGGTCTCATCAATTTTTAATGCCGTGAAGCTTCCAGGTCCCAGCCTTCACAAATGAACAAATAAATTACCAGTTCCCAGAACCTGGTAAGACTTGGCAACTTTTCCAGTATCTCTGCTAAAAATGTCTTTCTAAATGTTATTTGCTTTATGGAGACTGTGGTCAGGATCAGCAACTCCTTTACCCTTGAAATAACTGCTCGGGGACTAAATACAGAGGAAGCGTGTTGAGGTGTGGGAAACATGTTTGGCTAATTTGTTTGTTTGTTTTTTCAATAAAACCTCTCTACACTTTCCCAGGTTAGAAAACGCAAGGGTTTTTTTCAGAACTTGAGCCAATCTATACATTCTTCCTCCCTTCCCTGACTGCAGCCTGGGAACAGTTTCAGCATGGTTTGTCCTCAGAGAGGATTTGCTTTTTTAAGATGGTTGGCTGCTCCAAACCCCACAGGTCTCCCTCAACTCGCTCCTTTGGGCAGTAGGGGTTTTGGCTTCAGAGTTCCATACCTGATACTGCACACAGTATCCATACAAGGGTAACTTGTATGTATAGCAAATCCTTCCTTTAAAAAAACCAAATGCACGTACAAACAAAATACCCAGCAAAGATGTTTTAGATGATAGCTATGTTTCTATTCCCAGAGGTGCATTTTAACCCCAAAATGAAATTCCTTCACCCTCCTACTGCAAAGAAACTGTTTGACCTGTGTAGTTTGTGATGCAAATGAACCTCCCATTTTCTTTTCTAACCCTGTGTATTGGGTAGGATTAGCAGTTTATCCCAAGGTAGTCTGCAGGCTACTCTTCTGTAATGGAACTGCTTGTTGCTACCCCAGCACTGGAATCTGTCTCCCCTGCCCTTCACCTTCCAGTGTGGTTCCTGCACTTCCATGCCCACAAACCAGAAATTTCACCCTTGAGAAATACCTTCAGCCATTCCATCCTTCCTCATCTTCGTCCAAGGATTAATGATGTTTTCAAGGCTAACAGTACCTTTAAAAATAATTTATACGCAGGGACACTGAACTGGAACGGCGAGTGACCAAACCCTAGTGATAGGATGGCATCCAGGCAGCTGACTTAGAGGACCCAGCAACCTCCTTTCATAAAGTAACTGTGCAGAATTCACTCTTGTGAATTTACTATTGGGTTGGTTTGTTGTATGCAGGCAAGTTTTTTCCTGAGCATAGTAACGATAGTTCTTCCTCACCATGTTAAGTGTCCTTCTGGCTAATCAGATACCCACGCTGGGAATGAGATAAGATGTAATTTTGTTTTGACTGCTTCCAAGGTCAGAGCTGTTGTTTGCATGGCTTCGAGCAGATCTGGTAGGCTGCTGATAACCTTGTCTGTCTTCTTTTTGTCGTAAGCCTCCTTTGCCCCTTGCAGGGAGGGGAGACAGAGAGGTGGACTGCGAAGAAACATGTGTTTTGCAAGAAACGATGGGTGCATTCTATGGATGTAAGAGCAAAAAGCTGTAGAGTTGGCTGGATGGAAGGTTGCTTATGACCTCAGTTACGGGAGCATTAGCACATTTCAAGCAGCATTTCCCTGTTGCCACTCAGTGAGAAACTCAGTGAGAACCACACAACTAGATTTGGCAAGAGCAAGGGCCAAGGTGAGCTGGTTTGCAAGGTATGCAAAGCTCCTGGTGGTGTTCTGGTGTTTTGGTACATCGTGCTGTAATGGTGATGGGAAGTGATCGGAACGGTCCATCTTCTGGACAGAGAAAGTCCAGTTAGGGACCTATAGCTACAACTGCTGGCAAGGGACAACAGGGAGTCTGTTCCATTGCTGAAGATTAACACAGGTGACACATACCTCTGGACTCTACAATAGCGTGGGCAGCAGTACAAGGATTTTCTTGGTTCATACCAGTACTAGATAGGACTATATTAACTGAGGTGGGTGAGTACAGCCTGCTCTAGGATGGCCCTGAATCATAGAATCGTCTAGGTTGGAAGGGACCTTTAAGATCATCTAATCCAACCATCAACCTCACTCTGATAAAAAAAAAAACAAACAAAAAACCCCACAACAAAACAAACAAAAAAACCCCAAAACACAACAACCCATCTAAACTAAACCACATCACTAAGCTCTGTGTCAACCCATCTTTTAAATACCTCCAGGGATGGTGCCTCATCCACTTCCCTGAGCAGCCCATTGCAATGCTCTGGGCTCTGCAGAAGTGTTGTGTAGTAACTTCCCTTTCAGTGCTTTTGAGAGCCCACCTGCATGAAAGTCAGGTGAGAATCACCATCTGCTGAAGGTGCAAGCTTGGCACCTTGCTGCAGCAGTCTCTGAGGGAGGTTGGGCAGTCACCAGCCTCTGACTCAGCAGGCTTGGTGCCCGGCTATGGCTTTTCCCCAGTTGTGTGCTTAAATACTAGCAGAGAAACTCGGGTGGTTCTGTTGCCACGTCTGAGAGAGAATGGACATGCTGTCTGGGAGGTTCAGTTTCGTTTGGTAGTGTCTCAGAGAAATACAGTGTCTTTTGCAAGCAACCTCTTTCTCCTAGGTCTTTTTTGAAACCTCTGGCCCATGCAAGATGGGTTAGGAGGGGTGGTGGTGCAATGAAGCTGTGGGACCCCTGGATTAAGAGGCTGGAGTTGACACTCTCCAAAATGTAGAGAAAAGAGCAGCTGGAATGGGGTGTCTTAATGATCGTTGTACTTACTGTTTGCTTTGCATCTCCACCTATTAGAACATAACCATTTTCTATTGTGCTATTTACCAAATTCATCCAACACCTCATTACCTCCGGAGGGGATTAGTGTAACGAGCTCTGCATGGCGCTGCATCTTAAGGTCGCTCATAAACTGAAGCAAGAGGCCATGATTTGCTTATTAAGTGGAGCTGAAGGAGGCTGCCTTGACCATAGCACTTTGGGATGTGCAGTGGCAGCATGCTGGTTTGTAGGTGATGGCGTTACACCTCCTACGGTTAGGGTGGCAGCTAACTGATGAGCAAATCTCTCCTATGCTGGTCTAATTAATGAAACCAGAAGGGAAGGAGGTCTTCTGTGCTGCTGTCAAGAGCGGGGTCGCTGGGAGGAGATGCTCTTCCCAGGTTGCAGTGTGGTCCCTCTCTCCTGGTGCAGCAGGACTGAGTGGTTTGGATCTTTTGGTCCTTGTGCGAGACGTGGGGGTTGTTTTGTTTTTTTTTTTTCATTGTGTGTGATGAAAAAAGGATGAGTGAAGCCATTCCACATGTGCTGCAGTTGGTTGTTAGATTTCAACATGCTTGGTTTAGCCTGTGAAAAGTCATACAACAGCAAAGTTAAATGTAGTGAATGTTGCTGATGGTTGGGTTTATGGGATACCCGAGTTACAGCAAGCAATGGAGCAAAGCCAGTTTCTCAGTGTTGGTTGGCTGCTCGCAGGAGCACGTGTGTGTGTGGACTATTGATCCAGAGTCATCCTGAGGGCCAGGTTTGCTGGATGGGGAATCCCATGTGTCTTAGATGTCTGGAGCCTAAACAGAAAGAGCCCGGGCACCACTGTCACCCTCCCCTCCCTTGTCTTTTCCAGGGTGTGTGTGTCCTTGTCCGGTAACTCCTCCTTGGAGCTGAAACTGCACCCATTGTCCCTTCCCCAGAGGTCACTCCTATCTCAGCACAAACACAGCCCTTTGTGGGCTCTCCCCACAGGTGATAGCCTTTCAATTAATGCTCCTGACCTCATGGCTGTGAAGAAGTAACCCATAAATCACATTTAAAAAAAAAAACCACACAAACACAAAACCACAAAGAGGCTAGACCTTGTGTGGAGTTACTAAGCACACAATTGTATTTACTTAGGGATAAAGCACAGGAGATTTTACTTTTGCACATTCCCCCTTCACAAGGGTGCTGCTTCTTGCTGGAGCAAAGATGTAGTCCAAGGAAATGCCCAAAGAAGCAGCAGCTGCTTGGTGTAATGGCTTGTGTAAGGGCTCATGATCATTTCTGGTCTGGCGTGGATGGGTCCCAGTGTTACCTGAAACAAAAGCTCAGGACAGTAAAAGGTTACTGCAACTTTGCCAGCTTCCTGAGGACGATAAGGATGTTCCTTGAAGTAGCCACAGCTCTGTCCTAATTGGTACAGGAGGACATACTTTGACATACGGGAGAACCTTGAAGTGATTAACAACTTCTTGTTATCCCATCCTTATCACCGTCAGCTCAGTGACGATTTTCTCACAGAGAAGTTCAGTAATTAACTCATTTTAGTTAGCATATGGTTATAACCAAAGCAGAGGCCTGCCTTTGGTAACACCAGTCCTGGCAATTTAGGTGGATGCACAAACTGAGTCATTTGATGAGAAGACAGCATTCAGACTAGCTGAATTCCCAGACACATTTCAGAAAGCCCCCCAATGGATTTCACAGATTGTCACTGTGTGCGTGGTGTAGACATACTCCTGAGAAGTAAAACGAGGGAGGATGATGGATAAAAGGAAAACAGGAATGAAAAGCAGACTATACGACTCGGGACACTGAAGCACACAGAAAAGGTAGTGAGAAAATTAAGAGGTAAATAGGAAGTGAAATTATAGGCCTGCCTTGGTAACAATTCTCCTCTTTGGGACTTATTTTAAATATTTAATTAAGTCCCATAATAATAATAATAATAAAAAGTCCCAGTCTAATATAGAGCAATATGGGTACAAGTCCTTTGTAGAATTCAGGTATTTCCTGTGAATTATTCATACACTCGAACATCTCACTCTCAGCTTTAACGGATCACATCCCTGGGAAAGTATTTCCCAGTTATCAGGTGCCAAACCTCTCTTAACTCCAGTATAATGAATCCAAGGTTTCACTCAGTCTGATTTCACAGCTGTAGAAGTCATTTAAAAAACTTGAAGTGTCCCATCTGGTCACCAAAAACTGTTACCTGAAACAAAAGCTCTTGAAGCCAGAAGCAGTTTAGAGAGGAGACACTGCTTTATTCGACATTGGGCACTAGGTGGAAAATCCACAAATCTAGCACACCTTGTGGGGGACACTCACCCAGTATTTATACACATAAGATTCTCATAATTCCACCTGCCTAATACATAACTCCACCTGGCCTTACGTATTCATTAGGATGAGCCAAGAGCCCTTTTGCACGTTCATATTCAATTTTGCAGCGTCTGCCAAACACTTCTGTGCAAGCACGAGTTCCTCAGTGGTCGTTTGGGTAGGGACACCCCTCCTCACACTATGCTTTTAAGGTATTGAGTCATCTCAGGACAGTAAAAGGTTACTGCAACTTTGCCAGCTTCCTGAGAATGATAAGGATGTTCCTTGAAGTGGCCACAGCTCTGTCCTAATTGTTACAGGAGGACATACTTTGACATAGGAGAGAACCTTGAAGTGGTTAACTACTTCGTGTTATCCCATCCTTATCACCGTCAGCTCAGTGACCAACTATTTTCTCACACAGTGAGCAGCTCAGTAATTACTCATTTTTGTTAGCATATGGTTATATATATATTATTGCCAACAAGGACTGAGCCATGTGCTAGCTGACCCAACTGAGTTGGAGCAGAGATTTGGTAGTTCCAGGGGAGAGCCCAAAACTTACCGTTCTTCTGGGCTGTGTGTCAGCATGCCTGTGCACCAAAGGAACCTTCTCATGCCTGATCAAATGATGTCTGTGAAAAATAAATGGGGGGGGGGAAGAAATTTGCCCTTGAGAATGCATCTTCTGCAACAGGTTGTTCAGATTCAAACAAAGAATTAGTTTGTGTTGTAGCTAAAACCTTTTTCTAAGCATGGCGATATTGGCTCCCAATTTAATTAAGAGTTTGGTCTTTTGTCATGAGGACTTCGGCTTCGAGAGCGCCATGCAGTAGGAGACTTTTCCTTATTTCTGGAGATATTTGCTTTGGAAGCCTCAAGTTTTGATGCCTAGATGGGTTTGTTGGGATTTCACCCCACAAGCAGGGTTCTGTTCCTACCCACCCATGTAACCCCCGTTTTATCACTGCACGCTGGAGCGGAGCTGTTGGACATCGTACCCGAGTCTGGCTGAGAAGCAGTTACTGCAGGAATTAACCTTTCAGTGGCCCAGCCTGTGTCCCACAAATCTGTCTCCCCAACCTAGGAGAGTGGCATGTATTGTGGTAGTCATGGAGGTTGCCCTAGAAGGTTGAGAGCGGAGATCTGTGAGCTTAATTACATGGCTGAGCAAAATCTATTTCAGGGAGAAAAGCTATTAAACTGAAGAAATATTATTAGCAGTCCTGAATGGTAGACTTCGCTATTAGTTTTTTTAAATTGCAGTCTTGGTGCGTTTGAGTTCATCAGCGTTATTTAAGGCGTCCTTGTGAGAATTATGCCTGCATGGTAAGAATGCACAGTGACATTTCGTTTAATAAAGTGATTCATTACCTCTAGATTTGTTTATCACTCTAGTTGTATCATTATGTTTACACTATTGTTTCGAATCTCCCCTCAGATCCTGCTGCCTTTTTAATTTTCTGTTCAATGGGATATTGCCTCATTTATAATTATTTTATCAGCATCTAAATAGAGTGTTTCATCTCAAAATAATGGGGAACGTAAGGCACAAGGCACTTGTCCCCATTTTGCTAACAGAGTGTCTGACGCTCAGGAAGATGTCATGGCTTCTCTGAGATTCCTGGAGAAATTGGTAGCAAAGAGCTGTGTCACTATGGGAAACAAAAGGTTGTTCTCTCTTCTCTCCCTGATGGAAAACTCAACGCGGTGATTGGGGCACACACAGCATGTTGGACATCATACCACTGGCAGTAAAAGTGCTGTAGGGACCAGCTGGAGGAGAAAAGAACAAGTGTAGGGTGCTGCACCTGGGGAGAAACAACCCCCTGCACCAGTACAGGTTGGGGACTGACCTGCTGGAGAGAAGCTCTGAGGAAAAAGACCTGGGAGTCCTGGTGGACAACAGGATGCCCAGGAGCCAGCAATGGGCCCTTGTGGCCAAGAAGGCCAAGGGCATCCTGGGGGGCATCAAGAAGAGCGTGGCTAGCAGGTGGATGGAGGTCATCCTGCCCCTCTGCTCTGCCCTGGGGAGGCCCCAGCTGGAGCACTGGGACCAGTTCTGGGCTCCCCAGTTCCAGAAGGACAGGGAACTGCTGGAGAGGGGACAGCAGAGGGCTACAGAGATGATGAGGGGCCTGGAGCATCTCCCTTATGAGGAGAGGCTGAGGGACTTGGGTCTGGAGAAGAGAAGGCTGAGGGGGGATCTGATCAAGGCTCATAAATACTTCAAGGGAGGGTGTCAGGAGGATGGGGCTGGTCTTTTTTCAGTGGTGCCCAGGGACAGGACAAGAGGAAATGGGCACAAACTTGAGTATAAGAAGTTCCACCTAAAGATGAGGAGGAACTTCTTTGGGGTGAGGGTGGCAGAGCCCTGGCAGAGGCTGCCCAGGGAGGTGGTGGAGTCTCCTTCTCTGGAGACGTTCAAACCCCACCTGGACAAGATCCTGTGCAACCTGCTCTAGGTAGACCCACTCTGGTGGGGAGGTTGGACTAGATGATCTCCAGAGGTCCCTTCCAACCCCATATGATTCTATGATTCTGATTCTATGAAAAGGACCAGCCCGGTCAGTGGGTACCAGCCGGTACCTGTGTGCCTTTGGGATGTGTTAATCCATTTGTTGATCTGTCAGCACACGGTGGGCTGGAACAGAAGTTATTTCTGCAGTAGTCCAGCTGCCTAAGAAGGAGGGTTTGCAGATGACTGCTGCCAGATGTCTTTCAAGGAATTCATAGTTAAATCCTTCATTAGAGGAGAAATCGTGTCCTTTTGTGTAAATTAAGTTTATTTACTCTGCATATACCAGTTGCAGAACAGATGAATCTGAATATCAAACAGGCCATTTCCTCTCTCAGAAGCCTCCATCCAAGGGCTGAAACCTAATTTTCTGGGAGTGATTCTGCATGAGAAGTGAGTCATCGGAGTCTGTGCAGAGAGAGGAACAGACTCCCCTGCCACAGCTGGCAGTCAGGAACTCCCTCCGACAGGAGGGAGGCCCATCATTTCTCACAGGCAGACTAGCAGGTATAGACAGGTGTGGTGGTTTCAGCCGAAATCACCGCAACCGAACCAACAGATGGCCCTTCCCCCCCCCTCCGAAAGAGGAGAGGAAGAGATAAGGAGATTGAAAAGTTTAGAATTAACTAAACTACTTTAATCAAAAATAATATTAAAATAAAAGAGAAGAAAATAATGAAATAGATACAACATATATACAAAACCGTATCAAGCTCCCAGGATGACAGTCCCGTCACCAGCAGGCACTGGGGAAGTCCCAGACTGGACTCGGTGATGGACAGGAGCAGGATTCCAGCTCTGGAGTCAGGAACACATGGGGATCAAAGGCAGATGAACAGACAGGGTCCTCTTCGGACGTCGGCCATTGCAGGAAGAGAGTTGACCCTTTGATCCCTCAGCTTTTACACTGAGCATGGGGCAGATGGGATGGAACACCCTGTTGGTCAGGTTTGGGTCACCTGTCCTGGCCGTTCCTCCCCACAGATGTGACCCCTCTACGTTTTTCCGTTTCCAACCCTCTAAGGGGCAAATAACGAAAATTGGCTGCCCTTGGTTGTTTTAGCAATAAGTATAAGCAAGGGCCTCTCTGCACACCATTCCCTGGCATGTAGCACAAACATTGGTCTGATCACTCTGAGAAGGAACAGTTTTCTCCACAATATGCCGTTAATTTCAGAGAGTTAGAAAAGGCCTAACTAAAATGCAAAGTTACAGAACACAAAATTGATACGGTTTTACCTCAAACCGGGACAACAGGAAGGACTTTTTCTTAAGCGTTGCCCCTGAAGTGTCACGGAGGTTGACACGGGTGAGATTTGAGTTGTCTCCCCCAGGTGTGACCAGCACAGATCTCACTACAGCCTGGTTCTTGTACGATGGACCCTGCTTCCCAGGCGGAGGATGGATTTTAGCCTGGTTGGAGGAGCTTCCTCCCATTGCCAGGTCACTTCTTTCTCCATCTGTGGGTGCTGTAGCAGCTCCAAAGGCATAAGCTGCGGAGTAATTTTTAGGCGAGACACCAAAGGGTGTCCTTTGGTCATTCAGCTCACTTCTCATGTTCATTAATTTTGAACAAGGTGTTTTCTGCTCAAAAAAAACCCTCAGCTTCTTCTGGGCAGTCAAGCGTTGTTCTTTGTGCTACAATGCTGTGTAGTCACAGAGTAATTTGTAATGCTGGGCATTGTATTTAATCATTGGGCATCAGCTGGCATTGTATTTAATATACAGGGAACATGGGGAGATTTCACTCGATATTGCCCGTCTGTCCATGGCAAGACGATCTCTTACACAGATCTGCAAAAATTAACTTGTAGTAAGTTTTAGTCTCTTTCCCTGATTAATTAGCCATAATCAGCTTGGATTTTTCTTTTCTCTGTGAGATTTTATTACTGAATAAAGAGTTACTGTGTAGTTCTTCTGGGTATATTCGTGCTTACAACTTCAAAATGTGGCATGTGTGATGGAAACCACATTCCTGTTCATCTTGTTATCAATAAATGTTTTTACAGCAGAATACTCATAGAAAGAAACACAGAGAACACAGTTCCAGGGAATTATCTTAAAAAAAAATGAACATTCAAAGTAACTTTTATCCAATATGTTTTCTTGACAGCTTGAAAAGTGCCAGGGGAAGCGTGCTAGCAAAGGAAGCGCTGCCCTAGAGATTAGATCATGCTGCTTTCTCCAGAGCTGTACAATAGATTATTTTTTTTTTTCTGTAAAGTGTTGAACAAATTATTTACCTTTTAGGTACTCCTGTTATTTTATTCAGAATTTAAAGATGCTATATCTCTGAGCATCGAGATGTTTTGAAGATTAATTCTTCGAAGGGAAGTGAAAAGTGCACTGCAAGTGCAACACATGGTTAGGTCTCACCTAAACATCATCTTGCAAGTACTTTAATTTGCTCTCTTTCGTTCTTCATTCTAAAAACCTAAGCAGACGCTGGTAGGTAGGAGAGCACTTCTCCTCCTGCATCTGCACGTAGGAGCAGTGGGACCCCCAAACTGCCTCACCTGGAGTCTTGTGTGCAGGTCTGGAGCCCTCAATATAGGAAGGACATGGACCTGATGGAGAGGGTCCAGAGGAGGGCCACAAGGATGATCAGGGGGATGGAGCACCTCTGCTACGAGGACAGGTTGAGGGAGCTGGGGTTGTTCAGCCTGGAGAAGAGGAGGCTCCAGGGAGACCTAATAGCAGCCTTCCAGTACCTGAAGGGGCCTACAGGAAGGCTGGGGAGAGCCTGTTTAGAAAGGCCTGCAGTGACAGGACGAGGGGCAATGGCTTCAAGCTGGAGGGGAACAGATTTAGACTGGAGATGAGGAGAGGGTTCTTCACTGTGAGGGTGGTGGAGCACTGGAACAGGTTGCCCAGGGAGGCGGTTGAGGCCCCATCCCTGGAGATATTCAAGGTGAGGCTCGACGAGGCCCTGGGCAACCTGGTCTGGTTGGGGGTGTCCCTGCTGACTGCGGGGGGGGCGGACTAGATGGCCTTTGGAGGTCCCTTCCGGCCTGGACAACTCTATGACTCTATGATTGTATGATTCTGTGTTGTGCTGGCAGATCGACCACAGCATCCAGTAAAAGCTGAGGCTGTTCTGTATGGTTCTGTTCAGTATGGCTGCTGGGTATACTATAAAATAATTGTAGAAATAATCTTAAAGTGCTGTGTCAGGCTTAGCTGGGATTTCTGCTTAGCTCTTGGGAGTGCAGCTGTGCCCCTACAGTGTGTGTGTCACTTAAAAACACCCTGCTCCTGAGGACAGCTTCTCTCCCCACATGGTCAATGCCTCGGATAAAGCATCAGAGAGTTTGTGTTCCTATCAGAAAACTTAATTTCTAGAAATTCCATGGCAGACCTTACAAGAGCTGTCTCTCTCACAATCTTTCTGATACTTGCCAGTTGAAGCTGTGCCGCTGATACTGAGAGAGTCTTTCTAAGATACCAGAGTCACTTTCCGAAAAAATAGGTCAGGTTTTGGCAACTTCTACACACAGCATGCTTTGGGATCCTGGAGTTCCCACTATATTTGGAGTAGGAGGTCTTGGTGATGAATTTAGTCATATTACTGGCAAATATTTATCTCTTGCTGACTTCTATTTTATCATCTAATTTTTATTCCTGTTCTTACAAAAATATCTCCTGGCATATATGCTGCATGGTTTAGGGACAGTTGCTTGCTGTGTCTGTCTTCAGCACACATTAAAAAAAAATAGTCCATAACCACCATATGGAAATAACCATAATGAATCATAACCTGTCAGAGAATGAGTGAACCTTTTTTGGGTTTATAAAATTAGTCTAAGCATAAGACAGAATTTTAAAGAGTCCATCAAAAGAACATAACTTATTATTCAATAATCTTGGAGCTTTCGACATTCCTAGAGATTCTTGTTAAACTTTAGGGAAATCTTTTGGGCTCATTTCCAGCTGACGTTAGCACACTCTTCTGTTTTTCTGTGAGGACATCAGAAAGTTGTACCCACTTTTATACAGTGGCCTCAGTTGACAGTGCACATAGTGGTTATGAACAGTAAACTGTTCAAAGGAACCGATGGCAGTTAAATTCCTGTCTCCTGTTTTGTCAGCAGCAGGTATTTGCATGTCATCATTAGGTCCTTATCCCAAGCTTATGACTTTTTCCTGGGTCAGGCTTTGTGCTTCTTGAGAGGGCCGGTGATTAACCGAAGGATAGATGTTGTCTCTTCATTATTAGCCAGCGTCTGCTGAGTGTGTGGCTTTGTTGGTTATAAATTGCCAGTGTCCAGGTTGTCATTGATGGATTTTTGTTGCCATTGTCAGAGTTTGAATCCTTCCACTGTTGTACAGAGATTTGCCAAAATTCATGTCCCAAAATCAGAAGTGCCTGCTGGTTAATTCTCATGTTTGTAATGCACTGTCATGACTTCATTATATGAAGTTTTTATTTCATTCCTACCAAGTGTCCATTCCTATTCAAGTGTCTTGAATAACTTTTTCTGGTTAATTACAAGTTATTTATTTCTTACTTTTACGGATATTTCTTAATAAGTGGTTTGTAGATACTTCAGGGATATGTTTTCAATGATCAGCCACTTAAGAAATGCTAATACTTTGAGCTGTCACCATCATACACCTGTGCATGTCTGAAGTTGTTCTGCAGCCCGGAACAGCCCAGGAACAAGGTGCTAACATGCGCATGTAGAAATGGATCCTTGAAGCATGTGTGTGCACAGAGACACGTGTGCACATCCGTGAACTCACAAAGAAAGCCAACACAAGTGGCATCTCCACAGCATGATTCATCTTATCCTAGAAGAGGCTCCAAAGATAGCTCAGATGAATCACCTACTGGCAGTTGGTCCTGGCCTAAAAAGATCATGTGGTAACTAGTTCAGATTTAATTATCCAACTGCTTTCTTAAAGTGCATCGTAGGAGCACATCTGTCAGTTGTTCTCAGATCAAATGAGGAGCTGGGGACAAAACTGCTGGTATAAGGAGTTGAAGCTCATTGGTTTGAAATGGCCCTGAAACCACTTAAGACCATGACTAGCTGAGACGAAAGTCTTTGATAGGCTCTCTTTGACTAGCCCAGTGCTTTACTTGTGAGTGAGAAGATACAAGAAACAATAAATAAACTTCCTTTAAGATAACAGCTACTGTTGGAGTTATGTGTATTATCCCCCCTTGACACATCTGCCTGATGGAGAGCATTGATGTCTGCTGCTTCCTCGTTCATACGGTCACAAAATCACAGAATGATGCGGGGTTGGAAGGGACCTCTGGAGATCATCTAGTCCAACCCCCTGCCAGAGCAGGGCCACCCAGAGCAGGTTGCACAGGAACGTGTCCAGGTGGGTTTGAATGAGAAGACTGAAGAAGGAGACTCCACCACCTCCCTGGGCAGCCTCTGCCAGGGCTCTGTGTTGTGTAATTTATTGGGACTGAAGAATTCCTGGTAATTCTTCTAAGGAGTGGACCCACTCATGTTGTACGTGAGAAAACAGTTGTTGAGCTTATTACTGGTATCAGGGTTTCTGTGGATTTCTTCTGTGTGGGAAGTTGCCCAAGTGTAAATGTAGAGGGAAGGAGCAGCCATCTTCACCCATCAGAGACAGATCTGTGATTGGGAGGAGGCTCACCTCCTCAGTGGTCCTCTTCAGGGTTTCAAAGAAATGGCAAGTAGACACAAGACAATCTTCTCTTTGTACAGGATCTATCTGTGAAAAAGTACAGACCTGCCCAAATTAGGTGTAAATGCATTCTGGGATCATTCTGTGCTCGTGAATGAAAAGGGGAAATATGGACCGTATTATCAACTTGTATCTGTCTGTGGCATATATGAAATAAAACAAAGCTGAAATGAATTTTCTTCTCACTCTTAGCTTGATCTGCCCCTCTGCAAGGTGTGGGGAGTTACACAACACTAAGCACTGCTCGTGCTCTGCAGGTAACTGGTGTTTGATGGCCCTTCCTTGAGGAAAGCTGCATTTGAATTAGAAATTTCAGAGATATTTAAAGGACTAAAGAATTAAGCTGGTAGTTCATTAGTGGCACACTTCTGCGTGACTTAATACTGAGCTGATATCCCAAAACAGTGCTAAGAGGCACAGTGTTCCTGGAGATGGTTGATCTCAGAAGAGATGTGTAACCAATGTCTTGAACTGATGACTCCTGCTGCTTTAGATGAGCAAGATCGTCATATCCTGAGACTTAGCTCTGTATTAGGTAATTGTTTTTTCTGCATATGTCAATTAGCACACAGGTTTTATTGAACTTAATTCTTGATTTATTTTCTAAACTGCTAAAACATGACTTTGTGTTATTAAACAAGTGATGTTATGATGAAATGATGTGTGTGCATAATACATACTTGCTCAGTGGATATTTGCATCCTTTCATGTTAGTATCTATGCCCAAAGAGACGTTATTTTTACCTGTGATCAAATTTGAAGTTTATGGCATTAGGCAAGACTTTGCTTGATTTTTATTTTCTTGAACTCATAATTTCAGAGGAAAGCTCTTTACAGTTGAAGATTTGAAAATAGTGCCCTGTGATGGCATGTACAGTATGTAAGACAAGTGCAGCCTCAATGTTTTTTTCTCTGCTGGATCAATACTGTATGTCTCAAATCTTAGTAGTAATGAAGGACATAGAGGAGTGGATTTCTTGTGGCCAATCTCTGGTTTTTGTTTATTTATTTTTTCCACATCTTCCTATGAAAAAAGCCTGTGTGAGATGACATTGCAAGAGACAAGGAGTGAGAAGCCTTCTTGAGAAGGGATACTGAGTGCGTCTTTTGTGGTCCCACCAAATCATTTCTCTGCTTCCCTGCACTAAGTGTAATAATTTGTCAAGTCTGGGTAAAATTATAATATATGTTTTGTCAGTTTCGTTTTAGTGTGTGTTTCGGATATTTGCACTCAACTGCACTGAAGCAATTTCTTTTCTGTAAAGGTATAACTTGCATACTGTAAATCTGACTTTTTTTTTTTTTTTCCCCTAATTCATCTGCTTCTCTGCGTTCACTGCTAGTCTTCACTGTACAGGCAGAAGAATGTGATTTCAACCCAGTTAGTATGGCTGAAAAAAAGAATGTAGAATAATCCTTTTTTTGTTGTTAGAATCATAGAATCATCTAGGTTGGAAGCGACCTTTAAGATCATCTAGGCCAACCATCAACCTAACTCTGATTTTAAAAAAAAAGAAGAAAACCATACAAAAAAACCCCCCGCATTGCTAAACTATTGTGTGGTTTCACAGAACTTCACCATGAATAAGAAAGTGGAATCATTAATCCATGCAAAAATGTTACAAGCAACTCTGAAAACACAGCTTGATGGCCTTTTAATACACCCTGTAAACAACACGTTCTGGGTGGTGTGCCTTCAGCGGGGAGAGAGATGAGATTTCTTTCAAGTGGGAATGGCACCGGGGAAGGGCAAGATACTTAAGTTAATTGTGCTGGCACCAGCATCTTAGTGACAGGGAAGGGGAGGAGGAACAGACTCTACAAAATGGGGTCTGAGGCTGAGGTGGATTTCAAACTGTGAAATCTGTTTGAAGTGTAGCAGAAGTTCAAACTATGAGTAAAGGAAGGGAGGCAAAAGTAGGGGAGAGAAAGAATAAGACAGGCCTAAAAAGATTAAGTGCTCTGAAAAAAAATAAGAGCTCTTACATTGCACAAGGGGTGATTTGAACTCACATCTCTCTCTTCCACAGTCAGGACACCTTTCTAACACGGTAACTGCTGACGAGAGAGCATCACAGTGTTTTGCTCAAGTACTTAAGCATCATTATTATGTTGGGATAAAGACTTAGTAGCTGTGCATTACACAAAAAGCTTAAATATGGCACTGATTTTATGCTTTTATAGAGCAAGACACTAAACTTTTGTAGACGGATGTGCTGCAGTTGTGGCTCTGCAGCCCAGAGGAAAGGTACCTGTATGGAGCATGCGCCGTGTTACACACAAATACATTTCCTGAGCTGGATTTCAGGTTTCCAGCAGCAGCTGGTTCAGAGCTTCGTGGAAACAACTCTTTCTGTTGAAAAAGCCCTGCACCTAAATGAGGCTGCAGCCTTTATGTTGAAAAGCTGATGTGCCTGTAAAACAATACACCCTTAGAGCAGAAAACTGCCGTTCAAGATTATTGCTGCAAAAGACCAGCTTGGATACTAACAGCAGAAAATGGTAGCTGTACCGGAGTATTTAAAAAGCAGTATCTTCATTATTGACTTGTTGCAATTACTTGATTTCCCCTCTTTAGGAAAACTAATGTTAGTTCTTTGTGAAGAGAGAATTAAGTAGTGCACCCAATGTGGTTTGGTGGCCAAACAATGGCTCGGTGTTTTAAAGCTGAGGCTTCTCAGTGGTGGTGGTGGTACTAGTCATGTAAAATACATCGGTGACATAAGGGTGTATTCCAGCCATCCTGGCTTTGAGCCAAACAAGAGCAGAGGATATAACGGGACAGTCCTGGATAAAAGAATTGACATTTGTAATCTGTATCTTCCTCAACACAGTATATTGCTTGTTATCAAGGCTTTAGAGGTAATGCAACTATGGGGTGGGACTCAGAATGATGAACTGGGTCTGCTACCTGCTCTGGTTCTGACAGCACCACATAGGGGATTTTTCAAATTCTGTGGAACACCTTTTGTAAATGCTTAGGAGTTAAATTCTAATGGTAGCCCCTCGTGTTGTAACATCCAGCCACCTCGATGGATTTGTCTGTCTAAACGTCTGTGGAAAACAAGCCAACACACTGTTTCACCTAATATTGATAAGACTTTTAAAGCACATAGGAGTTTCCTCTTAATATCTTTATGATCTTTGGAATCTGGTTTGCCATATATTACATAATAGGGCCATAACAGAAGTTCCATACCATACTATTATAGCAGTTCCTTGTGTCAATTACTGGTATGTCTCAATTTTTTTTTAATTATTTTTATATGTAAGTGAAGTGTTTCAGCTTCTTTTTCACCATCTCTTATGATAGGATACTAAGAAATGCTATAGTAGTGACAATATGTTAATTTATTAGCTTAAGTCTTTTTTCTAGAAAGGAGTTTCTGTACTCAGTTTTGTCATGAAAGTCTTCAAAATACAGATCCTAAAATCTCAGGAATCATCTAATAATAAGCTAAGTTATATGATAGCCCAAATCTCTTTGATTTTAAGCTGGACACTGTTTTTTTTGTGATCTGGATGAAATGCTAAGAGTTGACAGGTTGTGTGTTCAGTTTAGTATCTGGGAAGCTCAGTGCAAGATAAAACAATTGGGTATTTCAGGATTTGATTGTCTGGCAAGCGAGGAGCCTGTAACTTCCTCAGTGCAGCCTAGTTTAGTGCTAGTTTTCTATTTTTGTTAGCTCTTGGGGTTTCCATCACTGTTGGCTCTGATAACGTCTCTTTAAATAGAGACCTTTCCAGGGTGCTCTTTTATAAGTTCGAGCTTTTCTCCTCACCACCCGCCTTGGTCTTAGCCTCTCTGGTTGATTTTCAGCTTCACAAAGTCCAACATCTTCATTTCATGGACATCTTTCCTCCTTCGTGATATAGGTATGTTTTAGACAATCTGTGCCATGAAAGATATAAGTTGAGTACAACAACAACGTTCTGTGTAGTTTCCATGGAGCAGGTCTATTCTGATGAGAAGGTACAGCATATATTCTGTAACAGTCACTTCAGAAATAATGTTGAGGGTTCTATAAATACAGAGTATTTGTCTCTGATAATCATACTGTGTGTTGTTCTTTTTGACATGAGTTTTTGCACGATCACTAAGAACTTGGTTCTCCAGACTACCTTAGTTTTGTGGTGAAAGAAAAAGGTGGCAGTGACTTGAGCTTAGGCTACATACTTCTTTTTTCATTGAAGTTGAACTAAGAGAGTGCTGTAAATTCTTGGTAAAGTTCTACCAAGAAGAGCAGGAGCAATACCAGGCATGTGGAGAATAAAGAAGCTTTTAAGAATTATAAACAAACAAACAAAACAACAGGGGGGAAAAAAAAAAAAACACTCTCCCAGCTCTTGTCTGCAAGCTCCGTCTTATACCTGCATCATCAGAAATAAGTTCCCAGCCAATATGCAGAAATTAATTGTCCCTATTTCCTCTCCACTAACACGTCTAGAAGAACATACGCTCAGCTGCTTAGCAAGCAGTATGGGCAGTTCAAAAATGTTCCAAGTTTCAAGTAGCTGTGTCTCTCTCTGTTCTTTGAATTGGTCACGTGAGTTGCAGCAGTTGCTAAGCCTTCAACATCGACTCTCTCTTGATATGAAAGGTTTCTTAATGAATCCCAGAGCTGGTAAGACATTATAATCTCATTAAAATCCAGTTGCTTCTTGGAGCCGACCTCCTTTATTTTGCGGTGCAAATATCAACCTGTGTTCTGACCGAGCTTTTTACAATTAGGTTTTCCCACTGGCCCAGTTGGAATGATCATAAAATGTTTCAGTGCTCAAACTGGCCTCACAGTTTCAGGGCAGTTTGAAACTTTTTGAATTTGAGGAGAAAGACCTAGGGGTCTTGGCGGACAGCAGGATGCCCATGAGCCAGCAATGTGCCCGTGTGGCCAAGAAGGCCAATGGCATCCTGGGGGGCATCAAGAAGAGCGTGACCAGCAGGTGGAGGGAGGTCATCCTGCCCCTCTGCTCTGCCCTGGGGAGGCCCCAGCTGGAGCACTGGGACCAGTTCTGGGCTCCCCAGTTCCAGAAGGACAGGGAACTGCTGGAGAGGGGACAGCAGAGGCTGCAAAGATGATGAGGGGCCTGGAGCATCTTTTTTAGGAGGAGAGGCTGAGGGACTTGGGTCTTTTGAGTCTGGAGAAGAGAAGGCTGAGGGGGGATCTGGTCAACGCCTATAAATACTTCAAGGGAGGGTGTCAAGAGGATGGGGCCGATTGTTTTTCAGTGGTGCCCAGTGACAGGACAAGAGGTAATGGGCACAAACTCGAAGAGAGGAAGTTCCACCTAAAGATGAGGAGGAACTTCTTTGCTGCTGTGAGGGTGGCAGAGCCCTGGCAGAGGCTGCCCAGGGAGGTGGCGGAGTCTCCTTCTCTGGAGACATTCAAACCCACCTGGAGACATCTGGATGCACAGAGTTCATGAGCATAGGCTTTGACTAGCAGAAGAGATGTTATGTTACATTAAAGTCAGGCATGATTTTAAGATTTAACAGCTAGGATAGACTTTCTTGACTCACTTGATGGTAGACGGATCCTCTGCTTGCCAGTGTCAGTATATAGAAGACAGACGTGTATGGATTTGAACCGTCTTTTAGTAGTGCATCAGTTTGTCAAGTCAGACTTCTATGCCTAAAGCAGCAGGGGTGAGTGTTGAATTAATATCAGGGTTGGGTGTTGATAATTTCTGTTTTGTTCTTAAACAAGGAGTTTCAATAGAAAAGAAAAATAGGAGAACAAGGTGGTTCATCTTGGTCTCTGATATTCTAGTATTCCCTACAACTTGCAGAGATGATTTCTGCTTAGGATTAAAAAGTCTGAATACAAATGCTGTAAAATGAAAGTTGATGGAGGAAATGCAGGTGGTTTTTTTCCAGAGAAATAGATTAAATATGTGCAGTTCATTTGCAGCATAGGGGAAAATTTATGAACACTAAGTGCAGTGGAAGAGTCATGAGTTCTGTCATAATCATTGGTGTTTTGCTTGTGAAGAAATAACAGTTGGAGACGTGATTGGGAAATATGAATTACATAGTCCTATCACACATCTGAATGGAGAAGAGCATGTCTGCTTCATTGCACATGGGGATGGCATGCACTTGTACATCGGGCTACACTTGGAAGATTTGTGTAAAACACAGATGCATACGCTTTCTGAGCTGCAAACAATTTGTATGGAATATCAGTTGTACAAAGATCAGCTCCTCTGCATTAAAGGCTGGTACAACTCTGAGGCTTCAGGAGGGGACAGTGGTGTTCAGTGCACATACACAGAAACATCATGACGGACAGGCGTAGATGGAGGAGAATTCCAGACCATATAGCAGTGAGAACTATTTGAAAGACAAGCTAAAAAAATTAAGAAAATAAAGTGAAAATTTTATTTGCCCTGGATGGGCTTTAAGGTCCCTTCCAACACAAACCATTCTATGATTGATTCCCGTGGGTAGCATCAACTCACCAGTCCCCAGGAAAGTCTTTTGCAGGTATTAAAAACCTTGCAGTACAGCGTAAGATCCCTTCCAACCTCAGCAATTCCACGGTTATATTGCTTAGCCATAGGGTTTAGTGATGTTTTGTCAGTGTTGGGTTGATGGTTGGACTGGGTGATCTGAAAGGTCCCTTCCAACCTGGACAATTCTATGATTCTATGAAAACAGGGGGCAGTAGAAAGAAAACAAAGGACTCCTCATGCAAGGTTTTCTAAAATTAATGTCTGAATATCAGCTCCTAGACCTTTTTTTTTTAAGTCTGTGGCTTGATTTTTTGGTGAGGTGATGAGTAGCCAAGAGTGCACCACATGGAAGTGCATTTAGTGTATTCATCAGAAACATTAAAAGGCTAGAATTTTACTATTTATCAT
The DNA here is from genome assembly GCF_001431845.1 of Calidris pugnax. Taxonomy (NCBI): domain Eukaryota; kingdom Metazoa; phylum Chordata; class Aves; order Charadriiformes; family Scolopacidae; genus Calidris; species Calidris pugnax. The sequence goes on along the minus strand of NW_015090920.1, from coordinate 610,213 downwards.
TTGCCTGAAAAAAAAAAAAAAATTAGGATACAAATGTGAAGCATCCAAGCAGGAGAACGTTTCTGAAGAAAACTCAGTGGGTTCTGTTGTAATGCCAGTCTGCCTTTCACTATCTTTCAGTTCCCAAGCTGAGAGCAAGGGTTTCAGAACTGTAGCTAAGAAAAATGCACGAGGGAGTATGTAACTGTTTCACTTGGAAGCTGCTCCCCAAATTTTTTTTTGTTGGAATCTGAATATTCTTTTGAGTTTGGCCATGACATTCTCAGCTCAGAAAAATCAGATTAATCCTAGTTTTTGATATTCCTCCTGGGAGAAAATTCTCTTTTAAACAGTTGGTATGAATTTGATCCTTTCCCATGCCATTCTCAAGAATGCTGAAACTACTGTTTTCAAGAATTCCGTGATGCTTTTAAAAGGACAAGAAAATATTTCATTCAGAATTCAGACTGGGTACATTCAGGTAAGAGAAAGGTGTTGGGTTAGACAGGAAGAGACTACAAAGGAAAAACACCCCTGCCTTCCCTGCTGCTAAATGCAAAATGTCTGTGCATTCACATTTAATTGATGGCCGAGAAAAAGGGGGAGAGCTGTTGAGCCTGTTATTTCAGGAAACAATCAAGCTTAGATTTGAGTCACTGCCTCTTCATACTTCCCGGAGTGTGTGGTGCAGGGCTGTGTGAGCAAGAACACTCTGTGCCCTTCCTTTCTGTTCCCCTGAGGAGTGGATTCCCGCAGGAATTGGCCTCTCTTCTAGAAGGCTTTGCTCCTTCTGCAGTGCTGGAGAGGTGGTTTGAAGCCTCTTGTGCTCTTCCACTAACATAATACCCATTAGGATGGAGGTGAAGCAGGAGTACAAGTGTGGAGACCTGGAGTTGTCACAGAATGACAGAATCTTCATGGTTGGAAAGGACCTCTGAGATCACAGAGTCTAACCTCATACATACATACATACAAAAGACCCCCACAATCTCAGGCACTAGAGCATGCCCTCAAGTGCCACGTCTACACGTTTCTCAAATCCCTCCAGGGATGGTGACTCCACCACCTCCCTGGGCAGGCCCTTCCAGGGTCTGACCACCCTCTCAGCAAAGTCATTCTTCCCAAGATCTCATCTAAACCTCCCCTGCCCCAACTTCAGACCATTTCCTCTGCTCCTCTCGTTATTCCCTTGGGAGAAGAGGCCAACCCCCACCTCTCTGCACCCTCCTGTCAGGGAGCTGCAGAGGGCAAGGAGGTCTCCCCTCAGCCTCCTCTTCTCCAAACTCAACATGCCCACTTCCCTCAGTCCCTCGTAGGACTTGTTCTCCAGACCCCTCCCCAGCTTGGTGGCTCTCCTCTGGACACGCTCCAGCCCCTCAATGTCCTTCTTGTGGTGAGGGGCCCAGAACTGAACCCAGCCCTGGAGGTGAGGCCTCACCAGTGCCCAGTCCAGAGGCACCATCACTGCCCTGCTCCTGCTGGCCACGCTGCTCCTGACACAGGCCAGGATGCTGGTGGCCTTCTTGGCCACCTGGGCACACTGCTGGCTCCTGTTCAGCCGGCTGTCCACCAACACCCCCAGGGCCTTTTCTGCCAGGCAGCTCCAGCCACTCTGCCCCCAGCCTGGAGCGCTGCAGGGGGTTGGTGGGACCAAAAAGGCAGGACCCGGCACTTGGCCTTGCTGAACCTCATGTCGTTGGCCTTAGCCGATTGATCCAACCTGTCCAGGTCCCTCTGTAGAGCCTTCCTACCCTCAAGCAGATGAACACTCCCACCTAGTTTGGTGTCATCTGCAAACTTACTGAGGGCGCACTCAATTCCCTCATCCAGAGCATCGATAAAGACAAGACTGGCCCCAAAACTGAGCCCTGAGGGACATTACTAATGACCGCCACCAACATGATTTCGCCCTGTTAATCACAACTCTCTGGGCATGGCCCTCCAGCCAGTTTTTTACCCAGTGAAGAGTACAAGTTGGCAAGCCAAGTTTGATTTTGACCTTCTAGTGTTGGCCCATCCTTTAAAATAAAGGATAATGACACAGTGTGTTCCCTCCTAATCTAATCCTCCTCAGACCCGTCCAAGGCGGTGGGTTGCACCGTGTCAGTGCTAGCGTCGGCCGCCTTCTCCTTGGAGATTCACAGCAACACTTGGGTGTATTAAATGTCATTGCATGAATGTGACACATTGTGTTCCTGAAAATAAAAATGGAGTCATCCACACTTGTTCAAAGTACACTTATCTCTCCGCGCTTATTCTCTCCGTTGTGTTACAACAACTGCTGCAAAACTTCGCGTATCAAGCTGCAGATTAATGCAGGCCCCTGTGGTTCTTGGAAGGGCACGGGACTGTTTTTGTTTACCGATGACATTTATCCTCTCCTTTCCTTTTGGAAGCTGTCTGATGTGGAATGTGCTTACGGGACCTTCTTTTCATGCCCTGTGGGATGACAAAGACTCCGCTGTGCAGTGTCCGTGGCTGCTGGCTGGGTCAGTCCGGCAGGAGCTCGGCTGGGCAGGAAAGCCAAAGGGTTTCTAAGTGCAGTTATCTTCTCTTGCAGGAGGAGACCGAGAGCGGATGACAGCTAATCATGAGACGTACCTTCTCATGGCGGGCACGCAGAATGACATGGAGGATTGGGTGAAGTCCATCCGCAGGGTTATATGGGCGCCATTTGGAGGAGGTGAGTCAGTGAGGGAGCGTGCAGGGCTCCCAGATAGGCAAAGACATACAAGGGTTCTTCTGTCGTCTCTCAGTCACAGCCAGAGTGTTGAAGTGGAGGAGAATGGTCTAGATAGTTCAAAAAAATAAAAAAAACTGGAGTAAACCCTTTCTTTTCACTTGCAATGCAATTATCAGGCATGTTCCTGTGCAGAGGGCTCAATTAAAAGGCTTTAAACTGCCAGGAACCACTTTTCTTGGTGAGGATAGCATGTGGCAGTGCATCACCAAGGCGACGGGAAGTTTTTACAGAAGGCTGGTCTTCTGTGAAATCAGCTTTCCCGCGGGGAGAAGCAGGGTAATACCTTTAGTCACCAGCTAAAAGACCATCCGTGTGTTTCATAAATGCCTGTTACAAGAAGCTGTCAGCTTGTCCTGCAAGTGACAGCTAAGACCAGCAACAGTATTATATAAAATTATGCACTCCAATATAAACCTCAGAATATCAGCACTAGCAGTATAGGATAGATTCTTTTTCTTTTGATTGGCATACCCAATAATTTCAGTAGTACTGGATCAAAACTTATTGTCAGATGTCTAGTTGTCTTTTTTAAAAGCTCTCTTACACTGAATGGGCTGCAAATGATTATCATCATTTGCATCATTATTATTCTGGTAATAATGTCTATATTATTATAATACAAGTATGATTGATATACTTGCACAAAATGTCAGGATGTTAATCGGTCTCTTCCTTGGAGTGCTCAAATCTCCCAAGTTTGGGGACAGAAATATTTTTCCGCTATGAAAGAGCAACCGTGTTGCATCAGAAGCTTTTTGGTCTCGGCTGCAGGTTGCTGGAACAGTAAGTCAGGCTGGATCCTCTGTGCTGTTTCATGACCAAGAAGTGCAGGTATCACTGAAAACTGTGATGGCTGATTGCAAATGTCTTCTTCTCAAATGCCAGGTAGACTACAGGAGAGAGGATGGGAGGGACTGAAGGAAACTACCATTTAAAAAAAACTTTTCATGTAAGCCATGAAAAGTTCCTTTATGCTTTATTCAGGTGATGCAGTCCTTAGGAGAAGGCTTTGCCCTCGCTGGTGGGCTGCGCTGAGGGAGATGGTCAGCTAGGGCCTGTCTGGCACTTCTTCAAACATGACTGTCTTCTCCTTGGCTCCTTCCTGGGGAAATGTGCCCTGGGAAGATAATGATAAGCAGTCATCTCACTGGGATCTGGCCCCATATGTTAAAAAGCTGGCACAGTCCTAGATCTAGGCATGTAGGTCTTCCAGAACAATGTTTGAAAAAAACAAACCAAAAAAACAAACCCCCAAAAATGACAAAAAGTGAAAGGTTTGTCTTGAAAGGCGTGATCTACTGGCAGATTGATTTGTTTTGGGAGGGGGGCAGTGGGAGGAGTACAGTCTTCTGCTATGATGTTAGGTAAGAAATAGCATGGAAACGACCCATCCCCAGCCTCCTCTCTGTAAAGCAGGTCTCCAGTAGCAGCACAAGCTACTGTGGAAGTGATAAACTCGGGAGCATAACAGAACTGGATTTTTCAGAGTACCACTTTGTGGTTTTTTGCACTTGGCTTCCAGCACCACAGTATCTTTCTGCGGCAGACGATGAGGAAAGGCAGCCTTGCAGTTCTTCTGCAGGGGGAGAAGTGTCTGCATTTTACAGGCAGGAAGCTGAGATGAGGTGAAACTGCGTTCCTCGCCTAAGTCCATGCACAGAGCTAGGAATAGAAACCAAATCTCCCGAGCCCTGACTCTATGCTTTCTTCACCAGCCCCTCATTTGCTTTTATAGGGCAAGAGCTATTTCTGGTTTGCAGCTGGGAATCCTTCCAGCCACTGTGAGGATTCTCAGGACAGCATCATTGTTGTAGGAGTGTTTAAAGCCAATTACTGAGGGAAGCACCTCGCTGAAGACTTTGCATGCTGATTTGCATAAAACAAGAGTCAGGTGCAGTCCTTTAATTACTGTTTAAATTCACTTGTAGTTAAAACATTCCTAAGCACGTTCTTGTTGGTTTTGCTATTGGATTTCTTGAGCACAATACACTGACTCGGGGTTATTTGTACTGGGAAGCAAGCAGTTAATTCTCTGGAAAACGTGAGAACAGGTGGAACATGCAGAATGTTTGACCCTGATAAGAAGGCAAAAGCAGTATTGTGGGATGTGTCACCATTAAGAACTGTGTTCCTAGTATGTCCCCCATTTTATTAAACACTTGTTACTTAAGTTGGTAGTCTGAGCTATTTTAACAAGTCTTAATAAGCTCTATTAACTGTTCCGTAATTGTGTATGGCCAGGCACACTCACATTTTTATTTCCCCTTGCTGCATGGATGTTGCTACAGCTGCTGCAACAGCCTGACCCTTCTAGAGAAGGGCACTTCTGGCTGAAGTTGTCTAAGAGCTTGCCTTCATGAGCTGTAGCCACTGAAGTTAAAAATCTCTTCATCTGTTACACTAAGTTGCAGTCACCTGATGTTGAGTAGCCAGTAACAAGTAATTACCTGCAACACAAAATTATTCCAGACAGCTAATTAATCAAAACACCAGTTTTATATCAGCTTCCTAGATTTCGGTACTAGATGGTAAACTACAATAGTCTGGTGTCATACAAGTCAAGTGCTGCTTTGAGTTAACATATTTGAATTTTCTGGTTCTTTCAAGCATCGTAAGCAAACCCTGCGTGTGTGTGTGTGCGCAGTGGATGTGTCTGAGCCTTGGTGAGCCACTAATATTTAAAGTTCGTCTGGCAGTGGGAAAGGACTCCTGGTACCAGAGCATGGAGCTCTGCAAATGATTAACCATATCATTAAATTGTTATTTGTTAACCTGTGCTGGAAAGGGGCTGAGGGGCGGGGTGTCGGTAGGTGGGAATCTGCTAAGGTGATGAGGAACAGCTTGTTTTTTTGCACCGGCAGAATACGGTGACTGTGGAAAAAAATTCTGAAAGGGAAGAGACATGTAAATGAGCCGGGGCACGTAATGCCTGTTTGCGCACGAAATTCCTCTCCTGATTAGATTGAAAAGGCAATTTTTTTACAGGAGGGAAAGGCCTGGGCTTTAGTTGCAGAGCTGGCAACGGCAGGGGGAGGGAGGAGGCGAGAGGAAGGAGCGTTTTAGCAGGGGCAGCAACGTCAGGTCTGGCACCTCCTGCGGGAGCCCGGCTGGCTTTCCCAGCTGCCGCACACGCCAGCCGCCCCAAGTCAACTCAAAGTCACCCGGAGGAGCTGAGGGATCGGCGCTGCGGCAGCAGCTCCCTCCTCTCCATCGCTTCCCGGCACCTGCTGCGCACCGGGGGCTGCCGTCGCCCGGCCTGGGACCGGGAGCGGAGCATCTCCGGCTGGAAGCACCGACCGACTCCTCAGCAGCTTCCCCAGCATCCCGCCGACACGGATGCGCTGCGCCTGACGCACCGCTCCCGCCGCAGCTCCTGGCAGTTGGAAGGCAGTAAAGCGGGCGAGAAGCCCTTAAGAACATCAGGCAGGGAGCTGGGTGCATAAAAGGCCTTTTTGAAAGGAATATGTTATGGACAGAGAGCCTTTCGGACAAAGGGGCTGTTGTTTTTGCTTCTGGGTTGCAGAGATAAAGGGAGCCAGCAAGGAGTATTTTATCCCGGAGGATTCTTCAGTGGCCTTTTTGGTATTGTTCTTCTCTTTCCCCTTGCACACCGCAAAGCGCTGACCTTTTCCTGTGGAATTGGAGTCTCTGCCACTCAGCCCCCTGTTCCAGCTGGGAGGAAGAGGTCTTTCTCCCCTTCTGTCTGTGCAGGCACTTCTGTTTGAATGGAAGATAGATCTTTTTTGCTGAAACTCTTTTGTTGTGGCATTGCATAATAGACAGTTGTCTTGCTGCAGGAAATAAAAGAAACGAAAGGAAATAGAGAGTCGGAAGGAGATTGTTCCCCAAAGCAAAATTGAAGCAGGGAAAGAGAACATTGAAATCACTTCAAGCCCTACCCAAGCTCTAGAAGACCACAAATCTCCTAGCTCCAGAGGAAAATACACTATTATAGAAACTCCTCAGCAGTCAGTGAGGATGAGCAGTTGTGGTGTCTCGTCTGGATGCAGCTGGTAAAGGAAAGCTTTGGAGGGACCTGGGGTCTCTGGCCTGTATGATGCCTGAAGACAGAACTGATGGAGTCCGCAGCCCAGGTGCCTTAGCAGCAGCTCCTTTCATTCCTAAAACCACTTACAGGAGAATTAAGCGGTGTTTTAGTTTCCGTAAAGGTAGGTCCGTTCTGTCGCTGTGTTCTGCTTTGCTCGTGAAGCCGTGGTGTCTGAGGAGTCAGGGAGGCTGGGTGTGCAGGGGCAGAGGAGAGTGCCGAAACAAAGGTATTAAACAATGCAGATGCCAACATTCCACGAATGATTTATTTACTTCTTTGTGCATTTCTCAGTAGCTCGCCAGCTGATGCTGTTTCCTCTACATAATAGCCCTTGAACGGGCTGCCTGAATGACATGGCTTGAGACAAGATTATTGCTGAGCCTCTGAGCAAAAACCAGCGAGAGCAGTGGGGGAATGGGACTCGTGGTGCTGAGTTGCCTGTTCGTCTGGCAGAATATAAGGGAAAAGAGTTCAGGTTTGCATTCGGTCTGTGTGGGAGGAGAGGGGAGGAGAGACGGAGCAAAGCAACTTGATAAATGTGCATGTGTGCAGAAGACTAAGTGCTTGGATTCAGAGATTTGGGATGGATTGATGTGTGTAGCCCTGTAATGCACCCTCCTCTTGCAAGCACTGCATTGCTGCTTCATCCTGCAGCCAGCGTTTGCCTTTCCACCTGCTGCAGAGAGACGTTTAGAGCCAGTTTTCTTCTGCATTGCACATACTCCTGCTGAATCAGATCACGGCAGTACTGGGGGAGAGGAGGGCGAAAAAAGGGGCTGGCTTTCCAGATATGTCACTTGGAAGTGCTGGCAGGGAGACGCACGTCTGAGAGAGAGGTGGTAATAAGGTGCCACAGTGCTTGGGATGGCTGGGGAGAAACTGCTTCTGTGACGAGGACAAAAACTTTGTGTGGGGGGAGGGAATGTCCGGGCTGCTTTAAAAAAGGTGCTGGACAGAGAGATCCAAGTGAAAGGGCTGAATGGTGAGAAACGATCTTACACAGGGCTTCCTCCACGCTGCCATTTGTCCTTTTCCAAGGCCGTGCAGCTCTGTGCTGACCAGGCCCAGCCGTGGTGGAGTGGCGTCATTGCCTCTGAGGACAAGGTGATGTCTTGAAATGAGGGATCATCACCGGTGAGGGACTCACTGCAGGCATCAGCTACCATCCCTCAGCTGAGACAGCACTGGAAGCTGTTTGCCCCCTGCAGCCCCCCCTTCCCAAAGCCACCATTTCTCTTCACTGCTGGAGACCCGGCAGGAGGACACGGATGTGTGTGGCGTGTGCTAGTGCATTTCAGAGTGTCGGTGTGAATCGGAGCTGTCTGTGCCCCGTTTATACACTTAACTATTTGAGAAACGTTTGGAAGTTGAATAAAGGATTAACTAATAATTTTGCAGATTTGTCCCTGGGGTGCAGGCCTAGCTGCTCTGAGAAGAGTTTCCGCTGTTGATTCTTTCCCCATGTGGGCCCCCTACCATAAAAAAGACATTGAGGTGCTGGAGCGGGTCCAGAGAAGGGCGACAAAGATGGTGAGGGGTCTGGAGAATAAGTCTTATGAGGAGAGGCTGAGGGAGCTGGGGGTGTTCAGCCTGGAGAAGAGGAGGCTGAGGGGAGACCTTATTGCTCTCTACAACTCCCTGAAAGGAGGGTGTAGAGAGATGGGGGTCGGTCTCTTCTCTCAAGTCACAGGCGACAGGACAAGAGGAAATGGCCTCAAGTTGTGCCAGGGGAGGTTCAGGCTGGATATTAGGAAAAATTTTTTCACTGAAAGGGTTCTCAGGCATTGGAATGGGCTGCCCAGGGAGGTGGTTGAGGCCCCATCCCTGGAGGTGTTCAAAAGCCGGGTTGATGTAGTGCTGGGAGGTCTGGTTTAGTGATGATGCTCCTTATTTGTTGTGTGGGTGTCTATTTTTGTCAGTGAGGTTGACGGTTGGACAAGATGATCTTTAAGGTCCCTTCCAACCTAGAAGATTCTGTGATTCTGTGTTCTGACACAGCAACTCTTCGTGTCTAAAACTCCAAGTGAAGCTGCAGCGTTTGAGGCAGAAGACAGAATGATCGAGGCCACGCTGCTAATTTGCTTTCCTCCACATTTGTTTCAGTTGCTTTCTTATACATATATTCTGTTAAGAGCATCAGGACAAGGGCAGATCAGAGCTGCAGAATGCTGGGTCCAACATGTTTAACGAGGTCCATGTCACAGAATGACATGGCGTTGGAAGGGACCTCTGGAGATCATGTAGTCGAACCCCCCTGCGAAAGCAGGGCCACCCAGAGCAGGTCCCACAGGAACGTCTCCAGGTGGGTTTGAATGTCTCCAGAGAAGGAGACTCCACCACCTCCCTGGGCAGCCTCTGCCAGGGCTCTGACATCCTCAAAGTGAAGAAGTTCTCCTCATGTCCAGGTGGAACTTCTTACAGTCAAGTTTGTGCCCATTTCCTCTTGTCCTGTCCCTGGGCACCACTGAAGTCAACAGAAAAACAAACATTAACTTGACTTTCAGTCAAGCCTTTACTATTGGTTGCACAGGGAAATTGGGCTAACTGCACTTGTTTTACTAACTGGCATAGCAAATTATTATAACTTAATTCACAGATTGTACACCTAAGTAAAAAAAATAAAGGCAAAACTAGCCTTCTGCAAACCTAACCAGTAGCTGCATAAAGCAGATCAGTTAGTTCTAAGCTGTGCAACACAATTCAGAAAATAAAATCAGCAGGGAAAGCCACATGACATTTTATGTTTAGGCAGAGGCACATCATCATCTTCACTGATGATACAAGGTATAGAACCCTTCCTGGACATCCAGATCAAAGCTGCATTGTGAAAAATTGTATGTCGGACCTGCTTGGAGGTCATATCATAGAAGAAGTCAGTACTCAGAGGTCAGCGGCTGAACAGAGGCAAGAGCCAGGTGTCTTTAAAATCCAGTGGAGATGAGATACTCTACGGTACCATCACAGGAACCTCCTGAGAGCTCACGCGGGGTAGGTGAAGAAAGCAATAACTGAGGGTAACTTTGCTGGCGTGGAGTGGTGACAACATAGAATAACACGGTGAATTTGGGTGAGCAGAGATTTAGAGGAGGAGATGGCATTGGCTACAGCCAGAGAACTGGTGCAGTGATCAACTGTGTGATGTTTTTAAAATTGCCTTCTTTCCTTTCCAGCCTGTAGCTAGTTCTGCTCTTATTTCAGACTTGTTCTTTCTAAGCAGTAACCTCTGGTGTGCAGCTGTGCTAGACTCCAGGGCAGGAGTTTATTGTACCTTATCTACTGCTGGCATCACACTGTGTTGTAGGAGAAGGCATGAAGGGAAGAAAATCATAGAATTGTCTAGATTGGAAGGGACCTTTAATATCATCTAGTCCAACCATCAACCTGATCCTGTTTAAAAAAGCATCACTAAGTCATGTCACAAAGCACTTCAAAATGAGTCGGGTGGAAACAAAATTCTTCCACCCCTATTTTTGGTGGGATTCTTCCTCTCCTGTACATTACAAAATTCTGTAGAGAAGAAGAAAATACTCCCTGCCTTTGACTCAAAACAGCACTTGGTGCTGGAGAACACTGGAGCAGAAAGCTGGTAAGCAAGAATAATTTAAAACTCTGTTTATGTGGCCATGACAGTCACTTCTTCGTGTTATCCCAGGACCTTTGTTCCCAGCCCTGCTTCTGAAAGCCATTCACCTGACCTGTTACTTCCACTGTCCATGAATTATTATTATAGATTTAGACTGAACATTAGGAAAGAATTTTTCACAGAAAGAGTGGTCGGGCATTGGAACAGGCTGCCCAGGGAGGGGGTGGAGTCACCATCCCTGGATGTGTTTAAGGGCCATTTAGATGCAGTGCTGAGGGACATGGTGTAGGGGAGGACTTTGTAGAGTAGGGGAGATGGTTGGACTCGATGATCCCAGGGGTCTCTTCCAACCTCAATGATTCTATGATTCTATGATTATTGATGTAGAATTGAGAGCTCTTAAAATTCTCATCCAGATCCTAAGCCGGGAGCAGTTCCTTTGACCTTAACCGACCCTTTCTGCTCAGCATAGCCCACAGACTCAGAACTTGCTTTGGAAGGGTGGAGATCCTCTGCTGCACACCGGGAAGAGCACACGTACAGGCACGAGCCCTCTGGTCAAAGCGTCAGCCCTCCGTGCTTTATGCTGGCTGAAAATCATGCGACCATCGGAGTGGGTGGCTTGGGAAAAGCAGAAACCTTGGGGCTGGCTGGGTGCGTGTGCTGTGGTGGAGCCAGAGCAGCTGGTGGGCTTTTTCGGGCTATTCCTTGCAGAGCAAGGAGGCAGAACTGCTGCCGAGATCCTGCTCCTTTGTTTTTTTTCCTCACTGAATCAGAAGCTTGGAGTCAATAGACTTTGAGATGTGACCCCTGCCTGCGTTCGGCTAAGGAAATCATTGACTAATAGCATTCTTAGGTTTTAAAAACATACCCTGGCTCTGAATATGTACTTATTGAAAGTACCACAGTGCTTTCACAGCTCTTGAGCAGGCATACACAGAACTCGGATATAGCGCTGTAGCATCTTTCCTAAGCTTTATGGCTTTATCTGTTAGGCTTGGAAATCCAGTTTCTCAAAATGTTACAAAACTTCTGCCACGGGAATGTTCTAGTTAATGAGTAACCGCTCGGCATGCCCTTCACTGAGCATGTGATTTTCCTCTTTGATGTTATGCGTGATCTTGGCCTAATTGGATATAGCTTTAAAGACCTCTTTTAAGAGCCTCTCCGAAAAAGCAGTTCTGCTGATTAAATCTGATGACTGGTCAGAACTGGAACCCTGTACATTCCCGCGGGGAAGCCAAGCTGCTGCCATTCTGAGTCTCAAGGTTTCTTGGGTTTGATTGTTTGTTTCTCCTCTGGAACCCTATCCCAGGTCAGCACTTGTGCATCTCTGCTTTTTTTTTTTTTTTTTTTTTTTTTTTGCAGAGAAATTGAGATTTAAGAGGAGAACTTGGGTTTGGATTACGACATGAGTTATGAGGGCTTTTATTTCCTTCTCTACAGAAGTGTTCTTGTTTAGTTACTGTAGTGGAAATTTACTTTTAAAAACCATCATGTGAAATTTTCTCTGTGGTTTTGATTATGTTGTAGTCTCCATAACTTGGACTGTCTTTTCCTTGCTTTTCTGTAAAGAAGATGCTAGTAGTTACCAGGTGTAGTTTATAGTGTTCCCCATTGTCTGCCTCTGCCAACCACTGTGTAATTGTATGTTTGCAACAACAATTTGTCACAGCATTGCCTTTGCTTCATAATAGTCAACATCTTAGTCTTTATAAACAATTAATCTGCAGTATCTCTGTAGTCATCAGTTGCAACATAAGAGGGGATATAAGCATTAGTAAGTGACGGTGGAAGAAGATACACCTTACAGGGCATTTTATTCCAAAACAGTGTAAAACCCAACAGACATCAGAAAGATGGAAGGTATAAGTCATGACAAGATGACGTGGAAGCAGAGTTGTCATGTTTTTGCCACTTCTGCTCCTGGCAACAGAGTGCTTTTTCCATAAGGTATCAGCAAGTCTGTAACTTCAAGTCAATATTTATTCAGGCTTATCATGACTGATTCCTTCCATGGCCAAGTGCTGCCTGGTGCAGTGTTCTGCATTCATCGGGTGAAGGGAGGACTTCCTTTGGAGAAATTTGGCCTGGTGTTTGAAACCAAACCTGTCAAGATGAATTCTAAAGCCAAACAATTTGGAGAACGCAGAGTGTAGTAAATGGTGACTCCAGAAGCACTTCAGGGTGTGATGTGGTGATCTTCCATGAGACTTAAGTCTTAACCTTAGGTTATTACACGGTTGTCAGAATTGCCACACTAGCTGTCAGCTTCCCAAATCTGAAGTGTGGAGATCCTTGTGCTGGCGAGGTAGATATGGTACTGTCACCATTCGTGTAGATGGGGAGACAAGTCCCGGAGGCTTTATCTGGTGAGGATGGTGGGGCACACACCTACACCTCTGGCTGTGAAGTATATACATGGCCAGACTCAATACAACCCTGTTCTGAGGATTGTGTAGGACCTGTACCCAACCTGTCAAGTCTGAGGCAACTAATGTAGTTATTCTGTCTCTCCTTCAGGCATTCCGAGCTATACGTGTGTAAAGTATCTCAATAAAAGTCCCTTAATTTACAGTGAACCTTACTGCAGTCAGTAGTAGAAACAATTCACTGTTTACAGTTAAGGGACCAGAACTGGGAAATTTTAGGCTCCAATCTGATATTTTTTTGTCTTGACACTGGTTAGTTCTCCATCATATCAGGTCTTATTTTTCCTCAGATATAGGTTTTCTAAGGTTTTCGTCGTTCAGTGCCTGTAATTCGCTGATACAATACAAAAACAAGTTTGTAATATCCATTTAATATATATATATTTTAAAAAAATTATATGGGTGGTTGCTCCCACTGCACAAAAAGACCCTTATTCTGATTTTATTCATTATCTTTTAGACATGGTTTGAAAGCCAATTCTAAAATGAAAAAAAAAAAAAAAAAAAAAAAAAAAAAAAAAAAGGCAAAAATGTACTAATTGAGAGTGATGTGTTTTGACAGCAGTGTCATTACTAATGAGAGTTTCAGAGCAGTCTGGTAGGTTCAAGAACTTACTCTTTCCTCTGCAAACGTAAGCTGCAATATGCACGTTACTGGTTAAAGAATGTTAGCATGGAAAGAAGGAAATATAGCCAGTAGGACAAGGCTTGTTCAGCCAGGAGAAGGGAGAATTTGGGGGGACACTGAACAGTAACCTTCTTGAATATTATTTGGGAATAATAATTCCCAAATTCCCATAACCACAGATTCCTTAACTGAGTTTCAGTGGACCTTTCTCCTGAAGTCCACTCCTTTCAGAAGGAGAGTCTAGAAAATGGAGGGACTTGAAGATTTCCTGTATGTTGACCAGTAGCAACCGTTAACTCAGAGAAATACAAGAAACCCAAATTAATTTCATACTATTGCCATCCCCATAGGCAGTTTTCAGGAGTTTGGGAAGGTCTGTAAGATTTAAGAAAACATAGTTTAACTCCTCTGTCAGCATGAAGAGGCTGAGTTTTGTGGACACCAAATATTCCTCATCACTCCATACTCTGCTAAGCTTGACTCACTCTGAAATTTCAAAAATTCCTTTTTTAATTGCTAATTGTTGGGGTTTGGGTTTTGTACAACATGAAAAAGAGTGAGCTAACAAAGTCACTGTGTGATGTTCAGTCTCCTTACCTACTGTTGCTTTTGGCATTCACAAGCGTGGGTACCATGGAAATCACACAGCATGCTGCTCTGCATCTCACAATAGAATCATAGAATCATGGAATTGTTCAGGTTGGAAAAGACCCTTGGGATCATCGAGTCCACCCGTCAACCCTACTCCCCCAACACCACATCTAAATGACTCTTAAACTCATTCAAGGATGGTGACTCAACCACCTCCCTGGGCAGCCTATTCCAATCTCTGACTACTCTTTCTGTGAAAAATTTCTTCCTAATTTCCAGTCTAAACCTACTCTGTTGCAGTTTGAATCCATTCCCTCTTGTTCTATCATAATTGCTCGTGAGAAGAGACCAGCACCAACCTCTCTACAAGGGCCTTTCAAGTAGTTGTGGAGAGTGATGATGAGGTCTCGCCTCAGCCTCCTCTTCCTCAAACTAAACAGTCCCAGCTCCTTCAATCGCTCTTCAGAAGATTTATTCTCCAGGCTCTTCACCAGCTTCGTTGCCCTCCTCTGCACTCGCTCCAGCACCTCAATATCTCTCTTGTATTGAGGTGCCCAAAACTGGACACAGTACTCCAGGTGTGGCCTCACCAGTGCTAAGCACAGGGGGACAATCACCTCCCTACTTCTGCTGGTCACACTATTTCTAATCCAAGCCAGGATGCCATTGGCTTTCTTGGCCACCTGGGCACACTGCTGGCTCATTGGCTCATATTCAGCCACTTGTCAATGAGAACCCCCAGGTCCTTTTCTGCCAGGCAGCTCCAGACACACTTCCCCCAGCCTGTACCAATGCAGGGGGTTGGCGTGGCCCAAGTTCAGGACCTGGCTCTTGGTCTTGTTGAAGCTCATAGCATTAATATTGGCCCATCGATCCAACCTATCTAAGTCTCTCTGTAGAGCCTCCCTGTCCTCATGCAGATCAACACTCCTGCTTAACTGGGTGTCATCTGGGAACTTACTGATGACACACTCTGTGTCCTTATCAAGATCATCAATGAAAATGTTAAACAGAAATGGTCCCAACACTAACCCCTGGGGAACACCAGTTGTGACCAGCCACCAGCTGGATTTAACTCCACTGAGCACCACTCTTTGGGACCGTCCAGCCAGCCAGTGCTTGATCCAGCAGATCATATGCTCATCCAGGCCATGTGCAGCTAGTTTTTCCACTAGAATTCTATGGGGAACAGTGTCAAATGCTTCTTGAATGTCCACGTAGATAATATCCACAGCCTTTCCTTCACCCAATAGTCGGGTCATCTTGTCATAGAAGGAGATCAGGTTCATCTGGCAGGACCTGCCTTTCATAAACCGGTGCTGACTAGGCCTGATCCCCTGGTTGCCCATTACATGGTTTGTGATGGCACTCAAGATGACCTGCTCTACTGTCTGGATGTCTTAGCTGGACATCAGTTATTCTCGCCAGTTATTTCATGTGCTATTGTTAAATAATTGCACTTAAATAGAAACCCCAGACCTTCAGTATGGGACACTGAGAGCTTGTGACCCGCTTGCCATGACATCCTGGAGCACGTGCAAGGCAACTTTCACCTGTGCAGCTGCCGTGTGAGTTATCTTTCTTGTGCTGGAGGAAAAATGTACACATTGAAGGTTATCCTGAAGGATGCTTCAATCTGAACGCTACCTTAGCTGGTGGTTAGTTGTTTATGTAATTGTAATTTATGAGTGAATGAAGTTTTTGGGCCAAGAGCAGAAGCTGAATAACTCAACCTTGGTCTTTCTTTAGAAAAAGCAAACCAAAATAACTCTGTTGGCCTTGTTGAATATTTTTAAACCAGTAGGGACTGCGTGCTTAGTAAAGGACACAGTTGACTTACTGCCTTCCCCCCCCACCACTTTATAGACTATGTAATTGGAAAAGGTGCCTTCCAAACATAGGTAGTTAACTTGGTCTTTAGTTTCTGATAATGACTGCCTTAGAACTGTTCATTGTCTTGCATATATGGAAATTGAATCACCTTGCTATAGCCCATATGCTCTTCAACAAATGGTGGCCTCAAGAGAAAGCTTGCATCATAGGTAACATGCCTGAACATTATTGTGATGCCGTCTATGATGGCTGGCTCTGCAGTTTGAAAGGGAAAGGCAAAATAAGTTATGACTTATGATAAGTAGCTGTCTTTCCAGTGGTAGCAGTGATATCGTCAGATTCGGGGTGAAGTTAATTCTGTCAAAAAAATCCATGTTCTTCTGTGGTTAAGTACTAATGCAGGTTTCCTGCAGTTTGTCTGACAGATTTCACCTTTTATGTCAGGATCTTTCCTCATGTACAAAATTAGTTGTTGCTAAAGCAGACAGTGATAATGTAATTTGTAATTCATTATAGGAATGGTCTTTGTTTATGTGGGAAAACTTAATTAATAATTTGGTTCAGTAGCAACGGAATCCTGAGTTATATTTATAAATCTTTTGCCTTCCATGTATAAAGGTAATGTTTATATGCCATTGAAACTGATACAGGAACTACTTATTTTTGTAATAGATAATTAGGCATGAACCAAAGAAGATGGAGATGAAGATGGAGACTTTCGAATCAGTTTTGTGACAAAAAATCCTATTTGTATTATTTCTATGTTTTCTGTGCTTACGGTCTGAAAAATCATTTACAGTACTTTATTTTAAATAATTTTTGAGCATTGTTGTAAAACATGTCAGTGCTGTATTTCCACAAGAGTATCAAAGGTGAAATTTTGTTCTGAAGAAAGAGGTAGGTTAAGCATCCATGCGCTTAACTGACCTCTAAATTGTGCGTGGGTTGTAATAGAAGACAGGAGCTCCTCAGATGTTTTTTATGAATCTCAGCTAAGCCACATCTCTCTCTTTCACGCAGGTATTTTTGGCCAGAAGCTGGAAGATACTGTCCGATACGAGAAGCGCTATGGGCACCGCCTGGCTCCGCTGCTGGTGGAACAGTGTGTGGATTTTATCCGACAGCGGGGGCTGAAGGAAGAAGGCCTTTTCCGACTGCCTGGGCAGGCTAATCTTGTCAAGGAGCTACAGGATGCATTCGATTGTGGAGAGAAGCCTTCTTTTGACAGGTAAAATCCTCCAGCTGTCTCCTACTCTCTGAAGCCTACACAGGACACAATCTGCTGTGCTGACTGACCCACGGGGCTGTGAGACACGTGGCAGCCACAGACAGAATAAAATGGGTTTTGTAGGTTTTTCTATATGTTTCCTATTATCACTTTAAAGTGTCTTTTTTTTTTTTTTTTTTACCCTGACTTTGATGTCTCATTTCAAAGTGTCTCTGGAGAAGTTCCGTTTGTGAAAAATTCGTTAGGGAAAGTATTGCTAATGGTTTGGCTTAATCAAAAATACCTAGATTGCCTTGATCGTAGTATCATTTTAAAATACAGGGGTGATGCTGGCATTTAGTCAGTTCCACAAAGGAAGAATTCCTCGTATCACTGATTTCAATATGTTCTGTTGCCTATAAAACTGACTGGAAGGGAAGTCTACGTTTATGTATTCCTTTATAATTTTGATCCTTTGGTCTTAAAATAAAAGTCTCTGTGACCCTAAAAACAAACGTATGTGGTTTTGAGGGTCCAGATGTGATTTGTATTCCAATATTTATACAGTTTTGCAAAGCTAATGAGAATTTTCTGGGCCAAGGAAGAACCCAGTCCTGTTCACACAGCTGTGCAGAACTTCAGTCTTCTGTAAGATGATTTTTTTTGAGCAGGTTCAGCTCTCCTACAAGCATTGATAGCAGTAGTCCACATATTGAGGGTGTGCAATCAGAGAAACAGAACCAGTGGAGTATGATTGCCACGTAGCCTGTTTGATCGAAATTAATATGATGGTAATGAAATTCCAACTCAAGAGGTGACCAATTCGCTGTGCTTGAAGGTGTGTGTATCACAGGTGTACAGAAGGCAGGCATCTATAATGCTGTTTTATCTCCAATAATTTTCTCAGTCCTGACCCTCACTTTAAGAAATGTCAAGAATTTTTAATGCTCTGGAAAATAAAAGTGAATTGTCTTCCTAGGAGGTTTATTAGTTTCTCATTTGAAGGTGAGTTGGGATAATTGACCAGAAAAGAGCTTTAAGGAGCCAGATGACTGGGGGAGTGACAGCGTTAGCTGATAAATGTTCGTACCATACTCACTGTCTAGTCAAGTACTGTGTAACTTATTTAAAAACAGTAAAGAAGCAGCCACTGGGTACATTTTCCTTAACTTGGACATTAAGATAAATGTTGGTCATCTCTGGCGCAATCTCTGCCAGAGATACAAGTAGGCAAATGACAGAAACAAAAGGCTATTTTTTCCATGCCTGCAAACAGAATAATTGTAGAGGAAATGCATAAGAAAACACCCCCTCACCCCCTGCCCAGACTCCAGGACAATGATGTGCTGAACACCCCACTGAGAGGTGCGGCTTGAAGGAGGTGCAGGAGTCCTGTCTCTTCAAAACAAATGAGACCAGGACTCATGCCTAATTTTTCTTTTTGCAAGGTTATCTGGCAACATCTGTAGCGCACAGTAATGAGCCCCAGGAACAGGCATGCGAGATGAGCTTTAGCAGATGAAATGGGGAAGAGGTTTTACTGCTGCTGCTGCTGTGTGAAGAAGGCACATAATCTCTACTATAGCAATTAGAAACATCAGCAGGAGTTGCCTATAAATTGCTGGTCCTGCAGTTCTGCCTCTGAAGCTCAGAATTTATAGAACACTGACCTTGTATGTCAGCATGTCTCATTGTGAAGGGTACTTTTTCTCTTTCCCTTTTCCCATTTGAGTTTGGAGAGGTATGAGTTAGGTGTAGCAATGGTCCAGAAGTAAGGCAGACATAAATTCTCTTCTGATCTCTGCCATTGTTTCCATTTGGCATTTACTTTTTTTCCTCCAACCTTTTGTTCCATTTGTAAACTTTGGAGGTGAGGTTCATTTCACAGTGTTTATAGAGTGATTATGGAGTCATTACCTTGCTTAGGGTAACTTTTCATGAGTAGCATCATGGTCTCCAGGTTTTGGCGCAACCTATTTGGCAAGTTGAGCTCTTGGAAAGTGGCCACAATATGAAAAGTTGCTGTAGAGAAAAGAAAATAATATATAGGTTAGGGGTCCATGCTTACTTTCTCTCATGAATCTCCAGATCCACTGTGTTTAGTCTGAAATTATATGTCATTATTAGGCAAAAGTCCGTGAGTAAAAAATCTAGCTAGGTTCTGTTTATTAATTTACATTTTGCCCATTCTCATACATGGATAATAATAAAGGTTGTTGCAGTTAGAGCTGAGCTGATGGTTTTGTTGGTGGGGCAGAAAACACAATGGCATCCAGGTCATGCTTCTGTGGCGGTGCCGGGTCAGTGGCTCCGACTGGGGGACAGACTGGCTGCTGTCACCAGCGTTGGAACTAATACAAAGAGCTGATGTCTGAGGAGTTTGCCATTTTTCATACTGATGGTTTTTTTTCCATGTATAATTGTGCACAAGTCAAAGACTTTAGAACAGGTGCGGATGCTTTGAAATGTGTGTGTAAGCTCGTGTACATGTTTGTGTGAGAAATTATGATTAAATAGTCCTTCTTCTCCTTATGCTTTCAGTAAAATATGTAACTCAGAATTAAAAAAAAAAAAGCACAGGTAAGATTGTACAGCCATAAGTACTCCATTGAAATGCCATCACCTTACAGTCCTTACAGACCTGGACAGGCTGGAGAGGTGGGCCCAGGTGAACTTCATGAGGTTCAACAAGAGCAAGTACAGGGTTCTGCACCTGGGCTGGAACAATCATCACCATCAGTAGAGACTGGGGGGTGAGGTGTTAGAAAGCAGCCCTGAGGAAAGGGACTTGGGGGTGCTGGTGGAGGAGAAGCTGGACATGAGCAGGCAGTGGGCACTTGCAGCCCAGAAGGCCAATCCCATCCTGGGCTGCATCAAAAGAAGCGTTGCCAGCAGGTCCAGAGAGGTGATTCTTCTGCTTTACTCTGCTCTGGTGAGACCTCACCTGGAGTATTGTGTGCAGGTCTGGAGCCCTCAATATAAGAAGGACATGGACCTGATGGAGAGGGTCCAGAGGAGGGCCACAAGGATGATCAGGGGGATGGAGCACCTCTGCTACGAGGACAGGCTGAGGGAGCTGGGGTTGTTCAGCCTGGAGAAGAGGAGGCTCCGGGGAGACCTAATAGCAGCCTTCCAGTCCCTGAGGGGGCTACAGGAAGGCTGGGGAGAGCCTGTTTAGAAAGGCCTGCAGTGACAGGACGAGGGGCAATGGCTTCAAGCTGGAGGGGAACAGATTTAGACTGGAGATGAGGAGGGGGTTCTTCACTGGGAGGGTGGTGGAGCACTGGAACAGGCTGCCCAGGGAGGGGGTTGAGGCCCCTTCCCTGGAGATATTCAAGGTGAGGCTCGACGAGGCCCTGGGCAACCTGGTCTAGTTGGGGGTGTCCCTGCTGACTGCGGGGAGGTCGGACTAGATGACCTTTGGAGGTCCCTTCCAGCCTGGACAACTCTATGATTCTATGACTCTATGACAGTCTTTGGGAGATGGGGTACAAAGGCACAGATCTGCTCTTTTGCCCAAAATTCAGCTGCTGTCCACAGTTCCATGGAGACCCTGCCTCCCCCCTCTCGGGTACCCATCCACACCCCTTTGGCAAAGACGACCACGGGACAAATGCAAGCAGAATGAATGGGGCACATTTGAAAGAAGTAAAACAGCTGTGCTCTAAAGACAATGCAGCCAAGTTTTGAAACATTAAAATACATTTGATAAACGGTAGCTTTCATGGGAGTTAGCAGCTTGGATGTTCCGATACTGATGTCAGTTATAAAAACGCAGAGTGAATCCAGGACAAGTCAGAGAGTGGCAAAAACCTTCATGTATTAATTTGAACTTGATCTTATAGTTGGGTAAGATGTTGCTGAAGAATCATGAACTATGCCTATGAAAATGGAACCAGTATTTGAAATTTCTCAAACTGGCAGAATGACAAAACCCAGTGTCTGATCTGAAACATCCAACCTCCTAACCTCCCCCTAAGTACAAAAACTGGAACATCAGCATTTCTCGCAGCCTTGGAAAGGGGGGGTACAGCTGGTAGAACTGAAAACTGCTGAGGCCTTTTGTGTGAAGAAAAAAAAAAACAACTGAAAATTGCATGTCAGTTTAAAACCAAAAATCAATAAATACCTCACTCCCTCTGTATGTATCTGCACATACTGTGAAATCTGCTTTAAGGAACTAACAGTGCAATTAGGCAATCACTCATGCTTGCTACTATTTGAAATATACTTGGTATTTCCAGTACAGCTCCACCTCTGTATAAAATTGTCCCCTCTGGGGAATCCATTTTGCTTGCTCTTGGGGTATTTGCTTCTCTTGGCTCATGTGGCTTGTATTTTAAATTTAAAGTCCTTCAGCTCTTTTACAAATCATACAATTGTAGAGATACAAAGTACATTATGACTGTTCGTTCTGTAAAATTAGCATAGCGTGTATAGCACTGCCTAAGGAAAATAGAATAAGGGTTTGTTCAACGACTTCTATCTATAATGGGTAAAAAATTGGATTTCTCTGTTTGTATTACCATTTTTCATTTACTGTTCATCACAGTAACTACCAGATCACATGAGAGTTAAGATTGCTCGGGGAGAAAAAAATGTTTGAACACTGAAACAAATATTAATACTTCTGTGATTGATTGATGGATGTGGCTTGGATTTTCATTAACTACTATCACTGATGTAAACAGTCCAGTAGTTCAGAAGAGTTTAAAATTACATAGCTCACCTGCCCGTGTTTGTGTGTGTGCACAAGAGAGAAGGAAAACATATTAAATGCATGCTTAGCAAAAGAAAATCCCTATTATATTCTCTCATGGGTATAATTTCCTCTAAAGAAGACTGCAGTACGTTATAGGAGAAAATAGTACCAGGCTTCTGTGGTCACCATTGCAATCAGCTGAGAGAAGGGTCTGTCGGTAGCGGTGTGTGACAGCTGAGAAATGCCAACTATTACTTACTGCAGCCAAATAATCCAGATTGTAGAACTGGTGTGTTCCTCTGCATTTAATCACTGCGGTCGTTGAAGCAAAGTAAGACAATAATGAGGACTAATGTAATGTCCCCAAGGTGAGAAGGACCACATGCATGATTCTTGTTCTCCAGAGACAAAGAATCTTTCAAAATTTTGGTGAATGCAAAAAGTTGGACCTGTCTGAGTGGGGCTGCAGTCTGCACCAGCACTGTACAGATTGCAACCAGACATTGACTTGGAAATCACTGGGTATTAACATTGTTCTTTTATTTTCCAAATAGAAGCCCATACATAAGACTATCTTTGTTTAGGAGCAGAAAGTTCCCCACAAGGAAGGGCTTTTATTCCATTCCTAGGGGGAAAGTCCAGCAATCCCTAAACAAAACATTTTTATGTGAAATGAAGTCTTTACTAGAAAGCTGGCTCCTGCCAAACACAAGTGGCCTTAGGCCTTTGAGAATTCCTGTTCGTTTCTGCCCGTTCCAGGCTTCCTTCCTTGATCCTCACAATCTGCTCATCAGTTACGCCTCTGTAGTCAATTCCACATCCTTTCTCATTCCAGTCCTCCTAGCCAGAGACACAGAATGATGCGGGGTTGGAAGGGACCTCTGGAGATCATCCAGTCCAACCCCCTGCCAGAGCAGGGCCACCCAGAGCAGGTCCCACAGGAACGTGTCCAGGTGGGTTTGAATGTCTCCAGAGAAGGAGACTCCACCACCTCCCTGGGCAGCCTCTGCCAGGGCTCTGCCACCCTCACAGCAAAGAAGTTCCTCCTCTTGGTGGAGCTTCTTATATTCCAGTTTGTGCCCATTTCCTCTTGTCCTGCTAGCAGAAAGAACGTCTGCATGTTGCACAACTTAAAGACCCAGTCTAGCAATTAAATACACATTAGGAGACGCATTTATAGCATGAGGCAAGGGTTGTTAAATTTAAGTTTAACTGGTGTCCTGCTGTAGGAGAGTGTGATTTTAGTTACTGGCAGTGAATGAACATTTGTAGTTGCTTTGTGTGAATTTCAGTTTCAGAAATGGAGTTGGTGTGTCAACTGTGATTTAAAATAATGAAAAAAAAAAAAAGGCAGCCATGTATTGCACTTGCCAATGACGACTTCATAGATGGTCATGGTCACCTTTAAAAAAGGATGACATTTTGTTATTACATGGAAGTTCTGAGAGTGTGTTTTTTAAAGCATCCTTACTTAGGGCTGCAAGATTTGTGGCTTTCTCTTCCAGCAAACAAGAACAGGTTGTTTATTTGTGGTGTTTTTCCATGTTTTATATATATATACTTGCAATACCTGCAAAATCTTGCAGAAATTTAACAGCCTTTCTGAACAACCTATGAAAGGATAAAATAATTTAGCAGCGTGTTCACTGGAGCTGGTTGGTTTTTTCCCTGATGTGAGCCCATCTGTTTCTTAGGCCTTTGCCCACCTTACCTGAAAGCACTCTTTTTCTAAGTAGGTTTGAATGTTCTTCCATAGAGTTTCTTTTCATTTGTCTGTCTTCAGTGCTGCTTTTAGAGTGTCACTCTCTAACCTAAATGAATTGCCTGCTGTTATAATTGCTGAAGTGGATGTCTAACTTGGAAATGAAGTCTGTCAATCTTCAGTCTTCCTCACAGTGCTGACTTCTCTGATCAGGTCCCTGGAAGGTAGCATGGATTGTAAAAATCATGGACACCAGGACAAAGGAGCAGAATATGCATTCGTTTTTTTTATCTCTGTCTAAACAGAAACGTAAGAATTGAGATCAGTGATAACTTAAAGTAGGGCCAAGCTCTTTTGGCAGCGAGGAGAGGAGGACAGACAGCTCGGGGCTTAAAATACTAAAGGCTTTCATATATGTTTCACGAGTTGTAGGCAAAATTTCAGCTGGTAGTTAGAGTAGGCAAAATACTGCTTGCACTAGGTACGTATTATATAGGAAAACTATAGAGAGAGTAATGCTTTGAAGATACTTACACAGGGGAACAAAAACCACATAAGACATTCAACCAGCCCTGTTATGCGTTTGACCTGACCTTTGAATTTCCGGACCAAAGCCTGACTCCCAAAATCAGTTGAACCACTCTCTGATTCACATTCATTCACGTTACTGAACACAGGCCTTGCCCTCCTAGCCGGCGAGCGCTGGCTTCTCGGCGGTAACGACGCTCCGGGTCTCTCTCTATGTGGTTATGCACATTTGTAATATTCCTTTCATGTTGCTCTCTCAGTGTTTCATCACTGGTTTATGGCACGCTCTAGCACTTAAGCTGTCTGAGGACTGGCAGGAAAGGTGCACACCGGAGACCCAGTCAGGAACTCATCCTCCCACGTCGGGAGAACATCCATACCGATCTAGAGAAAGACCTGGGAGTCCTGGTGGACAACAGGATGCCCATGAGCCAGCAATGGGCCCTGGTGGCCAAGAAGGCCAGTGGCATCCTGGGGGGCATCAGGAAGAGTGGGAGCAGCAGGTGGAGGGAGGTCATCCTGCCCCTCTGCTCTGCCCTGGGGAGGCCCCATCTGGAGCAGTGGGACCAGTTCTGGGCTCCCCAGTTCCAGAAGGACAGGGAACTGCTGGAGAGGGGACAGCAGAGGGCTAGAAAGATGACAAGGGGCCCCTCCCTTAGGAGGAGAGGCTGAAGGATTTGGGTCTTTTGAGTCTGGAGAAGAGAAGACTGAGGGGGGATCTGATCGATGCTTATAAATACTTCAAGGGAGGGTGTCAGGAGGATGGGGCCGGTCTTTTTTCAGTGGTGCCCAGGGACAGGACAGGAGGAAATGGGCACAAACTTGACTATAAGAAGTTCCACCTAAAGATGAGGAGGAACTTCTTTGCTGTGAGGGTGGCAGAGGGGCAGCAGAGGCTGCCCAAGGAGGTGGTGGAGTCTCCTTCTCTGGAGACATTCAAACCCACCTGGACACGTTCCTGTGGGTCCTGCTCTGGGTGGCCCCACTTTGGCAGGGGGTTGGACTGGATGATCTCCAGAGGTCCCTTCCAACCCCATATCATCCTGTGATTCAGTGATCTGAGATGCTCTGCAGACCTGGACGCAGCTAAGCAGGGACACAGTCAGCAAATGGTGTGGGAAGTACAAGATACGTTGGTGAGGGAGATTCTCTGTTCCGGGATTGTGATCGGTGACAGGACTGAAATGATGGAGCTGTAATTCTGGGAGGTATCAATACAGAAGCTGTTTGGACTGCCCTGTTCTCCTTCATTTCATTACCAAAACTCCTAAATTGAATTACAGCCTCGCAGCTTGTTGTTCCCTACTGTTTGTTCTTTATGCAAACTGCTTATGTGTCCTCATGATCTAGAGCTATTTTTGGCACAGCATGAACCTTTTTGTAAAGTGACCTTGCCCTGTTAATATTTCCTCTCTGAGGGTTTATGAGGAGCTTGTTGGCTTCATGCTCTCAAGCACCGACTCCAGCTCTCCCAAGATGCTATCTGCTTGTCCAAGGGCGAGGGTTATGCCTGGATTTCTGGTGACCTGCTGGGCTTCAGCAATTTTTTATGTTACATTTCAAACTTGTAATTGTTCATTATGTACTTGGAGAAAGTCCACCTCAACGAATGAGGGTTGATCCAATTCAGATAACAGAGGATTTTCTTCTAGAACCGACATACTCTATTTTAATACTTGCGAATGAATACTTTTAATTGTGCTAATTATGAACGTGTAATCATGGAACACTTTGATATTACACTGTCAGATAGCAAAAGAAATGCTAAGGTAGGTATAATCATTAAGTTTCTGTAGCTGTAATCGTCCTAGAATATAAGCAAGGCCGGGTTTGAAGGGAAAAACACCACCGTGTCTTGAACTGATCTGGAAAAGGTCAAGAAGCAAAAATTCCTCTACAGGCCCTGGAAAGAGCCACATCTTACAAATGACACAGACGCTCTGAAGGCAGATCTATAAATGCTGTTGGCTGACTTGGACTGTGGGTAGAACACTGCAGACTGGAGAGGGAAAGAAATGATCCTCAGAAGAGCTTGCAGTTGGGCGCTCCTTGGAAACCCACAGCTGTCTTCTGTGGCTGAAATGCACTTCATGGTACTTCTGGATTGAAACACCTAAAATGCAGACAGATTAAAACTTGAACTCTACCCTTTTTAAGTTTTCCTCTGTATTTTAAAAGAAAAGGTGAAAAAATAATACTAGACTGCAAAGTCTAAACAGGTCTCAGATTATATGAAACGCTCTTTTAAAAAGTTGCATTATTATAAAAGCCTTGACATATTTTATACCAATATTTACACTGAAAGAAGACACTTTCTAACTTTGTGTAACTGTTGCTAAATAGAATTAAAAAATCCAATTCTTAAAGGGCTTTTCAGGCAGTGTGTGTGTGTACATATGTTGTTTATGCTGCCAAAATCTGTATGGTAATTTCTGTACAGATAGATTAAATCCTAAGAAGTGTTCCAGCACAGGTTAGGGGAAAAAAAGGTAACAAAACAAATTTTCCAAATTCTTATTTTGCAGTCCCACCATCTTGTGGCAGTCTGCAGTATTGCCTTAGCACTCAGTCAGCAGAAGCAAATTAAAAAAAAAACAAACACAAAACAACTACTTTTAAAAATTGCTAATGTGTCCCTGTCTACTAATTAGGACCTGGGTTTCTAACCCTAGCCCAGAAAGCCTCTTTCTGTAGACTCGTACACAGCGTGTACTTCAGGAGTTTAGTCTGAGAACACAAGACCTCATATTGTTCCCTTGCTCCTCGGCATCCTACCTTTCCATGTCTCTCTCACTTCTTCCTTGGCAGAGCCACGGTTTTTAGCACTTGACTAAACCTTCCCAGTGATAGTCTGTCACTACTTCACACCGAAAGGAGAAAGCTTATAAATTCCATCAGTTTTCAGGGCTTTTGCCACCTTCTTCAGCCTTTTTAGCCTCCATTTGCTGTGCCCTCAAGGAGCAAGTATTCCACTCCACACCAAGGGACTAGCATAAAATTATTCTTATGTCTTACATGAAGCATGATCCTGGCAGTACAAAGAAGGGAAGATGATGTTGCTTAATCCCCTCACATGTGTGCTAGCTTTTAATTGTTCTTCAGTCATTTCTCTCACTCAGCCTGTATTTTGGAAAGGCCTCTCTAGTTTTATGGAGATAGTCTCTAAAAAAATGCAATTCAGCAAGGCCAGTAGAGTTTCTTTCTTTAAATAATAAAAACAGTAATAATAAAATTCTCAGAAAGACCATCAATGATGAGCAATCTGAGTTAATTCTCTGCAGATTGATGACCTGTGCTTCCTTTCATGCTGCAACGTAGGGCACTGTCCTAAGGCTGCCAGTTCATATCTGCTCCCCGTGCCTGCCCCTCTCCTTCAGAGTCTGTCAAAAGTCTTTGCCTCTATATTTGCTTTCTGCTCTCCTGATGCACCAACCACTGAGGAGACTGAAGTTCTCTCCATAAAATTTGCTTCTTGGATGGAAGTCTACCTGTGGAGGGTTGCAGTCAAGGGAACAGAACTTGAACCTTCCTTGAAAATGCAGATTTGCATTAGTACTTTGTTTTGAGAGGTTCTCTAGAAAATGCTTTCTGGAATTTTGGCTGCAGATTATTAATGATTGAAATAGTGATGTTTTCTGGGAATTTATTTCAAGAAGTCTGGTGCTGGTTAACATTTAAATATATACAGTGCTTTATAATTTCTCTCCTGTTTTGACTTAGATTGTTCATACCATAACCACCTTAATCTAAGGTTGTTCCCATCGTTCTTGTTAAGATTTAACTTAGTAAAAGCCATTATTGTTTTAACAGATCATTCCAAAATAATGATTAACATACCTCTAGCAAAGCTTAAGTGCGTCAAATACCAGTGGTTCACTTTGAGAGATTATGAGTTTAGAAAATGTTCCAAGTGTGAAGGCTTCAAAGAAAGAGAAAATACCCAATAATGTACATTGTAGAAATGTCTGTGCGTTTTCCATTTCTTATGAATGAAATTAGCATAAATTAGTATCTGGGTTTTTTTTTTATTTTTTAGAAGTCAGAGGGAGAGATATCAGCTTGCAGTACAACGCTTTATCTGAACCAGGGAAAGCACATAGAACATTCCAGTAAGGATTTGAATAAATGCCTGAGTAGCTAAACCCAGAGATAGAGTCAGAAGGAACACAAGAGAGATTTCTTCATGCTAACTTGTAGTTTTTATCCATTTCTTTTATTTCTTTTCAGAATTTTTTCTTTTTCCCTGTCTTCTTACTTTCAGCATGCTTGATAAACAGCCTAGGCTCCTACTAGCCGTATCCAAAAAAGACTTCAGTTTCTGCAAATGCAATTATTAGAAAGCATATGTGATACAGGTGTTTAATGGTCAGCCCTATGATGTTATATGTTGGGGCAGCGGTCAGACATTTTCTAAGTTTTGTGACTTGCAGTGCCTTGGCTTAGTCGGTATGGGATAGGGCTGTAACTCATTCCCCATGGATTTACGGTCGTGTGTGTAAACCATATCCAGGTTTGTGGTGCAACAGTACAGCTGGAAGGCACAGCAGTCGTTTTGTGAGAGCCCATAGGAAAAAAGATGCATCCCAGGAAAAGAATTGCAATTCGGATGAGGAAGTTTTAACTAAACACCTGTGGTATATATGGTCTCCTTTAAAAATTGTTCACTTAATCCTGATACCAAAGGATATGGTGATGCAGTGGGATTGAGACATGCTGGGCGTGTTTTGGAAGCTGGGGCCATCTCTGGTAGGAGAATAATCCCCACGGTGTAAACATAATGACTGGTTTCTGGCACAGGTGAAAGTGAGAAGCATCAGTTAGGACGGATTTTGCTTGCCTGATTGGAGATGCCTGTCAACGAGAGCCAGGATCCTCTCAATACCTGCGCCTGCAAACAGGGCCTTACGTGTAATTATTTATAGTAATAAATCAACAGAGTTGACAGACTCTTGCTTGCAGGTATCCTGAGTTCTTTATAGGACAAAAAAAACCCCAAAACAAAAAACAGATTACAGATATGATCTATAAATGTATATACTGCTGATGAGTAAAGTCTGGGGTGACAATGGAAAAGTTAATTGGCCGTTTTTAGCCCATCGCTCTCCCAGTATTACCCTGACTCACAGTCACAACTTCTTGTGTTCCAACCCAACAGCACTACAGATGTGCACACAGTGGCATCGCTGCTGAAGCTGTACCTAAGAGAGCTCCCAGAGCCAGTCATACCGTATGCCAAATACGAAGATTTCCTTTCCTGTGCCAAAATGCTCAGCAAGGAGGAAGAAACGGTGAGTTGGCAATTGGAGTAAGATGAAATAAAAGGCTGGCGTGTTATAACCTGTCTGATTTTGAGGAGGAGACAAGCTGATGATTACCTATCCTAATTTAAAGTGTGCATCTACTCATTGAGGCTGGTTTTATATGAAAGTTGTTGCCACCTAGGAAATTTGGAAGTCTGAATATTGCATAGCATAACCTTAGTTGTATTTGTCACTGATTCCAGTTCAAGTAAACATCGTTGTGGTCAACAGCTTAGATTTTGCATGGAAGAGACTAAAGGTGCAGCTCTTTGGTTGAGCGTGTTGCCTAAGTCTCTAACCATCGATATGTTCCAACATGAAGCCACCCGACAGTTTATGCTTGCAGTCATACTCGTTTTCAGGTTAAATTTTTAGTCATTTTATATTGGCTTGGTCCAGAGTGTATTTGTGTAGTTCCGCAACTATGCCACAAAGGACTTTATGAAATTCATTTTGAAAGCAAGATTCAAATTACAGTGAGCTTTTGGTGCTGGAGTTGGTGTTCTCAGTTTGAAAAATCAGTACTATAGGTGATGAACCACTTTAGTCCTCTTTATGGCAGTTTAGCAATCCAGCTGTAAGGGTGTCTGACTAGATTTTCAGTTGACCCTTCTCCATGCAGAAGTTAAAGATGCAGTCCCTGTTAAGGGAGAGAGCTGTGCGTCTTGTTTCCTTTCTTAGCACATAACCAGCAAGCTTATGCACTATCATGGTCCACTCATCTTGATTTGCATTTGTTTTCAAATCAAAAGTTGGGCAGAGAGGAACCTGATGAACTTCAACAAGGGCAAGTGTAGGGTGCTGCACCTGGGGAGGAAGAACCCCCTGCACCAGGACAGGTTGGGGGTGACCTGCTGGAGAGCAGCTCTGAGGAGAAAGACCTGGGAGTCCTGGTGGACAACAGGATGCCCAGGAGCCAGCAATGGGCCCTGGTGGACAAGAAGGCCAATGGCATCCTGGGGGGCATCAGGAAGAGTGGGAGCAGCAGGTGGAGGGAGGTCATCCTGCCCCTCTGCTCTGCCCTGGGGAGGCCCCAGCTGGAGCACTGGGACCAGTTCTGGGCTCCCCAGTTCCAGAAGGACAGGGAACTGCTGGAGAGGGGACAGCAGAGGCTACAAAGATGATGAGGGGCCTGGAACATCTCCCTTGCGAGGAGAGGCTGAGGGACTTGGGTCTTTTGAGTCTGGAGAAGGCTGAGGGGGGATCTGATCGACGCTTATAAATATTTAAAGGGAGGGTGTCAAGAGGATGGGGCCGGTCTTTTTTCAGTGGTGCCTCAGGACAGGAGGAAATAGGCACAAACTTGGATGTAAGAAGTTCCACCTAAAGATGAGGAGGAACTTCTTTGGGGTGAGGGTGGCAGAGCCCTGGCAGAGGCTGCCCAGGGAGGTGGTGGAGTCTCCTTCTCTGGAGACATTCCAAACCTGCCTGGACATGTTCCTGTGGGACCTGCTCTGGGTGGACCTGCTTTGACAGGGAGTTGGACTGGATGATCTCCAGAGGTCCCTTCCAACCCCATACCATTCTGTGATTCTTCGATTCTGTGCAATCAAATCCCACTGATGCTGGCAAAGTACCAAAACCCCATGCTGAAAAAGGGTCTCAAGGCACTGTTGTTAAGGAGCATAGTCAGGATGTGTTTCTACAGGGCATAGAAATTAATGTGTGATATTCTGCTTGTCCCATTCCCAGGGTGGGCACAAACTGAAATAACTTCTTATTGGTCTGAATCTGGTATGGACCAGAACTGGGTAAAATACCCAAATAGTTTCTCATATGAAAATGCCAACTAGAATCATGGAATACCAGATTGGAAGGGACTTCAAGGATCATCCAGTCCAACCTTTAACTAGTTCAAACCAGAACTGTTGCTGGAAGCCTCAGCCTTGTTACCAGCAGGAGGAGGAACAGAGCTGCTCGTCAAAAAAAGAAATAGTGAAAGAGAAGGGAAAGACAGGATGAAACCAAGTTATTTACTTACTTGTTTCTTTTTATCCAGAGCTAATCCTTGTTAGCCAAATACAGCTTTCCCCATCCACAGTGGGCTCTACAAGCTGTTCCTAATGGTAATTGTATATAGCATTTAATGTTGCACTTTCAGTGATGTGTTTATTGTCTTGTAGTTGGGATTGCTGACACTTTTTTGAATGTCTGATAAAATACTAAGAAGCTGTGCCTCCCCACTTTTTTTTTTTTTTTTTAAACCACTTAAAGGGCCTGAAAGAACTGGTGAAGCAAGTGAAGAGCCTGCCAGCTGTCAATTATAATTTGCTGAAATATATCTGTAGGTAAGTGCTCTTCCAAGAATATCACAATGGTATTTATAACCGTGAGCTGACAGACAAACCTGTCTGTGTGTGTGCCCTGAAGGAAAAGCATTACTCATGGTCAGAGAACTGGTAAACTGAAGTGAATGCACTAAAAATATAGTTTTACTGCTTGACTAATTAATAATTTGCTTTATGAAGGTGCATGGTTATGACTTTACTTTCATAAGCAGGCCACACTCAGCAAGAAACGCAAGAAGGTAGAAATTAATACATTCTGTCCTTTTTATAGGACCTGGTTTTCCTATTTCTAACTGCAGTTATTGGCCTTGGCTGTGCGCTCCTGAAGCAGGGTATCCTTGAAAACTGTGTATGTCTTGTAGTATATAGAATAGTTTTGTGGATACATCTGAGATCTTACAAAAAATATATCTTACAGGGTTGCCATTTGTGAACTTATAGAAAGTGCCCATCTTAAAAAAACATTTTAAAATAATATAAACATTTACAGTTTGTAATTTGAGGATATTGTCTGAGCCAAGTAGATGATTAATTATGCTGGAGAAAGTTACCACGTTCAACAGTTGTCTTCCAGTCATTTATCAGTGTATCATTTTGAAGAAAATCTGAAATTGAGGAGAAGAGCCTTGAGCTTTCAAGTTGTTCCAGAAGGATTGGAATACTTGAACTACATTAAGAAACCATCCCATGCTTTGACTTTTTAATATTTATTTCCTTTTTACACATTCATTAAAGGCCTCTCTTTTTTCCCCACAGATTCCTTGATGAAGTCCAGTCTTACTCAGGAGTAAACAAAATGAGTGTGCAAAACCTGGCAACCGTTTTTGGCCCTAACATCCTTCGTCCCAAAGTGGAAGATCCTCTGACTATTATGGAGGGTGAGCTGACGGTGCATAACTTGTAACAGAGAGAAGGAATGTCGTATGTGCAGTAAGATCCACACACCTCTTCCTTAGACATAGAAATCTTCAACCTGAAGGAACTTCAGGGTTAAATCTTGCAGGTTACTATAGAAGCGACTGAAACGTGCAGCATTGCAAACAGGCTTTGCATGAGATTGTGCTGCCCTGGCAACTTCGATAAAAATGTACTTTTTCTCACAAAACTTGCTACGGCATGTTCTTATTCAGCACGTGTGGTTGGACTGCAGTTAATATTTTACCTGCGGTTCTTAAGGATGAGAAGAAGTTAGTACAGGTTCACACCTTCTGCCCCTGCAAGGCAATATGCTGTCTTGCACAACAGCGACCATTCTGCTGCATTCTGTTATTTACAGCAATGTCCAGCTGTAACATTTTGCTTGTGATTAAGACAAAAATATGGCCATGTCAGTCTTCTCCTATAATTTCTTCCTAGGCTTAATCTTTGTGACTTTAATTCTCCATAAAGTACATGATGCCTTTTCTGCCTCCAAACACTTTTTTCTTAATATGTAGGATTTACTGAACTTTCTCAGAAATTAGGGCTGTACTATGTACACTATGTACCCTGCACTAAAAATTGTACCAAAACTCAAAAATGCAGTATTCATAGTTTATTTGAGAGCGTGTAGATTTATTCTTTTTGTTTGATGCATTTTCTCTTCCCCAGACACAATTACCCATATATTTTGTTCATTTACTTTTTTTTTTTCCCAAAGTCTTAAGTTTCCTCCTTCTTCCTTAGCACAATGACTATGTTGTTGTGAACAGAAACATGGTGTTTACAAATAATTTGTGAAAACAGTGAAGATCCAGGGTTAGCTGCCTGAACAGTAGCTCAGACAAGCCAGAAAACCTTCTAATGTGGAAAGGGTTTTTAATCATCATCTCCACTTCAACATCTGGATTCTCATTGTGACAGAGAACGGTTTGATCATGCATTTGACTCAAAAGGGTTTGCAAGAGCAGGTGTCCAATTTATGTGAATGTTTATTATGACCATGCATGAGCGTCATCAAACCTATGCAGCTTCAGATATCCTTAAATCTGCGTTTCTGGCTCCCCCCTAGTTTCTGTACATACCTGTCTCAAATGCACTGTGACTAGTAGTATTGGTAGCCTGGTAGATAGTTGTGAATGTTTCTCTTGGTCAGGCAGAGAACTGTCCCTTTTTTCCCCATGCTTTTGTATTAAATAGTACAAAACATACTTCAAATCGTTCATTAGATTGGAATTGGAAGGAGATGTCACAGAGCTGAAGTCAATGAGAATGGTATCTCAGAGGATGATATTTAATGATGGGATACCATGTATCTTCAGCTCACCTGGGGCAAGGGAGAAGAATAGAGATTTGGGATGGGGAGAGAGGACTTTTTCCAGTGGTGTCCAGGGATAGGACAAGAGGACATGGGCACAAACTTGAATATAAGAAGTTCCACCTAAACATGAGGAGGAACTTCTTTGCTGTGAGG
Source organism: Calidris pugnax (assembly GCF_001431845.1). Taxonomy (NCBI): domain Eukaryota; kingdom Metazoa; phylum Chordata; class Aves; order Charadriiformes; family Scolopacidae; genus Calidris; species Calidris pugnax. The sequence goes on along the minus strand of NW_015090920.1, from coordinate 576,257 downwards.
GTGGCAGAGCCCTGGAAGAGGCTGCCCAGGGAGGTGGTGGAGTCTCCTTCTCTGGAGACATTCAAACCCCACCTGGACAAGATCCTGTGCAACCTGCTCTAGGTAGACCCACTCTGGTGGGGGGGTTGGACTAGATGATCTCCAGAGGTCCCTTCCAACCCCATGTCATTCTGTGTTTCTGTGACTTAGCCATTACTAAATAAAATACTATCTTCTGGGTTTATATTTTTTCATAACTGACTGCTGCCTAAAGTTTGTGAGTTGCTTTTTTAAAAATGTTACTGGTTTGTTTTGTTTTGTCTTTTTTTTTTTTTTTTAAATTGGGTGGAAAGGGAAAATAATACATTTATCCAGTTCTTGAAAGCAGCTCTGCAGCCTGCTTATCTACAGCCTGAGCACTAAAACGGTGGCTGCTGTAGGAAATAGCATGGATGCTACATTCATTGAAGGGACATACATATTTTTTTTTCCACTAATGAGAAATAGGTTAGAGGAAACAGATTTGTGACTTCTCTTTAAGCATAACTTTACGATTTGACACCAGACCATAAGCTGGACATGAGCAGGCAGTGGGCAGCTGCAGCCCAGAAGGCCAATCCCATCCTGGGCTGCATCAGAAGAAGCGTTGCCAGCAGGTCCAGAGAGGTGATTCTGCCACTTGACTCTGCTCTGGTGAGACCTCACCTGGAGTATTGTGTGCAGGTCTGGAGCCCTCAATATAAGAAGGACATGGACCTGATGGAGAGGGTCCAGAGGAGGGCCACGAGGATGATCAGGGGGATGGAGCACCTCTGCTACAAGGACAGGCTGAGGGAGCTGGGGTTGTTCAGCCTGGAGAAGAGGAGGCTCCAGGGAGACCTGATAGCAGCCTTCCAGTGTCTGAAGGGGCCTACAGGAAGGCTGGGGAGAGCCTGTTTAGAAAGGCCTGTAGTGACAGGACGAGGGGCAATGGCTTCAAGCTGGAGAGGAACAGATTTAGACTGGAGATGAGGAGAGGGTTCTTCACTATGAGGGTGGTGGAGCACTGGGACAGGTTGCCCAGGGAGGTGGTTGAGGCCCCATCCCTGGAGATATTCAAGGAGAGGCTCGACGAGGCCCTGGGCAACCTGGTCTAGTTGGGGGTGTCCCTGCTGACTGCGGGGGGTCGGACTAGATGGCCTTTGGAGGTCCCTTCCGGCCTGGGCAACTCTATGATTCTATGATTTGCAATTGGGCTACACATAGTTGAATGTATATGAACTTTTTAAAAAGACTATACATCAGTTAGGGCTCATGGCCACCCTTCTTCATTGCTCTTTTCATTTTGGAAGATAGCCATGTGCTTTCCTTGCACAATCGTTCAAAGTCAGACATGCAGCTATGGGTAACTATACCTGCATAACGGGGATGAGAAGTTGGTTTTGTTTGGTTCAAGAGAGGTTTTGGAGAATTCCAATCATGGGCCAGTTTTTTCCTGTCAAACGCAGTGGTAAAAGTTGCCCAAGTACAGTGCAAATTCTGCACAGAACAGCTAAAGTTCTTGGAAGGAATACAGCTAAATGTGGCATGGCAGTAACTAAGTGAATTTTCCTCCTACATAGTTCTAATTTATGATTTTACCTTAGCAAACAAACAAGAACACTAAAAAAAGATGTTGTTAAGTACCCACATTGAATTGTTTCTTAGTAGTTGTATTTTGAAAGAGTAAAGATCCAGAATATTACAAAGGAGTTGATGTGAAATGATATCGCACAGTGGGAAATTATTGATTAGAAGAGCACAGCATGCCTCTGACAGCTCTCTAGGAGCTAAAAAATGGGGTGGTTATTGTAACTATCTTGACCTTGTTCCTGAAATATTCTTAATAATCCTTAATGAGAGTCTGCTTAATGAAATAGAGTTGCACATCGTTATTATCCCAAGTCCAGTCCGGTTATAAATGCTAATGTGTAAATTACAGTGGGGACAAGTGGTATGCACACCAAGGGGTGGTTCTTTATGAGGAGAGGTAGCCATTTATTACAGCAAGTAGCAAGCTGTGGTCCTTCATCAGGTCTGTATGGTGCTGTATCATGGCATAGTTTCCTGGTTGCATACGGTCTCACCATGGAGTGGTTTGCTCCAAAAGACTAAAACATCTGTGATTCAGCATTGCAAATCCCTTGCCTGCCCGTTTTCTGTTAAACTACTAAATACAAGTGCTGTACCAGAAAAAAAGACTGGTTTTAAAAATGTTCACCACATTTTTGAGTGGAAACACATCACTTACAATGATGTTATCCTTCACTCACTACTCATCATCCTCCTTCCGTGGTCTTCCTGGGATGTAATTATGGCAATGGTAATTGCTTCTTCACCAAAGTTCCTCTTCTTGGGGGGTCTGTGAGGGCCCCTGGCTTGGTGTGATGGATGGAAGAGGCAGTGCTGAGCTGGCCTGGTAGCCAGGGGCACCTCGGGTGTGTTAAGCATTCAGGGCATTACACAGATGGATGCATTGTGTAAATGTATGAGCTGAATATTTAGTAAGTATTTGTGGAACCTGATGGATATAGTATATTTATGCCCTAAACAAGACGGGCCAGTAATGACCATGTGCTTGATGTCTCCTTTCAGGCACAGTAGTAGTCCAGCAGCTAATGTCAGTGATGATTAGCAAGCATGAAGAGCTGTTTCCCAAGGATGCAGACCCTCAGATGGGACCTGAGGTGTGCAACAACAACAACGAAATGCCAAAGAAAGCGGCTGCGGGGCAGCAACAGAACAAAGAGAACAACAACACCAAGGAGCCAGCAGTGAGGCATTGCTCTTGGGACAAACCTGAGTCTCCCCAAAGGGGAAGCATAGACAACGAGTCTCCAACTGCTTTGCCAGGCAGCAAGACAAATAGCCCCAGAAACAGCATCCAGAAACTGGATGTCACCAGAAGCCCACCACTCATGGTGAAAAAAAATCCCGCTTTTAATAAAGGCAGTGGCATAGTCACCAACGGGTCCTTCAGCAGCTCTGTGGAGGGCCCTGAGAAGAGCCAGACCTTACCAAACTGTGCCCTGCAAACCAGGAGAACGTCGTCCCTGAAGGGGCCGGTGACTAAAATGGGCACACACAGCGTGCAGAACGGAGGTGTGAGGATGGGTGTTTCTAGCACAGACGGGCACAGCAACCCCATCAGCAGCCAGGCCCTGGGCTGGGTGCCCAACGGCTACGTCACGCTGAGGGACAACAAACAGAAGGAATCGGTGAGCGAGTCAGGCCAGCACAACAGGCTTTCCACCTACGACAATGTGCACCAGCAGTTCTCTATGGTGAACTCTGACGACAAACAAAGTGTGGACAGTGCCACCTGGTCAACGTCCTCCTGTGAAATATCCCTCCCTGAGCACTCTAACTCCTGCCGTTCGTCCACCACCACCTGCCCCGAGCAGGACTTTTATGTGGGTAACTTTGAAGACTCTGTGCTGGATGAACCACCGCATGAAGACCTCTCTAACCCGGGTGACTATGAAAACAAAAGTGACAGAAGGAGTGTGGGGGGCCACAGCAGCCGAGCCACCAGCAGTAGTGATAACAGTGAAACCTTTGTCACCAACAGTACTAACAATCACAGTGCTTTGCACAGCCTGGTGTCCAGCCTGAAGCAAGAGATGGCCAAGCAAAAACTAGAGTATGAGACAAGGATAAAAAGGTAAGAAGGTTTGGCTCTACCATCAGGCTGCCTTTTCCAGAGGAAATCCAGGTTTTCCTCTCTCATGACTTGCTATAAATCTGCAGCAGCTGCGGTCGCTGGGTGCTTGCCACCGAGTCTCCCATCTGTCCGTGTTGACGTACTCTGACATGGCTTTGCTGGCACCATGATCCAAAGGGATTTGTTTCCAAGCAATTGCTTGCCATGGTTGTGACATGCTATTCTATTGGCAGTAAAATAAAGCCAGAACCTTGTGAGTTTCTGTAGAATCTAATTAACAAAATCAGTAGGCTCTCGCGATGTTTTCATTAGTTGATCTCTTAGTTCTCCGGAGACCGAGAAGGGCAACTGAGCATCACCTTTCAGTGAAAGCCGTGACGTGGCTTACTCCACCTGTAGTTTTGGGGTCTGGGAGACAGCTGACCTCCTTTCCAGAGTCCTCATTGCTCTTGAGACAGTGCTGCATCTTGGAGTTACGATCCTATCTCCTCACTGCTGCTTTGCCTGAGCCTTTCCTTCACAGCTCAGGCCTTTTAAAGAAGGCAAGGGAGAGCCGTGTCTTTGTCTACAGATAGTGTGGGCTCTTCTGGCACACGGGGATGGCCATAATGTGAATAACCTCAAAGTCTGGGCTTAGCATTAACTAGTGCAGAGCTGAATGTTGATAAAGCTCGTGGTGATAAAGGTTCTTCAGTAAAGCTGTTCAGGAGTGGCTCTGTCCTCCCCTCTGTGGCACAGAAGCCTTTTGCATTGGTACCTCTGGTGCTGCAAGTCACAGCTGGGTCCCAACACGGGAGAGCTGCCAGCACCAGCAGCGGTGAGTGGAGGTGGAGCATATGGAATATTGCAGTCCTTCACCCACATCACTATTTTCAGCGTGGTACGCAGCGTAGGAGAGCAGTTCTTATAATGTTCAATATCTGTATTTAGTACCACTAGGATTTCTAATGCTTTCCACTGGAAAGACCTGAAATGTGATCAGTTTTTTAGACAAAAGTCATGTTCATTGCAGGTTTGTTTTTTTTAAAATTGTCGATCCATATCTGCAAATAGATACAGCAGATAAATCAGCTGAAGAAAGGAGATTAGCAGTGAAACAAAAGCAAGCAGTCTGACCTTGTAAGTGACACTGGTGCAACTACAGCAGGAGCTGGGTGTCAGCACTTTAGAAGTAAATTGAATAGTCAGCCTGTTCCTGGAGAATAAGATGGAGCTGTTTGCCACTGTGCACCTTGCCAGTGGCTGTTATTAGGGATTTTCTAAATGAGGTAACAAAGAGGTTCCTCTAGGAGAACAGTTCATTGATGAAGTCATGGTTTGTAGATACATCCCTCAAAAATTCAGTCTAAGCTTTGTAAATGAAAAGACACATGTATGAATTTGTTGGTGGCGTGCATTTCTGCTCAAGTGAGTGAGGAGTGCTGCTCAGGAGCTGTCTGCTTTTATTTCGTTTTTTGCAGCTTGGAGCAGAGAAATCTCACCCTGGAGACGGAAATGATGGCCCTGCACGAAGAGCTGGATCAAGAGCGGAAGAAGTTCACAATGGTAGAAATCAAAATGCGTAACGCAGAACGGGCCAAGGAGGATGCGGAGAAGAGGAATGATATGTTGCAGAAGGAAATGGAGCAGTTTTTCTCCACTTTTGGAGAACTTACAGTAGAGCCTCGCAGACCAGAAAGAGGCAACACTATCTGGATCCAGTGAGCATTGAAGGCGTAGACTGTGGGTCTTCGGGGAAGAGCTTGGGGGTGTTATACTGCATCAGGTGGCTGGTCACCTGTCTGAGGCTAGTACTCAACATAATGTTATAATCCCTTGAAGGAAGAAATTGTACAGACATTAACCACTCATATCTACAGTGTGTACTTAGCAAGTTATACTCTTTGAATGCTTCATGAGACTACTGTCAAGTGTTACAACTGGATACGTGTATATAAATTTTAAAGAAATCACCAAGAGATGTATCTCAAGAAATATTTTAATGCAAGTCTTGTATTTAAACTGGTAAATTGAAATGTTGTTGCAATCAAGCTTTATATCAAGCTTTTTCTATTGCACTTAACATAATAAGCTATTTTTGGCATTGTGTTACCATCAGCTTATTTTGTATATCAAATGTTTTTTTGTTTGGTTGGTTTTGGTTTGTTTTTTTTTTTTTTTTTTTACCCCTCTTGCTGGGGAGTGAAGATAAACAGATATGTTAAGGTACATGAATGAGAGGTACTGTCTGCTTTTATTTATATTTTTTGGAAGAATATATTTTGGGCACTCATTTTAAAAAGCTAGATTATTCTTCTGTAATACATGATCTGACAGCTACAGATTTAAGCAAGAACAGAAAGTAGTGGTTACTGATTTGGAGAAAAAAATGTTTTGGTTTGTTGGTTTCTGTTGTTGTTTTTTTTTGTTTGTTTGTTTGTTTTGGGTTTTTTTGTTTTTTTTTTTGTTTTTTTTTTTTGTTTTTTTTTTGTTTGGTTTTTGTTTTTTTTTTTTTTTTTTTTTGTCACCCCTCTTGCTGGGGAGTGAAGATAAACAGATATGTTAAGGTACATGTGCCGATGGTTAACGCTGACTTGCGTCGCTTCTAAGAAGACAACAGGATGAGAAACAGCAGCCTGCTACGGGCAAAATACAGTTGTACCAGTTTAACAGAGTTGATGGCCAGGGTAGGAAGTACCAGGGCACCTGTATTGTAAAAACCAAATGAGGATATCAAGTCAGCAAAATTGGGAACAAGGACAAAAGGGTAAACAGCTGCTCTAAGAAGTTGGGAGAGGGAAAAGGAGAGCTTCAGGGGCAATCAGTCCCATAACCAGAGCTTTCTCGGGTTTCTAAAGAAGCCCAGAGCAGCTCAGAGCAGAAATATAAACCAGTTGTTCTGACCCTATTTGCATCTGAATTACCTCTGGGTGATAGTAAATCCTTTTCATAACCCTGGTGAAGGGACACACAGAGGGGACACCCTGATAGTCCTGTCAGTGTGATGGGTGCTGAAAAAAATAACAAAAAAAAAAAAATATGTCCAGAGTAGAAATTATTAGAGCAACTCTGTAACAAACAGCAAATAAGGCAGAAAACACCAGCATATTCCCCACCCATACTTACAGTGTGTATTAGCAAGTTATCATACTGTCTGAATGCTTCATGAGGTTACTGTCAAGCATCACAACAGTGGAAGTCCCCAGGGTCTCGGCATCACCTAGATGGAACAGCCTGGAGTCTTACCAGCATGCAGAGTGCCAGTGAAGAAGAAACAGCAAAACTATGCTGTAAATTAATAAAATTTTTTTTTGGCATCTTTACAAATAGTAAGTATAACCAGTATTTTCTACACCGTGTTATGGATTTTTGGTTTTCTAACTTGGCGTTTGGGCCTGCAAGCTGCATTATTAGAGAGGGTTGTCAAGACATCTTGGCTTCCCTCTAGTGTCTCTTCAATACATTGCAATTATTTTTGAATTCCAATTGAGAAAGAACGATGAAGGTGGCCACAAAGAACATTCTTGGTTATAGCATGAAGTATTAATTAGATGTGGGAACTATAGTTGGAAGCAAACATGAGGTTTGCATTTCAGAGGAATGTTACCTTACAATGGAGCGTTACACGTGGTGCTTGTGGATGCAGCATTTGTGCCTGGTGAGATGCAGAGTCCCCAGTCAGGGTGCTTGTTCTAATAATGACTGTGAACATGTCTGTGTATAAATCAGAAAAAGTCAGACAGGGAGACATCACGGTAATAGGTGGAGAAAGTCCTGCTTTACCACTCAGAGTAAGCTAATGCTCTCATTTTGATTGCCTCTAGCAGTCCCTATGCTATTCAAGTTCTGTTGCTCTCCTGCACACAATTCCTAAGACTAGTTCAAGGACTGGTTTAAACGAGGACCTAAACTTTAGTTTAGTTTAGTCACCCAGGCATGGCAGAAGGTGACCAGTGAGGAAGTTGGGAAAGGTGCTGTTCCAAGATTATCAGCTAACACAATGGCAAAAATGACAGCTACTTGATAAAAATTTATTTCGGATACTTGTTCAAAATTGATGAGGAATAGGAATTTCATTTCACATCCACACCTGCCTCCAGTGCCCCAGGCTATACAATATGCATGGAAGAAGGGAAGGTATTTATAATCCATGTACTTAGCATTCTGTGTTCAATTTCGATTACCCTTGGTCTTCACAGGAGCTGACTGGAGGCATCCAGTGATCTGTATGTGCTGCATGTTTTCCTGATTTGTTTGAACAGACCTCTTTGTACACGTGTTTCTAAACTCAGTGATTGCTTTCTGAGGGTTAGTTCTTGGTCAACCCACAAATCTACCCACAAACTACAGGAATGCAGTTCAGAGTGGTTTTTTTCTTATTTCAGGTCTTTGCATTCATCATGCCCGAGACAGTTTATAAGCCAAACTATTTTAGTTACAAAGCTTCATTTTTGGTGTATATAGATCCTCTTCATTTTTATATTGTTCTTTTTGAAGATTTCCATTAAACATTCTTGACTCAGTCTGAATGATGTTACTGCAGTGGTTTCTTTAGGGCATTGATACTTGAAAAAACCCATCTTCTATTTTTGCAGGGACTTTGGGAAGGTGTGTCTCGAAGTGAATTTTATGTAGGGCTTAGGCTGGGGTAGACCTTGCTCCTTCTGACTGATGCTAGGCTAAAAAAATCAGAATTTCTGTTTTGTTTATGTATCAGAGGAATCTTGACAAGCTTTGAAATTATGACTCAGTCTTGGAAGTAAATATAAACCATCCACACAATTAAAACGAGCTAGCATTTTTTAGTCTCCTGGACACAGAAGCAAAATTCCTTAGTCAGAATATCTTCTAGGAAAGTCTTTGTTCCTCTGGGAGCAGAGCAGCAGCTCTGCATTCGGTCTGTTTGGCCCAGCTCATATTGGCTCTGATTTCTTTGTGGGTTTAAAACTGCTCTTGGTGCCATCAGCTTCCAGGTGTCTATTCCTGTACCTTACTTCTTAGTGTTCTTCTTGTCCCAAAACTCGTGGGAGCATTGACCCGGTGTGCAAGCCAATAACACAGAGTCAAAGTATTAGCTATTTATTAGCAGTTCGGCGCAGAAATGGGTGCTAGGGGTTTTTTTCCGCAAACCTAGCACACATGGCATTGAAACAGTCATTCATTTATACAGTGTAAATTAATGTAATTAACATAATCATTGTTTATCAACCTTTTACTGGTGCTCATAATTCCTTATCTTGAAGCTGATTGGTGTAAAATGCCCTCGTCTTCAATTAAAGGTACAGTGCCTCTTAATTGTACTGCACAGGCTCAGTGGGTGGGGGTCTTCAATGGGAGGCGGGTATCCTAACTTCTACAGGAGTGGTTTTCGTGTTGTAATTAGTCAAATTTACCCATAGGGCACATTTCATGAGGTATAGCCAACTTTCTTGGGCAATCAGCCCATTAGAGTTTCCGGTACCTGGTTTTAGGTCCTTCTGTCCCATTGTCTTGTCAAAAATTAGCAGGTACACTGATTTGCTAGTTTTAACAACGCAGTGAATGCCTTTGGGCAGTGTACACTTGAACGCTTCCTGGCTGAGTGAAACTCCTCATTAATTTCCTTTCTTACCCTGAATTCCCTCTGGATCTGTCTGTTGAAGAGGAGAGTGCTCGCAGGGCTCTCTGTGCCCCTGGCAAATCTGCGAGGAGCTTCGGGGGGAGGGAAAGGGGAGACAGGAGAAAATAAATTAACACAGACTTGTGATGTGGGCATGCAAAAATAGAGGAAACAGATGGGAGAGATGAGGACAACAAGGAAGTGAATATCCCTGAAATTGCCATGTGTAGGGGCTAGTCATTTGCCCTCAGTTAGGAGCATTCTTTCTGAAAGCTTGACTCTACAAAACCATGGCTAGAGTTAATGTTGGGCTGTTGTTTCAGAGCTTTTTCGGCTCTAAATTACTTTCTGTGCCTACACCAGTGGCTAGGTCAACTGTTTCACAGACTACCTTCCCTGCTTTTATCAGTCCTGTGTGCTAACAGGGAGAATTTGTGGGGAGAAATCCCTGGCAGAGCCCTTGCTGTCCGCGAGGCAGGGAGCCCCAGAAGGTCAGATGGTTCTCCATGGATTCCCAACACTGGCTCTGGGAGCTGCTAATGGCCCCCAGACACTGGTTCACTGGTCAGAACAGGTTTCTTTAGCATGCCAATAACCATGGAGAGCGCAAAAAATTCTTGAGGCCGTAAAAAGGAGCTCTATGCAAATATATTCTTCCCTTTTTTCCCTGAGGGATCCAGGATAATGAGCTTTATATGCAATACAATTCCATTTCTGAATCTCCTAAATGCAAGAATGGAAAATCCTTTCTGCCTCTGTGTGTGGTGTTACTCTATTCTTGCGAGAGAGGTTTAAAATGATTCATATTCAGCAGGACTTCATTGTGATATTTAAAATACTATTATAAGCTGTTTAAAGTACTATTATGAGCATGGCTGTAATTTTTTAACTGTATTTAGGAGATGACTTGGCTTGAGACCAAAACTGGTAATTTTGAGAACCAATATTTTCTCTGTTGTTAAGTAACAAAGGTGAGCTCTTTATTTTCTGACTCAACCTTAACAATTGTACAAAAGGGTATTTCTTACTTTTTTTTTTTTAGGCTTAGATTGCTGAAAAGTGACAGTTCAGTCAAAATGATAGTGGTTGTTGCATGTAGCACTATTAGCAGATCAGTTCCCCACACTTTGTAAAAGAAAGTGCTCTCCAAGCCTTCATCACTGCTAAGCTATGCCAGAAACTGGGATTTTTAATTGCACATTCTTTGTATTGGGCTGAACTACAGCACCTGATTTTGGCAAACTGTGATGACTCTCTAGCTCTTCCTGTAGCCACTTCTAACCTAGGCTGAGCACTCTGATGATGTTTTGCTTAATTCACTCTTGCATATGTGTGCTTTATATGATAGTGAGAACTTACGTGGGGAGTTGTGTGAAAAAGTTGCAAATTGACACCTACCAAATTCCATAGTAGTTCCCATGCGTAGACATGCCCTAGTACTAATAGTTCATGTGGATAATAGAGATACTTGTATAATTTAGTATTAATAGTGAGTGCATCACAATTGAATTAATTGGTATTCTTCTGTCTGAAGGGACCTACATCAAAAGAGGCTGTGATGAAAAGTATGTAGAGTATGAACCACAACAGAAATGAAGCTTCTCTGGAGGCAATTCCAAACGCCATTAAGAGAACAGTTCATGAACTATTAATCTATTTCTGTGCTGCCAGACAGGCCTGTTTTTCTCAAGGCCAGAACCTAAGATCCAAAGCACACTAAGCTATCAAAAACCTTGGCTAACAAGGAAAGAGGTGGAGAGCTGCTAGATTCAACTCAAGAGGACATGCCGAGTAAAGATGGATAGCTTTCTGTCCACTGGAGCCAGCAAGGGCTGGGTAAATCTGCAGTACTTTGCAGGACGAGGCACGCTTACCAGCTTGGGTTCTCGGTCCCTTCGGTGTTCCTGTAGTGCTGCACTCCAGCCAACATGCCATAGAATCATAGAATCATTGAGGTTGGAAGAGACCCTTGGGATCATCGAGTCCAACCATCTACCCTACTCTACAAAGTCCTCCCCTACACCATATCCCTCAGTACCGCATCTAAACAAAGCTGGCTTGGACATGCAGCAGTGTACAAGTGTTGGTATGCTAATTCTGGAGGTGGTGGCATGGTCCTCACAGAACCAGCTCCAGAACTATCATCAAACTCCTCAGCGTTTCAAGCTGGAAGGTCTTCCATTCACAGCGTAGACATTCCCAAAACTGTACAGCAACAGGTGAGTGTTTCTCCTCCTCTATGTCTCTCTCCTTAGTTCTATGGCCATAGAAGAAAAGCAGAGGCAGCTGGGCTCAAGTGTCCTTTGAAAGAGGTGGTGAGTGGAGAAGGGAGCGATCCACCTTCTCACTTTATGCCTGTGGGTAAATCATAGAATCATAGAATCATTGAGGTTGGAAGAGACCCTTGGGATCATCGAGTCCAACCATCTCCCCTACTCTACAAAGTCCTCCCCTACACCATGTCCCTCAGCACTGCATCTAAACGGCCCTTAAACACAGCCAGGGACGGTGACTCCACCCCCTCCCTGGGCAGCCTGTTCCAACGCCCGACCACTCTTTGGGTGAAAAATTCTTTCCTAATGTTCAATCTAAACCTCCCCTGTTGGAGCTTGAAGCCGTTCCCTCTCGTTCTGTCACTAATTACCTGTGAGAAGAGACCAGCACCAACCTCTCTACAGTGTCCTTTCAAGTAGTTGTAGAGAGTGATGAGGTCTCCCCTCAGCCTCCTCTTCCTCATACTAAACAGTCCCAGCTCCTTCAGCCGTTCTTCATATGATTTGTCTTCTAGGCCCTTCACTAGTTTCGTTGCCCTCCTCTGTACTCGCTCCAGCACCTCGATATCTCTCTGAAGAAGTTTGGAAGACACAGGTTTATGTAGGTGTATCAGTAGCTTGCCACAGGCACTGTGAGAGGAGTCCCTGGCAGTTCCTGGTCGTACTAGGGCCTGCTGTGTTAATGCAATTGGAAAGGACTGCCAGCTCCCAACCTTGGGATCCACACTCACAGCTACAGCTTCAGGTGTCACTCAGACAAAAATGAAGGTACTGGCTAAGTACCTCTTCTTATGAAGAGCAATTGAAGGAGCTGGACTGTTTAGTTTGAGGAAGAGGAGGCTGAGGGGAGACCTCATCACTCTCTACAAATACTTGAAAGGCCCTTGTAGAGAGGTTGGAGCTGGTCTATTTTCCCAGGTAATAGCCATAGAACAAGAGGGAATGGCTTCAAGCTCCAACAGGGTAGGTTTAGACTGAACATTAGGAAGGAATTCTTCCCAGCAAGAGTGGTCAGAGACTGGAATAGGCTGCCCAGGGAAGGGGTTGAGTCGCCATCCCTGGATGTGTTTAAGAGTCATTTAGATGTGGTGCTGGGGGAGATGGTGTAGGAGAGAACTTTGTAGAGTGGGGTTGAGGGTTGGACTCGATGATCCCAAGGGTCTTTTCCAACCTAAAGGATTCTATGATTCTATAAGGAGAATGCCTTCCCTATGACTGTGGTTGGCTAGTGAGAACAGATTCATGGTAGGTTGGCAGCCCCATTTAGTTCTGTGCTGGGTGACATTTAGTGAGAGCTGGTCCTTTGGGAATTGTGCCCACAAGGACAGTAGAGAAAGAGATCATAACTGAAGTTCACTTCTGAGCTATAATGACACTGTGGCCTGCAATTGAAGCTGGAGCTTTTTATAATAACAAACAAGGGCAGCAGTCTATCAACTGGCACACTGGCAGTGAGAAAATTTAATGATACTTCTCAATAAAAGGTACAAAATTTCTCCTAAATGCTGTTTAAAGATACAATTTTAAAGGGGTTAGTAAAGAAGCGTTAATACCATCCAGAACAAAAGTAGAAAGGATATAATCCACATGGTTCCAACACAGCCTTTCAGATCTGAGCAGCAAGCCTCTAGCAACTGCTGACCAGATGGTAACTGCAGTAGCCCAGGAAATAAAGTTTAGGTTTGTGCTTTCCAAATCCCTTACTGCTGTTAAAAGTTTGTTCAACACAGCGTGTAATTGTGCAGCATGAATTTGCAGAGTTTTGAGGATTCTTCGTTACTCAACTCTAACAGCAAGCTGAGTCTGACCACAGAGGAGAGCAATGAGACAAACACAGGGACACCAACACGGCACACAGTGCTCCCAACACTGCCTGCAGCTCCACTGAAAGAGTCAAAGGTGCACTTAATAATTATCCCAGGTTCCCAAATTCTTCCTGGTTTTACTACACTTTATGCCTGGTACAGTTGTGTATTGACTGCAATAGAGCATGCAGATACTCAGGGATGCTTTAGATTATAAGCCCAGCTGTGGCAGCAAGAACAGCACAGTCTATTTCAGTCTGCTCTTAGTATCTTTTGGCCTTCCAAAACTGGAAAACCCACTGGAAACCTGAGAAGAATAAGAGAAGCAATAGGGAAGACATGACAATGTCTTCATGGGTTGTGTGAGGTGGTGGAACAGTACAAAGGCAAGAGAGATGCCATCCTTCTAGAAGTAATGTAGCCATGAAACCCTATTCTTAGTGCTGCAAAAGCTTTCAGGTGGATTACCTGTGCGCTCCGTGTCTGCAGAGGTACTGTCACAGTGACAGTGGTGTGCAGGCAGCATGTGTTATTTTTTGCAGACCATTCAATGCTGAATTGGCTGGAGTGGTGAAGCAGGAGGAGCCAATGCATCACAAGATACAGGGCTTGTAGCTCAAATAGTCAAACTAAGAGCTCACTAATTCAGAGGGGTTTGTCCAGGAACTTGGGCCTAAATGCTAAACTCTTTTTACTGGCAGTTGATACAGTGCCTGGCCGAACTCCTCCCTAGGAAGCAGAGGGGTAGAGAACACATAGAGCGAGGACAGAGCTGAAAGATCTGCGCTGGATCCTCAAGTGGACTTTGCTAAAGACATTGTTCCCACTGCTTTATTGTAGTTTTGTGTGTGTTTCAGTGAGCTACCTGGAGCTTGTGTAGACATGCTCGTATTGTGAAAACAAAACCAAACAAAATATAAGCTGCCTTTTCAAAGCACAAATCTCAATAAAGTTCTCAGAAAAGCAAATTAAAAGATTCAGAGAGATACTATCCTTGCAAGTTTCAGACATGCTTCCAGTTGCAATACCAGGATATGACCTTCTCACTTCAAGATGATAAAAAAACCCCAAACCTCAAGTACTTGTCCTATGATACAGTGTATTTAATTTATTTGTAAAATATAGCATAGACCTCAGAGAAGAACAGAAATATTTTTCAAGTGGCCATCATGTCAGAAAAACAGAAAGTTATGATACCATAGGAGTAGCTGGAACATGATGGGACAACTCACATGACTGGAGGGTCAAGACAGATGGCTAAAGGCTGTTTCATAAAGACAGGCACGGAGAAAGAGGAGTCACCATCACACTCAAGGAGAACCTTGAATGTATAGAAGTCAGCTATGGTTATTGTGGAGGCCCTATCAAATGCCTCTGGGTCAAGAACAGAGGGGTCATCTCCGAGGGGGATCTTACAGCAGGCATCTGCTACAGACCTCCAAATCAAGACAAAAAGGCCAACGAAGCATTCCATGGGTCACTTAAGCAAGCTTCAGGTCAACAGAACTTGTGTCTTACGGGTGACTTCAACTATCCAGACATTTGTTGGAAGAACAATACAGTATCTCACATATCATCCATCAAGTTCCTGGAATACGTAGAGGCCTGCTTCCTCATACAAATGTTAGATGTGCCAACCAGGAGTGAGGCGCTGCTGTGACTTGCTACTCACAAACCAGGCTGCTGAGCACACTGAAGGTTAGTACAAAGACAAGTGTTTTAGATTTTAGAAGAGCAAACTTCAGCTCGCTGAGAGCTCAGCTGGGAGAGATTCCATGGGAAGCTTCCATGGAGGATAAAGGAGCTAATGAGTGCTGGGAGCTTTCCAAGAACGCTCTCCTAGAAGCACAAAACCAGCTCATCCCCAGGAGAGTAGGCAGAGAAAGAGACCCCCTTGGCTTAACTGCAAGCTTCTGAGTCTGCTCAAAACCAAAAGAGAAGCATACCAGAAGCGGACCAATATCCATTGAGAAAAGCAGCATTGCCAGGGCTTGCAGAGATGCAGTTAGAAAAGCAAAAGCTCAGCTCAAATTGAAACTGGCCAGAGATCTCAAAAACTACAGGAAAAAGTTCTTCAGATACATTAGCAACAAGCAGAAACGGAAGGAAAATATTGGCCCGCTGTTAAACAGGAGGTGAATTAGTCACCAACAACATGGGAAAGGCAGAGGTTCTCAACACTTTCTTCACCTCTGTCTTTACCAGCACTGTTGGTGTTGGGAAAAAAAATCCAAGTTGATGCAAACACAGACCCACCGCCAGTGGAAGAAGAGTTGGTACAAGATCTATAACAGGAGCTCAACCTCTACAAATTAATGGCCCCTGACAATATCCCCTGGAGAGTGTTAAGGTTGGTCTTCACCTCTGTCTTTACCAGCACTGTTGGTGTTGGGAAAAAAAATCCAAGTTGATGCAAACACAGACCCACCGCCAGTGGAAGAAGAGTTGGTACAAGATCTATAACAGGAGCTCAACCTCTACAAATTAATGGCCCCTGACAATATCCCCTGGAGAGTGTTAAGGTTGGTGTTGTTGCAAGGTAGCTCTCTGTAATCTTTGAGAAGTCATGGAGATCAGAGGATGTCCCAGAAGACTGGAAGAAGGCTAATCCCATCTACAAGAAAGGGATTAAATGTCAAATGAAGCATGTGATTGGGAGAAGCCTGCATTCATTCACCAAGGGCAAATTATGCTTGAAAAACCTGATCACCTTCTACAACAAAATATCCTTCTACGCTGATGTGGGGTGAGCGGTGGACGTTGTCTACCCAGATTTCTCCAGGTAGAGAAGCGTCCTCCTATAGACACTGATGTGCTACACTCTAGACAAGTGGACTGTGCGGTGGGTGGGGAACTGGCCCACAGGCTGCACCCAGAGGGTGGTGGTAAATAGCTCTTTTTCAAGCTGGCAACCTGTCACAAGTGGGGTGCCCCAGGGATCGATACTGGCTCCAACGCTGCTTAGTGTCTTCATATGTGATCTGGATGATGGGATCAAGTGTATCCTGGCAAAGTTTGCCCATGGCACCAGAGTGTGGAAGTGGCCACTTTGGAAGGGAGAGCCACCCAGATAAGACCTGGATAGGCTGGATGAGTGGGCTAACAAGAACCTTATGAAGTTCAACGAAGACAAATGTAGGGTCTTGCACCTGGGAAAACATAATCCAGGAGTGCAGCCCAGGCTGGGGTCTGCCTGGCTGGGGAGCAGCTCTGTGGAAAGAGACCTGGGGGTCCTGCTGGACAAGCAGCTCAACATGAGTGAGCAGTGTGCTGCTGGGGCAAAGAGAGCTACCAGGATGCTGGGGTGCATCAACAAGGGCATCACCAGCAGAGAGACACAAGTCTTTATCCCACTCTACTCAGTGCTTGTCAGGCCACACCTGGAGTACTGTGTTCAGTTTTGGTCCCCACTATGCAAAAAAGATGTGGACAAGCTGGAAGGGGTCCAGAGAAGGGCCACCGAGGTGATCCAAGGACTGGGAGGCCTGCCATATGAGGAAAGGCTGAGACAACTGCGTTTGTTCACCCTTGAGAAAAGAAGGCTTAGGGGAGACCTTATCACCATGTTCCAGTATTTAAAGGGTGCCTATGAAGCAGAAGGAGGTTCTCTTTTTACAAGGAGTTATATAGGAAACATGAGGGGTAAAGGGTAGAAGTTACTCCTGGGGGCATTCTGATTGGACACAAGAGGAAAGTTTCTCACAATGAGAACCATCAACCTTTGGAATAATCTTCCCAGGGAAGTGGTGGATTCCCCAACGTTGGACACTTTTAAGATTCGGCTGGACAGAGTGCTGGGCCATCTTGTCTAGGCCACGTTTTTGCCAAGAAAGGTTGGACCAGATGATCCTTGAGGTTCCTTCCAACCTGGTATTGTATGATTCTATGCTTCTATGATCATTGTGTAGCTGCCTACCAAAGTCTGTAGTCATCCATGCCACAGCCTTAATTGCCTGCATTACCTGAAAGACTAATGCAATTTACAACATTTACTACATCATCAGCCTAACTATTTAAATGTTTAAAATGTCTGTCTTTGATAAATTAATATTCATAGGAGTGGCAACTATATAGAAAATACAGAAGATTTCTTCTAACCTCTCTTCAGCATAAAATATGTTTTACTATTAATTGTAATCCAATTCATCAGGAATGGAAACAAAGCTCAAGCCTTCTATACTATGAAACCAAAGTTGTTTTCTGGCTGTTCTGGAAGACAAGCCAAAAATCTCCCAGATGTTTATGTCTATGTATATAGGAAATGAGTTAATTTTGAAAATAATAAAGATAGTACCAGCTTGTGTTTTGTAAGCCCCTAGATAACTGAAACCTCTCTCTCACACCCCCTTTTTTTTTTTTTTCTTTGTGGAGGTGGGGGGCGATTGAAAAGCAATAAAGTGAAAGAAAGATAAAAAGGTAACTGTATTAAGACTTGAGTGTCTGAGATGATACAGTATTGGGAAATTATTGTGTACTGAGTTGTACGGTCTGGTAAAACAGGCCATTTAAATGCTACTTCCAAGATAGCTGTTCTAGTTGTAGGTGCATACAGGGCTGTCCCACAAAAACAAAACAAGGGAAATTGCTTGGAAGTGTCCAGCAATGCAGATAGGAAAAAAAAAAATCAGTTTGAACCATGGAGTGTTTCTCTTTGTCCAGAAGTTGTGCAGAGACACAGAGCAACTGAATGTCAGGGAAGTTTCTTCCTACCTTGGGAATGTACATTGCACTCGTCCATACAGCAGAACTTTCTTCTTGATGAAATTGGCCTGGCAAGAGCTAATTCCATCTTCAAGGCAGACTCCAAACCTGCTAATTGTTTTGGCTCCAGAAAAGGAAGTTAGCCCTGATAAATGGCATTTTAAGACATACACAGAGTATGAGTGCCTTTCTTACTAGGACCCTAAGGAACCACGACCCTGATCAAAACAACTGGTTAATTTTGGCTAAGGTCAGGAATGCCTAATCTGGGTATCAGTAAAGGGAAAGTACAGCTTCCACAGTGTATAGCTTCCTGGGGCTACAAGGTTCTCTCAACACAGGTCGCTTTTAGCATAACAATAAACAGTGGTTAAGTACATATTTAAGACTACTGCTGAGTGATTGTTTGTATGAGTGAATGTAAACACATCTGATAAGGACTATATGTAACCTTGACTTCATGGGTGCTGATCACAGACGCTTAAAGGTTGCCATGCTCACATAAGAGTTTAGGAAGCATATTTTTATTTAGGAATAATCAAAGGAAACAAAAATAAAAAAATAGGAAACAAAAAAAAAAAAAAAAGAAAAAAAAGGTCCTTTTGTTATTAAATGTGTCTGAGTGTCCGATTATACTTGAATCCATAAAGTGTTTCACTCACATCACAGAATCACAGAATCTTCATCGTTGGAAAGGACCTCTGAGATCACTGAGTCCAACCACGCACACACAAAAAAACCCCACAATCTCGGGCACTAGAGCATGCCCTCAAGTGCCACGTCTACACCTTTCTTCAATACCTCCAGGGATGGTGACTCCACCACCTCCCTGGGCAGGCTGTTCCAGTGCCTGACCACCCTCTCAGCAAAGTCATTCTTCCTCAGATCTCATCTAAACCTCCCCTGCCCCAACTTCAGACCATTTCCTCTGCTCCTCTCATTATTCCTTTGGGAGAAGAGGCCAACCCCCACCTCTCTACACCCTCCTTTCAGGGAGCTGGAGAGGGCAAGGAGGTCTCCCCTCAGCCTCCTCTTCTCCAAACTCAACATGACGCATTTCAAAGCACACTGGTTAACAATTATCATGTTTACCAAATTCATTGGTAATCACCATGCACAGGTTAACATTTGGCACTTAAAAAGCATGCCACGTTGTAAACTTCCAGGTTTCCACCACGAACTGGGAAGTCAAGTCATGAGTAAAGTTAGAAATTTCTAGAGGCAACACTCCATGTGAGTGTTTTTATTGACTGCTTCTTTTTATGGCCCTGTTAACTTTGTACCTTTCCTTCTAGAGAAGATATCAACCCTATTTGAGTTTTAAACCATTTTCAAGGGATAAATAAAAAATTGGTCATAACTGATAGAGAGCGGGGGAAGGTGAAAATGTATACACTGAGTTACAAGTATATAGGTATACATAATGTATCTATGAGTTACAAGTTGCAAAGAAATTTGAAGCAATTGCCTAATTCCAGTTGAACTGTACATCTTCAGGGCATTACTACTGTATCTTTTTAAGGGATGTGGTTTAACATGTCACATTATTCCTAATATAAATTTAAATTGCAATTTGAATTAAGGTGAACTGCATACTCCTCCTTGTTTCAACACTTGGCAATCTGATATGCTTTTTCTATGCAAAAACTTAACTGGATTGGAACAAAATCACCGTAAGACATCCCCCTTTGCAGATTCATTTACTTCATCTTTGCAGGAAGTTTTCCATTAAGTCACATTATAGCTCCTATCCTCAAAAGCATTTTGAGAGCTCTGTTCTGGTGCCAACAGTCTTCATATGGTGTTCATAAGAGAAAGGAACAGTACATTCCAAAATGCCATGCAGAGCACCTTCCCTGACTTGCTGCAAATACATTTCACAAATATTAGGGAAGGTGTTTAATGCTGAGCTCAGAAATTTATCTACTGGAATGTGAGGAGGAAATATTGCTGTGGTTTTGGTCAGATATTACAATATCTAGCAATGACTACTACCTGAGCTAAAATGTGGAGTTTCTCAAACAGAAATTAAAATTGTAATGCTAAACTGAGCCCCCCCGGCTAAATCTATTTGATGTATATATAATTAATTACCCATAGCTGAAGAAGATTAGAACAGGGTTCAAAGCTGATGAATATACAAAGGAAACTTCTTTCTTAGACAACAAAAATAGCTGTAAAAGGTCAAGGCCAGTTTATTAAGGCTTTGCTCCTAGGAAAGTTTCACCAGCATTAGTGAAGCTTTAGTTTCACTAGAATTCTAGTTCTTGAAGTGTTGGGGTCTCAGATGTGTATGAATTGTGCCATTCAAAACGTGCCAACACAGCTAATTTAGTTTAGCCTATTGGAATTTATTTACAGACAGTCATATCTTTGCAGGGTTGGGGTGGAAAGTCAGAACTGAAGCTTTAGGGAGACTAAGAGAAGCCCTGGAGCTTGTCTTTCCTTCTGGAGAGTCTGGATGTGTAAAGCTCTTATGACGCATCTAACTGAAGTCTGAGAGACAATAAGAGAAATGAGAGAAATACGAGAAAACTTAATTTCCCATTCAGAGCGAAGGCTTCAGCAACTAAAAAAAACCTCCAAAGACAAATGGATAAGAAATGGTTTGAGATTAGTTCCTAAAAAAGATTGCGTCAGCCAGGACGTGAAAGGAAGGGATGTAGTCTGAGGGGGAATTCATGCCTTCCTGGTTGTGGAAAGGCAAGTGTAGACTGAAGAAAGATGTGTACTGCAATATGTGCTGGCTCTTGCTGAACAAGAGCAGATTAATTGTTCAGTGGCACTACATACACAAGCACGTGTACGTTGGCAGTTCTGCAGGGCTCCTGTTCTGTGCACTTTGAAAGGTGGCTGGTGCTTCGAGGGATGCTATAGGAGAGAATTATGGTTAATTCTTAAAAGCTTCGACAATCCACTGTTTGAAAGATATCATACCTCAGGGCGGGTCAAAAAAATAGAAGCATACTACTGAGAAGTAAATCTCCAGTGAAGTAACACTATCTGAAAGCAGATACTAAATCAAAAAGCCAGCCCAGGTAGAAGAAACTGAGATCAGAGCCACAGATGAGCTACTTTATCCTTGTAAATAATGAAGTGTGGATATAAGAAAATTGAACTAACTGACTGAGACCCGAATGAAGTTTTTAAAGGATATAATATATATAATGACTTGTATCTTCTTAAGTTAAGATATAAGCCTTACTCAAGTAACCGAGAATATCTATTTCAAGGAACTGAAGCTTCAACTTTCTATGTGTTTCTAAGAGCTGTGTGTTACTTCTTTACCATACCTATGCTAATTGGCTATACCCATTTTTTCCTAGCCTTTTTACCAAAGGTTCTCCAAAGACTGGAAGTGTGTTTTTCCTATGATTATTTGCTATGGAATTATATTTTACAGTAGTTGCAAGCCCATCTTGATTTAGGATTTGTAGGGGAATGAAAATACAAAGGATTTGTTTCTAACTCATGTGCACAGTTTACTGACAGCATACTAATGATATTGCAAGCAAAATTAATTTTCTCTACCTGTCCCATAATGAAAACTTTTTGTGTGTTAGAAGAAATATATACTCCTTGGTACTATTCCATAGTACGCTATGAACAGCAAATCAAATTCAGCAAGAACTGAGGTTAAAGCAGTTAATCAGCTTCAGGGTAAAATCCTGAAG
Organism: Calidris pugnax; assembly: GCF_001431845.1. Taxonomy (NCBI): domain Eukaryota; kingdom Metazoa; phylum Chordata; class Aves; order Charadriiformes; family Scolopacidae; genus Calidris; species Calidris pugnax. Next base: position 554,565 of record NW_015090920.1, on the reverse strand, counting down.
CCTTTGTTCAGAATGTCCTGTTGATTTACCAGGAAACTTGCATTACTTACTCAAGGAGTGAGCTTTATAGGATTGTTTACCATACTAAGTAAAGCACTCCTGAGAGGCAGTACAGCAATTTATGGCTGAATGTGGCAGCAATACCATAGAATGAACATGAAGTTTAATATATTTTAAAGGTACGTTCATTAATTCTTTTCATAGAAATAAAAAAAGTCTGTAACTGAGCCCCAGCTTATAAACTGCAGTATAATACACTTGACTTATAAAAGAGGTCAGATCCATCTCTTGAAACTACCTAAATATCAAAAAAAAAAAAAAAAAGTATTTATTGTATCTACGTATCAGTTGTCTTGACACATTTTCCACTCTAGAGTGTAGAAACCATTAACTCAGGACAGTGAGCTACTACAGCATTCCTAAAGTGCCACAGGATGGCAGCCTTTCAGAGTCGTGCATTCCTATTTTGTAGAAAATCCTGTAGTTCATTTTACTGCCTGAGAATTGAAGAGCATACTATCTTTGTGACTTACTTCTTTGCTGCAGAAACCATTGCCCAGTTACATCATATTGTATTTTGCCTGGATAGCCATGAGGCTCAAGAGGCTGTTCTCTATGGCACAGTCTACATTTTAAGCCTGAAGCTGGGATTATACAATAATGGCAATAAAATACAGTTGTAGAGTGCTAATTCTGTCTTTCTGCCTTAACCCACACCATGCTTAATGGAGTCTGCAGCGTTCACCTCTCTCTCTTTCCTCTTGCATATGGTTGGTTGGTTTCAATGACGTCTTGTTTAAGTAGGGATTACAACTCTAAAAAATACTTTTAATATGGAAAACCATTATTACTGTTGGTATATGACAAGCAATGATTATTATTGGTTGTTTCAAAAGGGATCCATACACACATGGAAGTCTCTAAGATTAGGAAGAACTCCTTCCTCTAAGTGAAGGAATTGTGTTCAGGTGGAGCTGACTGCCTACGAAAACTGTGCAGAAGGACTGTGTGACCTCAAAATTAATACAACCTTAATATCCATAGAAAGAATGAATTTAAGCTCTAATTAAGTCCCTTGCTCACCCTGCCTTCACGAGAACAGAGTGCACAATGCAGCTGGCTATTTAAAAATATTTTTGGAGGTTGTAAGCCTCAGCTGGCTTTGTATATTAGTCTGCAGAAGACCATGTATTTACTTCAAACACCACAGGGCTTGAGCTAGGCTATGGACAGACACACAGTTAATTAAGGTGCAAATTAAACTCAGAGAGTATCACAGTTTATACCAATTGCTTTTGCAGATTTGTGTACAGTTGTATATTAGACATTGGAAGTGAAGTTAATCTTAGAAAAGACTGATAATATATTAGCAGTCAATGACAGATGTAGACAAATTCTCCACTGTGAATTGAAGCGTGGCGTTGTTTTTTTTAGTGAGCACAATCTGAAGAGAAAAAAATCACACCATCTTTGCTAGATTTATTACTTGAAACCAAGCAATGTAGTGCAAGCTGCACAGACCAATAAAGCCAAGGCTCCATGCAGCTCCAAGAATATAATTTCACTCCTATATGTAAAACTGTAATAATTGTTTTTTTTCATAGAATCATAGAATGGTTTGGGTTGGAAGGGACCTTAAAGATCATCTACTTCCAACCCCCCTGCCCTGGGCAGGGACACCTCCCACCACACCAGGTTGCTCAAAGCCCCATCCAGCCTGGCCTTGAACCCCTCCAGGGATGGGGCAGCCACAACTTCCCTGGGCAACCTGGGCCAGTGTCTCACCACCCTCACAGCAAAGAATTTCTTTCTGGCATCTCATCTAAATCTCCCCTCTTTCAGTTTAAAGCTGTTCCCCTTGTCCTGTCACTGCACTTCCTGACAAAGAGTCCCTCCCCAGCTCTCCTGGAGCTCCCTGCAGGTACTGGAAGGCTGCTATAAGCTCTCAATGGAGCTTCTCTTCTCCAGGCTGAACAACCCCAGCTCTCTCAGCCTGTCTTCATAGGACAGGTGCTCCAGCCCTCTGATCATCTTCGTGGCCCTCTGCTAGACCCGTTCCAACAGGTCCATGTCCTTCCTGTGCTGAGGACTCCAAAGCTGAACACAGAGCTCCAGGTGGGGTCTCACCAGAGCAGAGCAGAGGGGCAGAATCACCTTCCGTGATCTGCTGGCCACACTTCTCTTGATGCAGCCCAAGATGCAGTTGGCTCTCTGGGCTGCCAGTGCACATTGCTGGCTCAAGTTGAGCTTCTCATCCACCAACATCCCCAAGACCTTCTCCTCAGGGCTGCTCTCCAGCCATTCTCCACCCAACCTGTATTTGTGCCTGGGATTGTCACGTCCCGGGTGCAGAACCCTGCACTTGGCTTTGTTGAACTTCATGCGATTTGCACGAGCCCACCTCTCCAGCCTGTCCAGGTCCCTCTGGATGGCATCCCTTCCCTCCAGCATGTCTACCGTACCACCAAGCTTGGTGTCATCAGCAAACTTACTGAGGGTGCACTCAATCCCACTGTCCATGTCTCCAACAAAGGTGTTGAACAGCACTGGTCCCAGTACAGACCCCTGAGGAACACTACTCATCACTGGCTGCCAATTGGACATTGAGCTATTGACCACAACCCTTTGAGTGCAGCCAGCCAGCCCGCTCCTTATCCACTGAGTGGTCCATCTATCGAATCTATTAGTTTCCATTTTGAGACCAGGTTGTTGTGTGGGACAGTGTCAAATGCTTTGCACAAGTCCAGGTAGATGACATCTGTTGCTTTGCCCTTGTCCACCAAGTGTGTGTCAGTATCATAAAAGGCCACCAAATTTGTCAGGCATGATTTGCCCTTGGTGAAGCCATGTTGGCTCAAACCACACTGCCCAAGTCACAGAAGACAAAAACAGGGGCTCTGCAAATGAAGAACTGCCCACAGTATGAGAAGATCAGGTTAGAGACCTCTTAAGGAACCTGAAGGTGCATAAGTCCATAGGACCTGATGAAAGATTGGAGATTAGAAGGGGGTTCTTTACTGTGAGGGTAGTGGAGCACTGGAACAGGTTGCCCAGGGAGGTGGTTGAGGCCCCATCCCTGGAGATATTCAAGGAGAGGCTCGACGAGGCCCTGGGCAACCTGGTCTAGTTGGGGGTGTCCCTGCTGACTGCGGGGAGGTGGGACTAGATGGCCTTTGGAGGTCCCTTCCGGCCTGGGAAATTCTATGATTCTATGATTCTATGATTCTATGAAATCCATCCACGGGTCCTGAGGGAGCTGGCAGATGAAGTTGCTAAGCCACTTGAGAAATCATGGCAGTCTGGCGAAGTTCCCGCAGACTGGAAAATTTTAAATTGACATTGTTAATTTTGAAGGTGAGATGGGAACATGGCTTGTGACGTGGGTGAAATGAGAGAGAGGAAGAGAGGCTGGAATGGTGAGCAAGGCAGGAAAGAGAGGCCGTACCAGATCTGAAGCACCACGGTTACTGACCCTGCAGCTATCGACCACATGAGGTCACGCCTGAGAACAAAATCAGCACTCATCTGTTTACACCCACGGCTAAAATCCAACTTAGAAAAAGCCAACTATCTGCATGACTATGAAGAATTTTTGAAGGTGATATTCTTGTGCAGAATGCTAATCATTAACTTAAACTTCGGTTAAATACACACGGATATACACCGATGCATTTGTCCTCCAGAATTATTTCAGTCAGCTAATTATAGTCCAGACACCATATGCTTGTAATGCTGTGGATAACTTCTCCAGAGCTTAAAGGCTGCATTTGGGCTGCCTTTTTTCTCCACCAAGCTACAAATCTCACAGGAAAAAGGTTAGGTTCTCCAGTTTCTGGCCACTGGGTAACACTATGTTACTTAGGAATTGTAGTAGTCTAATGCCAACACCTTGATCCTATATCAGACAGTGGCTTGCAATTCCAAGCTCCCAGAAGACAAACAAGGATCTGCTGCCCTCTGAGGAATTTGTTTAAGCTTTGAGCAGAACGCTCTGAAAAAGAACATATAAAATCCACTAAGAAAGAAATATGGAGCTATTTACCGATCTACTTATACAAGCCATTTTCTTAAAAGTAAATAAGAAAATGTGATTATCTTCTTTTTTTAATAAACCTAAATTAGATGAATATCAATATTCATTTATCTGACCCTTTGAAGCACTCAATCGCTGCTTTATTTAGCTTTCTTACAATACAGGGATATCAGGATATCCCTCAAAATAATCAAACTTACTCTGGTTTTCTTCAGAGACTGGGGAGGGATGCTCTGAGGTATAAACTAACCAGTCATTGCTGAAGGGGTTAGGGGGAAAACAACTCAGTATTACCTTGGAGGATAGACTGCGTCACTCAACATTACATGGAAATTCTTTAGAAACAGGAAAAGGAAAGCAGTGATTCTGACAGAATCTTTCTGGCTTTTCTCATACGCTCTGTTCAGGCTCCCTCACGGTATGAGACCATTCTCACCACTGAATATTTCTGTGACTTTTTTTTCTTTTGCCTATCCACAGAGCATAATATCTATACTACCATTAGGATAGCAGAAAGTCTTTTATTTTCTCCTTCTCTTGATCGTGTAACCCAAGGGCAGAACTAGTCCTTCACAATCTGTTTAAACTACTTGGAAAGAACCATTTTGGTTCAGATTGATGCTATTCCTGTCATATAACCAGTGCTCAAAGGGAGTGCAGGATCTGGGTTTATGGGGCAGTACTTGGGGGATGTGGAGGCCAGAAACATCTCTCTTTCTGAGACAGAACGTTCTTCATCGGAGAGAAACGTGCATTTTGTTTTCTTACTGTGCCAGGAAGGTAGGAGGTAGGAAATCATGCCCTTATAGTTAGCTCTCAGCTGAGCCATGAGTGCATTCAGAAAGCAGCCAGGACACATCTGGCACTGGGACAGTATGTGCAGAAACCACAGGAGACAGCAGTGCAACCACGCAGTCTGGAGCACACCTCAGAGATGCACTGAGCCTTGGAAGCTGGGAGAAGCTTTGTGGTTTGTTAGTAACGGAGGTGTAACGCGTGAATTTTTGAACCACCTTCCTTTATGGGTGGTAGGTGTGCTGGGGAGCTTGAAAATCAGCAGGAAGGAGGAGGCAAAGCAGCTGCCTCACAAAAGGTTCTGCTTTTCTGTGTGGCACAAGCTTTAGGATCACAGAGCTGTGCTGAAGCGTAGGCTTCATCTAATTTTGGTTACGTGCCGAGACTTCACAGAATCACGGAATTGTCAGAGTTGGAAGGGACCTCTAGAGACCATCCAGTCCCACTCCCCTGCCAAAGCAGGGTTGCCCAGAGCGCATCACTCAGGAGCATCCAGGTGGGGCTTGAAGATCTCCAGAGAAGGGGACTCCACACCCTCCCTGGGCAGCCTCTGCCAGGGCTCTGCCACCCTCACCCCAAAGAAGTTCTTCCTCAGATTGGAGTGGAACTTCCCATGGTCCAGCTTGTGCCCGTTGCCCCTCGTCCTGTCACTGGGAACCACTGAGAAGAGTCCAGCTCCACCCTCTCTCAAACCGCCTTTTAGATCCTTGTCAGCATTAATAATGTCTCCCCTCAGCCTTCTCTTCTCCAGGCTGAAGAGTCCCAGCTCTCTCAGCCTTTCCTCATCAGGGAGATGCTCCAATCCCTCCATCATCTTTGTTGCCCTACGCTGGACTCTCTCCAGCAGTTCCCTGTCCCTCTTGAACTGGGGAGCCCAGAACTGGACGCAGGATTCCAGTTGTGGCCTCCCCAGTGCAGAGCAGAGGGGGAGAATGACCTTCCTCCACCTCCTGGCCACACTCTTCCCTACACAGCCCAGGATTCCATTGGCCTCTTGGCCACAAGGGCACATTGCTGGCTCATGGAGAGTTTACTGACTAGACTTCTTAGAGTCTTCTAAGGTTGGAGCACCTTCTGCCCAGCTGTGGTGATAGCCTCTCCTCAAAACTCAAGAAAGAACCTTAAAACAAAAAAACCCCAATGCTGGTATGACATGTCCCTGCATGCTGCCCCACTTCAAACAGGGCCTATGAATGTTTCACTGCCTTTTCTCTCAAATTGCAGATCTCTTGAACATAAATCACTAAGTAATGTACAGAAAGAAACACATCCTAATTAATACAAATAGCAATCATAAAACTACAAAAATTACTTCTAAAATTAGCATAACTGCTTTGGCAGAGAATAAAAGCAGTCATCTCATTTTGAGAGAGTGTTTCTTCACAGGAAATGTTAATAATGGGAGAAATTCTGAGTTTATTTTCTTTTTTATGTCCTTATTTTAATAAAACTTTGGTTATTTGCTGTGAACCTATAAATTTGTTTTATGACTGCAAGTCTATGCTTGCAGAGTGTGCTTGTTACAAGCATGATTTGCACCCTTTGGTGCACCAAAGCAAAATGAGGCCTTGGCTCATAAATTGTGTTTAGACTAGCTCAATAAATATGTTCCTATGAAGCCCATGAAGACTTTCTATATTACAGTGGTGCATTCGGCACCATTTCTCCTTTAATCCTTATTAACATAAACAATTGCTTTGGTTTAGAATCCATGGCAAACAGGTTCCACCACAGAGGACTTGGCTGTAGGCAGGAAGTTCCTTCTGAAGATATATCCATTAGCTGTGTTATTCTGCATATTTATGTTGAAGCACTCAAGATGCTGAGCGCTTAAATCCTTCTGAAAAAAATGTAAGCAGTTTGCAATATTCTGTCATGGCCTATAACAAGGGAAAATAAAATTTGTGTTTATTTTTTTTTTTAAGATGACCCTCTGTTACGTATTAAGCAGACCCAATAGATATGAGAAGACTTTGAGAAAGAAACACAAGATTGGTGTGTCTTGCTGCCCTGAAGTGAGATGGTCCTGGCTTGGGACTAACATGAATGAGCCAAGCCAGTTCTGCAGCAATAATTAAGGTGCTGAGCAGCCAGCACAAGTCACAGGGACTCCTGGCACAGGAAGCAAGGACTTTTCCCTGTTGAAGCTCTTTTTAATTTGTTTTGCTTTTTGCTTATGTCTTCTTCTCCTCCTGCTTTAGTCAACTGCTTTCTGCTGTACAGGTTATATGCCATCAAGCATCATTTAGGCAATGGCTTCTTGGGAACGATCATCTGGTTTCGGGTACTGTGCAAAGGTGCACTTAAAATGCAAACTCGTCAAGAAACACCACAAGACAGCATACAAATTGCACAACTCAGGTGCTACTCATAACCTTTTTGCTTGTTAAAACTTATTGCTGGTATAGATGTATAAGTTAAGTCCACAAATTGAAGGAGCAGAAAGCTTAACTACTAGGTTGTAGTTGGTTTTAAGAGAAAAGTGATTTTCACTAGTTTGAATTCCTTAACACTGAGTATTTTTCCGTAAGTTGGTTATAAAGCATATTGAATTTAAATTGTAATTTATAATCCCAACTCTGTACTGTGACTGCAGGTACTTTTTTAGATTTGTCCAGAGCTGGTTTAGGGCAACAGTATTTTTGATTGAGCTCAGGGTATTTGCCAACAATTCTATTTTTTCCAGTACTGTGGCCAGAGAAAATATTTTTCTTCATATTTAAATACTCCTTAAATACCCAGTAATTCCAATAAAGTCACTGCTAGCACAACCTGAGAAAGAGCACCGGAGTAACCATATCTAGTTTGGAGCATCCAAACAACCACTGAAGACGGGGTAGAGAGAGAGAGAGCTCTGCTCTGGCTCTCTGTTCAGATCCATCAACACCAAAACCCCCTGCATTATAACTGCCCACTTTACCATCATAATCTCCTTCTAAGAAATGTTCCAGCTTATCCTTTAAGTATATTTATAAGTAACGCAACTGCTTGGTTACACTTATAGCTTTCTGGGTTGGCATCATGGGATGGTAGTGATAGGGATCCATTATTAGAAGTACAGGTATTAACTTATACTGCCTTAGTTTCAGTCTATTAAAATAAGTCACCTGAAATGAAAGTTTCTTTAATTCACTTATTTTCCTAAAGATATTTTATCTAACAAATCCATTACCAAGGTAAAGCCACAGAAAGTTATGATATTCATGTTGGGAATTTTCAGCTGTCAGGACAGACAAATTGTAAGGAAGTTGAATTATTATTTCTGCTTTGAAAACTTATTTATCTATCCATGTTCAATACATAGTAGCTGAATTCTGGCTTGTTTAAAGTATACTGTAGAAATCTAGGGGTGGGGGATGTTAACAGTCACAATAAACGTAAAGAGAAAAGAGTAGTCTCCATAATTGCTACTTCAGCTTTCAAAATGAATGTACAAACTTAGCTTTTAAAAATGTTGCAAGTTTTTTTTTCCAAGCCCCTGTTGAAATATGAAGTTACAGCACTGTAAGTGATATGCCAAGTTAAAAACTAACAAAGGTGTAGAACACCTTGATATTTGCATTGTTCTTTCTTGCAATGAAGTATATAACATTGTCAACAAAGTATTCTACCAGAACAGCATCCTTATAATGATTTGTACAAGCACGAATACAGCAGTAAGGAAAAAAAATAATCATATTTTTAAGCTACTACAAACACTCACACATCCCAACTTACTTCTTGCACATCTGTGATTTTGTAGTCCAGTGTAACTGGTTCTGTAACACTGAAGATCAAGATAAACTACGGAACTGCTGGTGGCAATTCTATCAAAAACACATCCAGGATTTGAACTATGTAAATCAGTGGATTGTAAAGAAACACATACTGGAAACCCACAGGTATGACACAGACTTACAGACTCTTAGGAGAGCACTTTTAACATTTAGTGAAGTTTCTATGAATTAATTGTGCGTCATATAGATTAACTGTAAGAGAAATAGGCTACTAACAGCATCTTACAACATTTTTAGCTTTATCAAGTATTACATAATTCAGATAATAAATTTGACTAACAAGCTCCTTGTTTCTTGCTGCTTACTTTTTCACATGCCAGTACCTTTTTGGACAGCATTACAGGTCTTGTAAGTGCTTCTTGCCCGTAGTTTACTTCTCAGCTTGCTGTAGCAGGTAAGAGCTTATATGCACACCCCGTATGATCATACATTGGCTAGTTATGTTGACCTTTAAGTAGAGTCCAAAAAGCTTTTATTGGCTTCATGCACCGTGAGTAGAAAATGGAATTTTAATGATTTGTTGTTATTAGTTTGGCATCAACATTTTTTAGACTTCAGTTCAATGTGGAAGCCAAGCAGCAGTCTGAAAATCACCTCCTTGAGTGTTTGTGTACAGACGCAGCACGGGCAAAGCATATACCATATACATAGTTTAAAAAAAATAAATATAATAAAATATTCATGGTACCGAAGCCGCTACATCCATACTGCCATTGCATGAAAAGGTTATTTCCGTGCGTTACTCCCTATGGTGAGTGAACATAATGAACTTCCCAGGCACTTTGCACTCAGACATAAAATACATTTTTATTATTTGTGGGTTGAAAGTACTTTGTGAAACACGGGCGTGCATACACCACGTTCTCCCCATTTTTCCACCTCGGGAGGGCCGCCACTGCCTCCCCTCCTCATCTCACCCCACAGTGAGCTCCAGCTCCCTAACTCCCTCCCTCCCACAACAGCAGCTAAACATGCCACCAGGTTTCACTATTTTTGGCAGGAAAAGGTCGGAAAAGGCCCCAGCATCTTTTTTGGAGGTTTGCAGGGTGCGATGTCTCCATCTGAGTCCAGCAACACCACAGGTATGATGGCTGCAGGGGGGAAGGTGAGGAAGTTCTGGGGCTCTAGCATTTTCATTTTCTGAACTTTCAGCATTTTGGTACCTGGCGTTAAAATCCAAGCCTGTCTGAAAAGGGCCCGAGGAGCCGGGGCAGGCAATGGCTGCCCGGCTGCCATTATGAGGAGCTTGGTGTCACCCGTGAGGACAGTGACCATGGGGCCTCAGACCCACTGCAGGCCCTGGGACATGGCCGCCCCCAGCGCTGGGGGCGGGCGGAGAGGGGGCAATGGTGGTGGTGGTGCTGGTGTCTCAGTTTTCGTTTTGGAAAGAGCTGGTGGGTGTTCCAGGTTGTTTCTGTCAGTGTCAACCACGCCAAATGCAGATGTGTTTTGTTTCTTCCATTTCCTCGACTTTGTTTGGGGTTTTTTTCTGGTTTTTTTTTTTTTTATTATTAATCAGACTGTTTCAAAAAGCACATTTGTGTGTTTGTATCACATGCTAAGATAGATTGATTTTGGTGTGTCCCATGGTGGTTCTCTGGCATACTGATTTTTGTGGTAACATGCCTCACTGTTATAATAAATACACCTTTTGCCTTTTTTTTTTTTTTAATGTTAGATTCTCTACTACAAGCAGTTTATGATGCTATAAAAATATGCACGTGTGGCTTTGCTGGTGTGGTACGTGCAGTTGAGACCATGGCATCCCATAGCCCAAGTGAGATGGGAGACACTGAGAAGGAGCACCCTCCCCACCCCTTCTGTCTTCTATCAGGTACTTCTGAGGGTTTCCACTAATTTTCCTTGTGCGCGTTGTTGTATTAAACCATATAGTTATGGTTCAGAAAACACTTGCATTCCAGAGGACTTGTCACTTAATGCTGGAAATACAACAGATTTGCGGTTATCTTTTGTTACAACCAGTTTCTTAGGAATAAACCAAAAACTTGACTTTTTTTAGGCGCTGACCTCACTGTGAATGATGACTGTGGTTTTACGAAGCGTTACAAACACATGCAGAAACAATTGGCTGTTAACGTTGTTTCTGCAGTAATTAGCTGATAACATTCTTTTGCGTCCAGTGCTCTCTGTGTGCTGGATACCTACAAAAAGGAATTTCTTAAATGTTTTTATGAATCCCTTGCTGCATGCTCTTTTTGCTAAGATGTAGTTTGGGCCAGACTGGCCACTGACGAATGACAGATGTTCTCCCCAACCTCTCTCCCCAAGGAGAGGAGGAAGAGAGATAAAGAAATCTATGAGTTTAGCAGGAACAAAACTACTTTAATGAAATATTAATAGCTAAATAAAAAGAAAATTACGAAATAGATACCATATATACAAAACCATATCAAACTCCCAGGATGATGATCACATTACCAACAGGTACTGGGGAAGTCCCAGGCTGGATTCAGCAGTGGATGGGATCTGGATTCCAGATGTGGAGTCAGGAACACACAGGTCAGGATCAAAGGCAGACGAACTGACAGATACAAAACCATATCAAACTCCCAGGATGATGATCACATTACCAACAGGTACTGGGGAAGTCCCAGGCTGGATTCAGCAGTGGATGGGATCTGGATTCCAGATGTGGAGTCAGGAACACACAGGTCAGGATCAAAGGCAGACGAACTGACAGAGTCCTCCTCAGACGTTGGCCATTGAAGAAAGAAGAGCTGACCCTGTGTTCCCCCAGCTTTTATACTGTGTGTGGTACAGACAGGATGGAATACCCTGTTGGTCAGGTTTGGGTCACCTGTTCTGTCCACTCCTCCCTGCAGGTGGTTCCCCTCTATGCTTTTCCACTTCCAACCGGGCAATTAATGAAGTTAGGTGACCTTGGTTGTTATAGCAGTAAGTATAAGCAAGGGCTTCTGCATACCATTCCTTGGTCTTATCTCTCTAAGAGTGAATAGTTTCCACACAATACGCTGTTAATTTCAGAGAGTTAGAAGAGGCTTCACTAAAAAGAAAAAGTACTGAACAGAAAACTGGTTCTGTTTTACCTCAAACCAGGACAAAAAGTAATGCAAACTTCACAGCATGCTTCAGCATCCCTTTGTAGTTCCCTTCATTCTCTGTAGTTTTAGAGGGTAGCATATTTGTAAGTTGCTGCAGTCTATTTGTACCCCATTTTCAGGTGGCTGGTTTAACAGATGCTTAATTCTGAATTTGCCTAAATTGAAGGCTGGCTCTTCTAGCCCTCTGGGAAGTTGGTGCAGCCTCTCTGAAAGTTCCTCTGTAACTATGGCCATATCAAGTTGTCATCACTGTATAATATACTTTCAGCACCTTCAACCTTTTCTTTTATCATTTTTTGCATCCAAACCACCTTAGGAAGGGAACGTGTTACTGACTCTCGAACTTCAGAAAAAGGCTTAATGGAGAAGACACTCAGCCGGGAGAAAATAAAGGCTATGAACAGAGAAGACATCAAGGATAACTTGAGGGCTACTACACTTAGAGTGAATTACTTTCTGGAGCCATTTAAGAAAATATAATGTCTGGGGAAGAGTGCTTCAGAGATCCATCAATTTGTTCTCAAAATCTGTTTGAATGATGTTGCATTTCTGTGTCATACTGCCTCTTCAGGGGAGCACCAAGTAGCTTTTTGGGGGGCATTGTGAGTTCAGGCCAGCTATAAATCATGGCCTGAGAATTTTGCCTTCTCTTACAGATAGTTTTTTGTACTCTTTGTCTCTATGGCTTCCACAATCAAATCCCATTTCTGATTATATAAAAGATAAATTATTTATTTCCTGGTTTTGAAGTTTTTAGGCATGGTTCTTCCTTTCTTTGGCAAGTTGTTATGTCTTCTGTTTTTGGAATCTTTTTGGTTTTTGTTTGCTGCTTCCATAGTGCCAATGCATTCTAATTAAGATAGGTGTCCACTGCTTTCTACTGTAGATGGAGAAGGCTATTAATTATAACCTAACCTTTTTTTCTGAGTCTTATTTCAACTGTTTGCGTCCTGGACTTTTACAAATCTATTAAGAGTTCCCTCATGGAGGATTACTACTTTGAGTTGGTAAGATTTATTACTGTTTAATCTTCACTCAAAAAACCATATGTTTCCTTATGTCTTGTGTATTTATTCTAAACAATCTTAAAAAATCTTTTGCTTTACTGAAATAATACTTACAATGTGTTTTGAGGTACTTGACAAAAAAACCACTATAAGATAAGAGTCTAACAGCCCGCAGGAATTATTTAGGTTTTTTTTTTAAGTCTACTCAGTATATATATGAAAATCCTTTTCCCTTAAAGGTTTCCAGATTATTGGAGGCACTTCTAATGGTAATATCAGTATCATTTTGAAAAGAATTATTTCTGTTCTTATTTGTTGGAGGTAATTTAAATAATAGTTTAAATGAAGACCAGACTAAAAACTTTTTTTCCCCTCCTCTTTAACTTTTCTCCATGTGAAATGAGTTAGATTGTTCTAATTGAAACCGGAATACTCATATATATCTAAGTTTACAGTCTTTCAAATAGATATTCTTGTTCTCATTTCAAAATAAGTCCCATGAGGGTAATAAAATACCCACTGGTGGCTAAAAACAGCCACCAGTATCTCATTCCTGTTGAACAAAATTTGTGTACTTCTCAAAGGCTTTGGTTATATTCTCATTTTCAAACTGATAAGGTCAGTAGCTGGATTTCATGTGTATTTTGCTGAAAGTCAAGTCTTGGCATTGCATAAAGCCCCTGATTCAGAGTTATGGTTTTCCATTTTAAACAATCTGAACCTGTGTTTTCCGTTTGAAGTTGTCAGACATGAACTCGATTCAGTCTCAGCATTTGTTTTTGCAGTAGTCATTGTAGATTCACTTTAGCCGGAGATCAGACTTGCCCAAACTGGCTTTAGTAGTTCATTTCCAAAACAAATGGTTTTTTTCAGAATGAGTGTTGGTTCTGCATAAGGAAAGCAATTGTCTGCAGTTGTCTTGCCTCCAACTAGCTTTTCCAGAGCTCTCTCAGGGCAAGATAACATGTGATGGAATGCTTTTAAGGTCTAGTCCATACACTGAAGGGACACTATGCTAAATAGGTATTTTTGACAGTTACTGGCTGGTGATGAAATGCAGGTGCATCTTGTTATCTTCTGACAAATGAGTTATCTTCTGACAAAAAAGTAGACTTATTTCAGGAGATTTAGTTAAGCTATGTTATTTAGGGAGGAATTCAGATGCCAGCAATAGAAGGGATTTCTTATTCAGAATCTTAAGGGGTTGTCCAGTTTTTCTGAGAGGCAGATCTTCACAAAACAGTATTTTCTGTACAACATTGTTTGTGTGCTGTGGCTTTTTAAATTAAATTGTATTCTTTTTTTTTTTAATTGGCAGTGCAGCAGTTAATTTAGTCAGCCCTAATAATAATGTTTTGTTATGCTTGTGTGACACTGCGATTTTGGCATGCTATAGCATTACTATTATTCTGAGTTATGTTTATTTTTAATCCTGTTGCTATTGTCCTTGAATTTTTAGGTTTCTGGTTCACTCACCAGTTTCCTTAGAACCATTTTGGAAGTCTCCAGGTTTTGAAAGAGGTCTGTTTCATAGTCGCCTTTTTATCCTGCTCAGTAAAAATTCATGTGTATAGCAAGGAGAGGCAAGGCACCACAAATACAATTTAGTAGGTAATATGGACAGAAATAAGCTATTAATCTGAGAAAGCTATGAAAGAAGCGTCCTGAAAACATAACTGGAATATTCTAAAATTTTGCTGCTTTATAGCTGGGATAGAAATTTAACCAAGTATACTGATTCTTTGCAATCTAGAAAGATGGAGACCCTTGGCTTAAAGGGTTACACTGTGAAACTATGATTTATATTGCATAGTGTCTGTTTTCTCCTTTGTGACTGGTCCTGGTCTTTGTGAGCCCGTGTACTGTTTTTACTTATAAAAAAAGAAAGCCTTCTTGAGGACTACCTTGGCTTTTTTTTTGAATATTCTTTTCAGGATAAAGTTGGATCAAAGAGCATCGGTACAGGCTTGGGGAAGTGTGTCTGGAGCTGCCTGGCAGAAAAGGACCTGGGGGTTCTCATTGACAAGCAGCTGAATATGAGCCGGCCGTGTGCCCAGGTGGCCAAGAAAGCCAATGGCATCCTGGCTTGGATTAGAAATAGTGTGACCAGCAGAAGTAGGGAGGTGATTGGACTCAGCACTGGTGAGGCCACACCTGGAGTGTGTGTCCAGTTTTGGGCACCTCAATCCAAGAGAGACATGGAGGTGCTGGAGCGGGTGCAGAGGAGGGCAATGAAGCTGGTGAAGGGCCTGGAGAATAAATCTTCTGCAGAGCGATTGAAGGAGCTGGGACTGTTTAGTTTGAGGAAGAAGAGGCTGAGGGGAGACCTCATCACTCTCTACAACTACTTGAAAGGCCGTTGTAGAGAGGTTGGTGCTGGTCTCTTCTCCCAGGTAATTAGCGATAGAACAAGAGGGAATGGCTTGGAGCTGCAACAGGGTAGGTTTAGACTGGACATTAGGAAGAAATTCTTCACAGCAAGAGTGGTCAGAGACTGGAATAGGCTGCCCAGGGAGGGGGTTGAGTCACCATCCCTGAATGTGTTTTAACAGTCATTTAGATGTGGTGTTGGGGGAGATGGTGTAGGGGAGACCTTTGTAGAGTGGGGTTGATGGTTGGACTCGATGATCCCAAGGGTCTTTTCCAACCTGAATGATTCTTTCAATTATATCAATTTGCCTTCTATCTGCATTAGAAAATAAATGTGAATGCATCGTATCAGCAGTTACTTGTTTTCACTTACGTTGCATATGTTATGTACACTTCTCAGACACAGATATAGCCTTTTGCGCTATCTGTACCATCTGGACACTCTGGTCTTGAGGCTCACCTCTCTGAAACAAGATGGTTATGAATGTAGAGTTCCATAATCATCTTCAATGATCTCATGCTTGGTACATCAAGGATAAGTCATTCAGAGCTTCCTCCAGAGCCTGTCAAATTCTGCAGATGTGTAATAGGGCTGAACGCAATGACTCCCATGTCATCCGTAGGTGTTGAGATTTGACAGTGCTGTGCCTTTGCCCACTACAGGCTGTCACGTGAGGCGTTCTGCTGCTCCTAAGAGAATGCTGATTCACACATAGGTGGCTGTAAAATCCTTTGGCAAAAATGAATTTATGCAGAGCTGAAGAATTGGCCCCTTGATGCTTTTATTTAAAGTTTATCTTAAGAGTTCATTCAAATAAGTACTGTTGAACATGAAGAGTAAACCAAGAAAAAAATGTTTGCTGTTCACCTGTGAAACAATGAATTTTAATTCAAAGTTCTCAGTAGGTCTGATTCTATTTGCTGTACTCCCTGTTTCCTGTACAAGGCTTTTGCACTCAAAAAATGGAAATGTCAATGTGCTGTATACTACATATTAAAATTGCAGTGTTATAAAAGCAAGGAAAAAACCACTTTGCGGTGCTTTCACTTATTCAGTGCCAGCTGGCAGTGTGGGATTGGAAAGGCTATTGGTTAGTCTTTTATATTTGGTCTTGGTTGCTGAGTAATGAGTAACAGGTCTATCTTTCCTGTCACCACGTATCCTAGGATCTTGAACTTCTTCAACTCTGCCTGTATATGGGAAGCCCACTGCAGGTGTTGTGAAGCAGGCTTGTATTGTACCATTTCTTTGCATGACTGTGTTGACACACACAGGTGTTAATGCCAGCAAATCTGGAACCTGTTTGCAGTCTGTACCCCATTCTCTTGATCATAACAAAATGAAATTAAAAGATAAAGCCTCACTTGGTCTATAAATGCAAGACTCTAGAGAAGGGAGATATTTTTTTTTTTAAATGGCTCAGATTCTTTAAGACAGGTGCCTCGATGCTTTAATCACATTCAAGGACAGCCTAAGCATCATCTTTAAATCTTAATTTTTCACCCTATTGTAGCTGTGGGCTGTGATCATAATTGGGGTTCTATTGTACTTACACAAAAAGTCAGGAAGAGAGAGGCAATTTAAAAAACAACCAACCAAAAAAACCAGACCCTCTGCATTTATTTGCTAAAATCTTGTCTTTGTTTTAACTGTGGGTTTTGCCGTGTTTTGATGTAGTTACTGACGTTTTGTTAACTCTCTCCCACCCTGATTAATTTCTGTAGCTATTGTTCCTCTTGTGTTTCTTCATAGAAAGATGGCAAGTTTAAAATAATCTGCTGCATCTTTAAGATGTTGTTATGGTTTGACAAAACCCATAACAATTTATTTTCATTTATTCTTTCACCCGGTCACCCCTCCCCATCTGGAAAGGAGAATCGGGGAACACAAAAAAATATGAGGGTTGAAATATAAATAGATTTAACAGACTAAGACTAAATAATTTCAGTAATACTAAAGAACCAGTATTAATCCCAATACTGATATAAGATAGACAAGAATCATACTCAGCCAATTTTATCAGCAGGAAGCTGCGCACTCCCAGCAGGGACAGCAAATGTGTGTGCACTGTGAGTGCAAAGGCTTTTAGAAGAAGGGAAGGGCTCAGGGCTCTGGCACCAGGACAAGGAGTTCTCTGGACCTGCCACCATCAAGGGAGAGAGAGCTACGCAGCAAATTTTTCTAATTTATATTAAATGTGACGCTCATGGTGTGAAATAATCCTGTTGGCCAGGCCTTGTTCCTCCTCGTCCCTGCACCTGGCAAGGCTTGAAAACTCTAAGACCTTGAGTCCCTGGCTGGCTATAAGGTAAATATTTTCATGAATTCAGACACTAGAGTGTTCTAAAAGTGCAGTGTTCCCCAGCATTGGAAGAAAAGTTAGTCCTGGGTTGCTCAACCCAGGACAGATGTGAAGAGCAATTTTGTTTTATAAGGCACAGATTTGCATTACACTTGATGAATGGTCTGCCGAAGGGCTTGAAGTGTTACAGATGAATTTTGTCTTTTCAAGAAGAGATACAATTACATAAAGAAGATTTGGTGGCAGCATTTCACTGTGCTGTCATCTTTCCTGTGAAGATGTAAAAATGGACCAACTAGTCCTGTGGTAAGCAATTACTGGCAAAAAGCAACCAAGAACAGTAAGCATTACTGAATAAAAATAGCATCTCTGGTTAGAGAAATGTTAAATGTTGCAGAAAGTGACTTCTGGAATCTGCATTACCAGCATTTTCTTTAGGCACTGAGATTTCTGTCTTGCTAGGTTTTGCACTTCTGTGGCCTGGAAAGGACTGGAGAGTTATACAAGGGTTTTGTTTAAAGGAGGCTCTCAAGTCACCAGGATAACTACTCATAGAATGGCATTCATTCAGCTTATGTCAGAACAGCTCTATTCTGATGAACTTTCAAAATACTTTCAAGGAACGTAAACCAGGATGTTAACAGTTTAAATAAGCAAAATGCACAAGTATTAGAGTAGATATAAAAAGCAAAATTAGTCCTTTGTTAATAGTGAGTAAAGCTAATCATTGGAGTTAAACCTTGCTTTCATTTATTTACAGGTTCTGCTATCCAAGGGTCTGACTGTAATTCTTTTACATTTGGAAACACTTGAATCACTCTTTTAGCTTCTCTAAGGCAAACCACTTCAATGTTGCGGTTGGTGGGCCGATGGAAGCAGTCCAGTATCTGTTGTTGGTTTATTTGGCTATTTGCAATAAACATTTACCTTAAAGTTCTTCCTTTTATAATATTTAAAAAAAAACAAACAACACCCCAATTTGCAACTTTACATTTAACAGGTTTGCTTCTTTCAGAAGTAATGAAGCTGCTAAATGAAGGAAGCAAGCAAGCAAAAAGCAGAAGAGAGGAAAAAGTGAAAACACTACAGAAGGGGCTGTAGGGTGAAGGCCTGTTGATGGTGCGGGTGGGGTTTTTTGGTTTTGTTGTTGTTTTCTTTTTTTAAATTGCTCTCAGGAAGTAAATTATTTGATGATATCTGCTAGCTGCTATAGTTCATAACAACAATAAACCTAGGAAAATGGTATCCAGTCTGCAGCAACTAGAAACAGTCAGCTGGCTGGCACCTGGTCTGAAATAGGTGTGAATAGGTTGGAGTAGTACCTAGGAGGTAATGAGTGTGTGGATGAGCCAATTTTCAGCAATGAGTAGTAGAATTAAGCTTTTGGACCAGACTAGTCTTGACCTGTGGAAAGCTTTGAATTAAACACTCGCGATGATCTTGGGGAAGAGAGAAGAGGCCTAGTTTGATTGCAGCTTCCTCTTGTTGAAAAGCTCCTTAGCCTTACTTAATCTACCTTGAAGACTAAAATTCATCAAATAACTCAGAGCTACCCTTACAGCACCAGACGTATGAAATCTAATATATATCCAATGTATCTAATGTTTGACTAATATGTTTGATAAATGATACTTCTTCAGCTGTTAGATCTTGAGCACAAAAAAACCAACATTGTTCGAAAATTTGAGACTTGTCTGTGTCTTATCTCTCATCAGCGTGATCTCCGCTTCACTGGTAAGAGTGGTTGCAACAGGGGTAATTGTTCACAAGCTGTGGTTTTTTGTTTTTTTTTTTTTTTAATACATAAAGCTATAAAGTCTTACTGTTTCCTCATCTTGGCACCTGCAATTCTATGCCCGTCTGTACATATCTGATGAGATAATCACCTACATCTCTGTTAAGCATAGGGATTGAGAAATAGAGATGTAACTAACTATTGCAAAGCTGAAGACATCTGTATCAGTTAAATTGGGCTCTTCATGAATGCAGCTGTGACTACTTTGTTTAGAAAAGGCATCCAGAGAGAAAGACATGAAGGGTCTGCCATCTTAGTGGTTTTGCATTTTCTTTACGGGCTTGGGTTAATTTTTGTTGTTCCAAAACTGCTTCTGCTTGCTTAAACAGTTGTAGGAACAATCCCAAGAATCCTCTATTTGGGCAATCTAGTGAGAAACAACCCAAGTGAGTTATTTCTCCCTTGCTTTCAGTTTCTGACTTTGGATTTCACATTCACTTCTGCACTGTAAATCCAAGGCAAGGCTGGAAAAAAAAGGTTATGCCACTGAGATGCTACTATTTTTTCCAGCTATGCTACAAAAATGAACAGCAGTCCTTCTCTGGCCATTCGTAGAACAGCTGTAGGCACCCAGGATTGTGAGAGGAGACCCGGACGGTCTGTCTTCTAGACAGAGCAAGGAATTCAGATATGCTGCGGTCTCAACTATTTCCTTTGTCTTCAATTAGTTTAACTGTAGTTATCTTTAAGTAGCTAGCTGTCATCCTTCACGCCTGCAGCTTTGGATAAGTTTTGCTAGAACACCCGTTTCTCCCCAGCCATTTTATGAGAAGCATTGGTATACAACTTTGAGATCTGGATTCGATCCAGGAAATAACAGGCCTGAAAGACAGTGCTGTTCCTCGGTATCTAGGTTTCTCACTGAACACACAGACGTCAAAAGAAGATCTGTAGTAAAGTCTGGTTTTGGTGAAATGATCTGGGGCAGCTTTCAAGTGGCTATTTAAGGCAGATACTCTGTTGAGTACATTCCTCAGTGAAGGTTTCATTGCATAGCATTTTGTCCAGCTGTTCTGTGATGTATTTATTTATTTTTTATTTTTTTTATGATGGGAAAGAAGCTAAAATTACTTTGGAATTTGTTCTTATTTCTTGCTGTTTCTCGAAGCTGGAAGGTGAAATGAAACTTCATGAATCCAATGAGAATTTCATGGATTGGCATGCTTTCTTTTCCAGTTAACATCTGAAGAGTTGAGTTTTTTCCTCATGTCTTCTCTCCCAGTCCTTTCAATGCCAATTGGAAACAAAGGTTTTATTATAAACATTTGCTGGGTAACCACAAAAATTAAAGGAATTGAGTGTATTTGGCAGCAATTTTCAAAATGTTGCTGCTGGCAGTAATGGTAACTCTTTCAACTTGCTTTTATTATTCATGCTTTTTTAGGACAAAACCTTTGAACTTCTCATTTCCAAGAGTGTTCTGTGTTAACGAGAGCATTTCCACAGAAAGCAATGTAACTGTGCAGATTATGAGGTTATATTTGAGATCCGTTAATTTAAAAAAATGGACAAAAGATATTTCTATCTTAAAGAAAAAAAAAGCTGCACAGATGCAAAAGTGGAGCAACTTTGAACTTTTTATAGCAAATGTTATTACACCTATATAAACACTCAAAGACAATGCAGCTTTTTCTGTGGTGCAGTTAATATATATGGTTGCAATTTGAAATTCTTAATTTTTTTTTATTTAAGAAAAGTGACTTTTTAAAAAAGAAAATACGCAAGCGCTCCACTCTGTAATTTCTGTTTGTGTAAACTTGATTTATTGAATTTTTACAGTGATCATTGAGGTCCAGGGCAGATAGCTTTGCTGCTGTCATTTATGCCTTTGTTTCCATCAGGAGGCTTCCTAAATAATTTCTTATAAATTCTGTTATATGGTAGGAGACTTGAGTACTTTTCTTGATTGCAGGAAGTAATTAAGAAAAAAAAAATGTTCTTTTCCCATAAACCTTGCAATTTGAGTAAAATGTGAATGTGCTATTTTTCATGTGAAGGTGACACCTGTTCAGTAGTTATGATATTAATGACTATTATATTATAGTATTTAAATTAATTAAGTCATATAGTGCCTTTCATCTCAAAGTTGCTTTGACTAGATGGTTTAATGCTTTGGTGATATCTCTAAATGACATACTGCATGCAAATGAAAGAGCTCCAGAAAGCTGTTTTGCTGTGCACCTTGTCTGCTGTGGGTATTTCTGGTTTACCTAACTAGATAACAGCTTCCATATTTAATATATTGTGTACTATGTAGAACATCATGGAAAGCTGCTGTAATTATCCTGGGGAGAAGTCTCATTGTGTTATACACAAATGTAATCACTTGTGAGATGAAGATTTATACAGGAATTTATTTTGCAAATGCAAAGGAGTTTACTTTTATGTTTAGGTTTCTTGGAGGCAAAGATAACAGGGTGTGATAGAATAGGTTATAACCATCCCTCTTTTTTCCTGACAACTGGAATGATGCTTCAATGTATTGATCGAGATTCACATGGATTGTTTGGGGCACTAATGCTTTGTTTTGGGGGGAGAAGCACTGTGCTTGAAAGGAATCCTTGTATGAGATTTCACCTAGCCTCTGTGATCAAAAGCAGAAACACAAGATGTTTCATGAGCATCTTCCATGTCATGGTTGCATGTTGTAATCTCGCCTTAGCTGTCTGTGACAGCAATGAAAGATAAATTTGGGTGAGTCATAAATTGCAGCTTGCCTTGGAGAGGACAACGGAGAGCTGGCCAGTGTAGAGTTAATGCCCAAGGACATTAGGGCCATATTCAGTTGCACAAACATAGATATCAGTGTGATATGATATACCACAGAGAAAATTATCTGTTACTTAGCTGCTGATTCAAGAATGGCATGATTCTCCTGAATGTCCAGTGACACACTCCCCAAGTCTGTGTAGATTATATTGGATTTCATAGGGTATCTCAAATAGCACCAGGTGCCTATGATGAGATGACCTAATTGTGCCTCATAAGATGCTTGCAAGAAGCATGGCTCACCTGAGAGTGTTGTTTGGATAAAAAGCGTATGATTTCCATCCTGTGTTTCTTTTGCTTAAGTCACTGAGGGGAAAATGTAGGAGATAGACCTGCCAGGTAGGTGTCAAAAAGTAGTGTTTTCTGGTTTTTGTCCTGGATTTTGGCTCAAAAAAACCACAGGGTGTTATGAAAGTTTGCAATAGCCCACAACAAAAATCACTGTAGATAAATCAATCTCCATAGTATTTTAATTCTTAGGACTGAAATACAGACTTCCAGTGTTATTTTTCTCTCTAAAATAGCTAATTGATTAGAGCCTCCCTTTCTGTCTTGCAGGCATGAGTTTCCTGTGGATCCTGACTTTGGTTTCAATTTTTTCTTTCCATCAGTCTGTTATCTATTTTAGTAGTTATTAATCGTTAACTTTTGAACTTTCTTTTGACTTAATAAGTAGGATTAACACTTTCTTTCTGAAGTACTTTTTTTTTCTTTTTTTTTTTTTCCTGATGAAAACATAATGTGATACTGCAGTCCCTCTTCAGTGAAGTAACTATACAAGTTATAAGAATAATTCCTGAAATTGGCCTCTGCAAACTATTCTCAGTCAACAGAAGCGGTTCTCTCAGCTTTTATTTCCATTCAGGCAGGTTACCATCTTGGCTTTCCTGTCAGCCAAAATAATGCAATATTAAGTTGATGCATGCCATGTGCTTCTGGTATAACTTGCAGAACTTATTTTTCTTATCGAATTTTCTGGCTTTGCCTAGATTCGTATTCCAATTGGTGGCTGTAGATTTGTCCTAATTTACTAGACTACACAGTTGTCTAGATCAGAAACCTTTTTCCAGTATTGGTACTCACAGACACTGATCACACCATCTCTCAATTTATTTTTGAAGTGAGGTAAACAGATTGGGATCCTTATGTTTCTCTAGCTTAGGCAGGATTTTCATAAGTGTCTTTTTTTTTCTTCTTGCTGTTTCTATGACATCCTTTGCAATATAGCAGTATGAAATGAAGGAGAAGTATGCTGAGGCAGTGAAGAAAGGGGAAAGGCTAGAAGCCCAAACAGTGTCTAAATTAATGGAATGAGAATACAGAGAATGTGATCTCTGTATCTGAGCTATATACTTCAATTTTGAAATTAAATTGTATTGGCTTGGATCTTTTCACAGCACCATTCTGCACCTTTGGGGGATTTATGGACCTGTCAGACTTGGCCAGTTTGCACATCGTCCTCAGAATCAATATTAGAAGATAGTGCTTAATAAAGTTGCTCTGCCAGATGTGAATAACACAGTATGGTAGAAGCAGCTGGGTACATCTCCAAGGGTCTTATTCTGGTACAGCATCGCACATTCTCCTCCCCTCACCCAGTGTTTGAGAGCATTGTGACCATTCCGTAGGCATCCAGTGCAGAAAGTGGGTACAGTAAAGAGAATTTTTATGTACTTGGAGAACACGCATCCCATATATATATTACATTGGGTAGCTGACATACCTATGTCGCTTTGTTTTGCTGTGAATGAATTTTCTACAAATCAAATTAAAATTTAGCTGTTCTACTTAATTTTAACTTGCAGGCAATGCTGGAGTCCTCAATACTAGTTCTGTCAATCCTTCCTTACCTACTTATGGGCTTTGGATCAGGACTTCCTTTTTCTGATTAAAATGGGTATAAAGACTTGAACCCTTCTAATTTGTGTATTCATATGCATGCATGTGCAGATTTCTGCTGTGTTAGTGCCTGTCTTATTGCTGCTTAATGTAAATCTGCTAAGATTTGTTTTATCCTCTATAAGATCTTGATTTAGAAATGTACGGGTAATGAATAGCACTCTTGACTTGAAGAACCATTTTTTTCAGGAAATACTTCTTTCCTCTACCAAATGTAAACCAGGTTTTCAATTTCTAAACATTTCTGTAAAATACCAGAGTAATTGCCTGATTTTGCAGTTGTTTGTATGATCTACAAGCAGGTGATCAGTGTAACTCCTTAGGTTAGTTGCTGTTAATCATTCTCTGTCTTTTACTAATTCTTCTGATGCATCTATTATGCTGATTCACTGTCTCTTTCACTTAAAACCTTCCAAAATTAATCAAGTGAATTTGTCCAAAAGCCATGACCTCCCTGTGATATTCTTGCCTTTTTTTCAGTTATCAGGCTTTGTCTCTGTTGTGGTTTCAGCCAAATTTACCAAAACCAGACTGACAGATGGCCTTTCCCCGCCACCCAAAAGAGAGGAGAGGAAGAGATAAGGAAATTTAGTTTAGAATTATCTAAACTACCTTAATGAAGAAATACTATTAAAATCAAAAAGAAGACAATAATGAAATAGATACAATATATACAAAACCCTGTCAAGTGCTGATAGCAGAACACATAGGAGAAACAGGCTAATGAAGAAAGGAGCGTGGAAGAACATGGTATGTTCAAGACAAGAAGAGGTAACCTATAGCTCAGGGGCCAGACACAGCCAATGACTTCACTTCGTCTGTAGTTATGCTGAACAGTTTAAGTGTTTGTGGGTGGAATTATAGAATAGTTTAGGTTGGAAGGGGATGACTTAAAAGGTCATCTAGTCCAACCTCCCCTGCAATGAGCAGGGACATCTTCAACTAGGTAGGTTGCTCAGAGCCCCATCCGGCCTCACCTTGAATGTTTCCAGGGACGGGGCATCCACCACCTCTCAGGCAACCTGTTCCAGTGTTTCACCACCCTCATTGTAAAAAATTTCTTCCTTATATCTAGTTGTTCTGGTTCTGGCAGGGATAGGGTTAATTTTCAGAAGGAGCTGGCACAGGACACAGGCATTCCATCCCATGTGATGCCATCCCAGTATATAGCCAGTGGAGCTGGGCAGGGGAGGGATCAGGAATGGGAGCAACTCAGAGTGGGCTGGGTGCTTCCTGGGTCCAGCTGGTGAGTGGTGGTACATTAATTGTGTTTTGTACATTCCTCTGTCAGTGTTATTGTTGTTGGCTTTCTCTCAATCTGTCTTCGTAGGAAAGGTGCTCCAGTCCTCCGATCATTTTTGTGGCCCACTTCTGGACCCGCTCCAACAGGTCCATGCCTTTCCTGTGCCGAGCCTTTGGCTTTCTCTCAATCTGTCTTCGTAGGAAAGGTGCTCCAGTCCTCCGATCATTTTTGTGGCCCACTTCTGGACCCGCTCCAACAGGTCCATGCCTTTCCTGTGCCGAGCCTTCCGGAGCTGGATGCAGTACTCCAGGTGGGGGGTCTTACAAGAGTGGAGTAGGGGAGGGGAATCACCTCCCTCGACCTGCTGGCAATAATCATGTCATATGTCAGTGTATGGCCCATCTCAGGCTGGATATTAGGAAAAATTTTTTCACAGCATTGGAATGGGCTGCCCAGGGAGGTGGTTGAGGCCCCATCCCTGGAGGTGTTCAAAAGCCGGGTTGATGTAGTGCTGGGAGGTATGGTTTAGTGATGATGCTCCTTGTTTGTTGTGTGGGTGTCTATTTTTGTCAGTTAGGTTGATGGTTGGACAAGATGATCTTTAAGGTCCCTTCCAACCTAGAAGATTCTGTGATTCTGTGAAGGCATTTGGATGGCCCTCAGAAAGGGAACAGTTACCCAACCTGAACTAGGTGATGCCCATGTTAAGAGTTCTAGGTTACATGGGGCTGTTTGGTTCTGGCTGTGGTAAAGCCAGAACATACCAAGCACTGGCAGGCAAGCTGTGGTGAGTTCCTCTGAAAAATGTAATTGATATACTGAATGAAATGGTCTATCCATTCAATAGGTCTATACCTATCTCAAAGAAGATAGGTATTCCAGCAAGATTGCATTTCACCATAATGTATCTGGCTAGCTCTCATCCCAGCCTAAATCTGACAGAAGTCCTGTTCAGTGTGGCCATCTTACCAGCGTAGTTTATTTGCTCTTTAGTGTCAGAAGAGAGGAGACATCCTGCAGTTTGGCGTATGTAGAAGAAATGTGGTCTGCATAACTTCTCAACTTGAGGCCATCACCAACTCTGCTGGTTCTGCAAGCTCAAAGTGCAATGGTACCTCTGTACAATGGGACCTTTTAGGAGTACCAGGTCTTCCGTCTGGGGATTTGGGGTATTCTTGTGGTGGGCCTCCTAATGGGGAGGTCCCTAGCAATTCCTTGGACTTCTAAGGGACTCTGTTCTTAGTGTTGCTCGTTCATGTGAGCAATAGCTGCATGAATAGCTGTATTCAGTAGCTGGGAAGGAGAAGTGATTTTTTTTTTTTTTCTTTTTAATTTTATTTTTTATCTTCTCTCCCTCCCCTCTCTCCCCCAGCATAGAACTTGAATTCAGTATTTGAAATTCAACATGAATTTCAAATATTTGGAAATTTTTTTTTAGGGCACTGGGCATTTATGACTTTGTATAACAGCTAATGCAAACAGAAGAGCAGATCTACTCTGCTGTTAGTATCTCCTCTCTGTGCTGACTATCTCCCTGATGCTGCAGATGCCTGAGCTCCTGGTGCTGGTAAATGCTACCGAACATTATTTAGCTTCCTTGTGCATATTCTGCTCTGTCCCCTGATTCACCAGGAGATACGGTAGCTGTGGCTGCAGATTAGACTTTTCTCTCCCTCCCCCTGCAAGACCTCTGTGTGCTTTGACGTCACGTGCGCTCCTTTCGGTTGCCATAGCAGCCCCATTCCCCAAGCTCTCTGCCTGTCTCCTCTGGTAGGTTCCACAATGGTACAGCCAGCATCACGCTGCACAATGGTTTCCAGGCAGTGAAAGAGCGTGATTCAGCAAGCCTCTATTTTTTTTTTTTTTTTTTTTC